>NW_021703786.1:23765369-24154980 GCF_005190385.1 Monodon monoceros
TGTGTGTGTGTGTGTGTGTGTGTGTGTGTGTGTGTGTGTGTGTGTGTGTGTGTTAAAGAGAAGAGACTGATATACAGTGAGACCCAGTGTAATGGGTTATAAACATTTCTCCCTACCTTTGATTCTCTTCTCTTTCAGCTGGAGTCATGGTCTTTTTCTGTTTTAAATGTTCTATTACAGCATTATGCTTCATCACCACCTTCAGGACAGAACAAAATCCAAAAATGCATATTTTATAATGACTACAAGTTGGTACACAGGTAACAACAGTAGAAATCTGAGCACATGTATGTGTTTCCCAAAGAAACTAAAAATTTTATATCGTAATACAAATAAAATGAGAGCTACTGTGTGGCCCGGGTGCTTATCACATACCCCGCACCGTGCCCAGGGAAGCAGCTGACATTACCTTGTTTATTCACTGTAACAATGCTGAAAGGTAGGGAAACTTTTATAAATGAGATAGTGAGACATAAAGAACTTACTAACTTGTTTGGGATTAAAGAATTAATACAGCTCTAATTTTAACCCAGCTATCATCCTCCAATAACCATGTTTTTAACATTATGCTCTCCGTCCCAGGCATTCATTTTAAAGATCACCCCACCCCCGCCCCATTGCCACCTCGTGCAGAGAGTAGGGTAAAGACAGACATTGTAATAATTCTCAGTTCATGGACCATACAGTGCTAAAAGCTGGATAATAATGCATTTTAACACATTATATATGACGTTAATTTTTTAAGAATATTACTATACATCTTCAAAATCCCTCTGCTGGGGCTTCCCTGGTGGCGCAGTGGTTAAGAGTCCACCTGCCGATGCAGGGGACACGGGTTCATGCCCCAGTCCGGGAAGATCCCACATGCCGCGGAGCAGCTGGGCCCGTGAGCCATGGCCGCTGAGCCTGCGCGTCCGGAGCCTGTGCTCCGCAACGGGAGAGGCCACAACGGTAAGAGGCCCGCGTGCCGCAAAAAAAAAAAAAAAAAAAAAGTTCCTCTGATGCTTAAAACACTTCTAACAACATTACAATCATCAAAGTTGCTAAGAGACTAGATCTTAATTATTCCAACCACTAAAAGGAAATGAAAATTATGTGACATGATAGGGGAGTTAATTATTGCTACAATGGCAGTCATATTACAAGATGTGAATGTATAAAATCAATAAGACATATACCTTAAATTAAATTTATACAATGTTATATGTCAAATATATTTCAATAAAAAATAAAATAAAAAGTGCTTCTACATACATGACCTCATTTAATCATTACAGTAACCCTGTGTGGCTGAAAAGGAGAGAGTTTTAATGAGGATATAGCTCAGGGGAGGTCAGTGGGTTTCACAGACTGTAAACGGGAGACCCAGGAACTGGATTCTCCTGACTTGGGAACACTTGAAACCCACACAAACTCCTGACTAGTGCGGAACGCTGCACATTCTCCCGCAATGCTATAGAGGATGTCACTATACACGTGGCTTCGTTTCAAGCAGAATAATTCTAACTCATCTAAATTGCCTTACTTCACTACAAAGCTATTGCACAATGCCACTTTTTATTTATGCTATGGAGTAATACTATTTAAATCTTTTTTTTACGAGGGTGTGGCTGGAAGCACAAATGAGTTTAATCTGTCTATAAAATTTGCTTAGTCTACGTGCAAACTAAGGAATGACAACTGCAAATAACTGCAAAGAAATTGCTATGATGCCTGAAGTGGCTTCCAAACTTAGTTAAACCTTCAGGTTTCATATCAATGATACTTAAACTTCCTAAGTCCACTCTTTCCAACTTAGTTCTCCCAAAATACACGTAGTTTTTCCAGTAAGCACTGACTGTTTATATCCAACAGAGTTCCAAACCATAACAGTCATTCAGTACGTTTTGGTCAATCCAGTGCTGCTTCTAACTTGAAGCATCAATGACTTTTGTGTCTTATTTAAGGAAAGCTAACACAACCAAACACTAAGTCTAATGCACAGCACAATAATTCAAGCTACTGAACATGCTGCTTTTACTTAATAACTTTACCTGTTTCTGAATGATTTCACTTTGATTAGAAGCTTGGAGGGTGTGTTCCCGCTTAATTTCTATCTGTTGCTGCTTCTTCTTTTGCTGCTGATCCCTGAGTTGCTGAACCCTTTGCAACTGCTCTTGCACACTGGCTGCCTGCACTGTAACCACATTCTGAATCTGATGAGTCTGCACAGGGCTGCTCTGCTGCATCTGAACGGGGACCTGGAGTTTGATCTGCTGGGGCACACCACCTTGCTGAGCCTGTATCTGAGCCACAACCTGTGACTGGATCTGGGAGAGAACCTGGACTTGTTGCAGCTGCGGCACAGCAAGGACTTGGGGCTGAGGCTGCCGTACTTGGAGCAGAGGACGGGATGGGGACGAAACAGTAACTTGGCTTAACGTTTGTCCTGATGAAAGAGTTTGAGTTGAAGACTGTACCTGGGGTTGTGACTGTGGCTGGCCCTGGGAAGGTGGCTGAAGAGATGTGTGTGGCTGAATTGGAATCGGCTGTGAGGCTGTAGTCTGACCCTGGGACTGCTGTCCAGGAGACACTTGGGATGGAGTTGATGGACGCATTCGAGTCTGTGGTGGACTCTGGACACGAGCAGGAGACTGTCCTTGGACATTACTCTGAGGCTGACACTGTCCTGCACCTTGGGGTTTGGAGGACTGTGCTTGGGTGGGCTGTGCTTCAGGAGGGACGTGGGAGGCAGAAGTTGCTTGGGTCTGGGCTTCAGGCTGAGCTGGGGACGGGGGTTGGGTTGGGGGCTGGGGCTGTGCGGGCTGAGCAGTCTGAGGCTGGGCTTCTGCAGGACTCACGCTCGACGGCTGAGCTGGAGGCAGGCTCTTGGCTGGCTGCACCTGTGTCAGGGGCGATAATTTACTCTGTCTTTGTTCACTTGTACCTGTGAAAAGGAAAGACCAAATATTTCTTACTCTAGAACATGAGACTGTGGTTTAAGAAGAATTTGAAGGGGATTTTCTAAAGGTGAGAATTTTGCATTTCAGTACAGAAGATTGATGCCCTAGAAATGCTCCATCTAGAAACACCTAGGTCAGGACTCTCCTAAATTGGGGAACACGGGCCCTGTTCATGGCTGCCCTCCGCACATTTTGCTAAGTCTCCAGAGGGCTGGCTTCCAAAGCAAGGCACAGTCTCTGGAAATCAGCCAGGTCTTCTGGCCCAGGCTAAGGCCAGCCCACATTCCTCTCCTATGGCGAGATGCCAGTGAGTGACGGGCCGCTTGCAGCAGGAGGCTCACCAAGTGCTCTGGTCCTGAAGCTCCCAATCATAGGTTATGAGCTGGAAATACCGACCTGCCCTGAGAGCACGTCATGACTCAATCAGTTCCTACAGGCTTGGTGAGGAGTTAGGAGTGGGCACAGTCACCACGATACTTTACTGTTTTGTGCCAACCCCCCGCTTTCTATAGTTTTTAACGGGGGGTGGTGGTGACAGGGAGGCTATCAGAGCAAGAGATCTGGTCAAGCTCTTGTGAGGCTGACCAGTCAGCTGTGACACTCACCAGCTTGAGGCACATCCTCCCAAAGATAAAGACCGGCCCTCTGGCCCCCTCTGTCACCTAGCAACCCGTGACACTAACAAGCAGCATTTCCCACAAGCCCAGGTTCTACCTGCTGCTGTAGTGGAAACAGTGGTGGTGGTGCTGCTGGTTGCCGTGGCCGTTGTTGCCAGTGGGGTGAAGAGGAACCGCTGGACGGTACCGTTTGGCATTGCGGCTTGCATCAGCTGCTGTCCTGGACCGGGAAGTATAGTCACCCCTTGAGGTATCAATTGCAACTGTCCAGTAGTTTGGCCTTGTCCTTGAATCACTACTGTCAAACCTTGATTGCCACCCTACGGAAAAAACACACAACATGTAAACTGTGTTCAAAGGATCGATCTGCAAGTATACCATTTTTATGTTGAACAGATCCTTTAAAATAATGAACATATGTATTTGAATGTCTATGGAATGGTACCAAGAAAAATTCAGATAAGCTAAAATAAGAATATTTATTTTAAAAGATTGATGGTGTTTAGTGGAAAAAGCATGAACTAACAATCCAGAGTTCCAGTCTGAGTTCTCCAAACGGACAGCCAGGTTATCTGTCTGTAAGTAACATCGCTGCTCTGGATCTAAATTTCCCAATCTATCAAATAAGGGTGTGAAGTGAATAACTAAGGTCTGCACAAAATTCTGATTTTAAATCATCTTATTTTATAACTTTCAAAGCATCTTTAGACATACTTCAGACATGCCTCATTTGATTCTCACAATAGACTTGTGACTTTGCGGATTAGGGAGAGAAAATATTACTACAATCTTTCTACCAATTAGGAAACTCAAGTTAGAAAGTTCAAGTCTCCTACCCAGAGTGAGAGGGCAAGTTCAAGGTGAGATATAATGAGAAGCCCAGGTCTCCTAGTTTCAGTTTTTTCACTATGTACCAAATGACCTATGGAGTGTGTTGGTGTGTGCCAACGTATAGAAAGCTTAGGGTTCTAGACGTGGAATGCAAACACCATGTGAGGAAGGTCACTAATGTCTGAGTAATCATCCAAATAGGGACTAGGAACTAAAAACTCCATCTGCACTGCCTCTTCTGTCCAGGACTTCTCCTCAACAATCAGGAACGTGGTGGAGAATTAGAAAGCAAACATAAAAACAAGCCACCCTAAGTTCCCAACAGCCAAAACTGATGCTACAAAGTTCCTACAGTGATGCTAAGCTCCATGCACTTTACTCAGGAGTCCCTTACTACAGCAGTCCCCAGCCTTTTGGGCACCAGGGACTGGTTTCGTGGAAGACAATTTTTCCACGGACGGGGTGGGTGGGTGGATGACGGTGCAGGCAGTGACGCGCGGGACGGGGAGGGACGGGGAGCGGCAGATGAAGCTTCGCTCGCTCGCCCACCCCTCACCTCCTGCTGTGTGGCCTGGTTCCTAACAGGCCGCAAACCAGTTGAGGACCCCTGCCTTATTCACTATTGCTTTTCTAAAACATTTTTGTGCACCGTCAAAACTACATACAATACCAAGTATAGTTTAACGAATAATTGTAAAGTGAACGTCTATAAAACCAGCATTCAGGTCATCACTGCCAGTATCCAAGAAGGCCCCCATGTGAGCTGCTCTGGTCTTAATTCCCCTCCTTTGCCCTAGAGGTAAGGACTACTCTCACTGTTACAATAACTGCAGTTCTTCATAGTGCGACCACTTAGGTATAGCTCTCTAAGGGCCACAGACTCACAACTTCAGGAGCACCATTCAGGAAGAATTCAAATGGTGTCCCCTCCAGGTAGGCAATGCAGCAGGCCCATAACCCTACACATGTAGCTAGTTTTGCCTGTTTCTGAATCTTATGCAAATAGATCATACTGTAATTCTGTTTGTTACCTGCTTTTTTTTTATTTAGCTCAGCAATGTAGTTCTATGTGGCTGTTGTTTGTTCACTTCCATTGCTGGAGGAAGGCAACTTATTTATCTAATTGACTGCAGATTGACATTTGGGTTGTTCCCAGTTTTTGACTCTTATGAACAATGCTGCTGTATATATTCATGTCCATCGCCCTGGTGCTCAGACGAACAAGAACTTCTCCAGGAAACATTCCTAGAAGGAGAACTACCATGACGTGCGGCATGTGTCTTCAGCTTTGCTACATACTGTCTACAGTTTTTCAAGGTGGCTAAAGCAATTTATAATACTACCAGGTGTGTATGAGAGTTCATTCTGTTCCATTCCATGTCTTTGCTGTCTCTTGATATTGTCTGACATTTTAGTTTATACCAATCTCTTAGATATATGGTTTTAATATGCATTTCCCTCATTACTAACAAAATTCAGCAGTTTTTTAGATTTATGGACGTTTAGATTTCCTCTTTTCTCGACAAGTTTGTTTGCTCTTTTTTCCTACCGAACTATCTGGATTTTTTTCTTTCTTAATTTGTAGTAGTAATTCTTCATGTATTCTGCAGAATAGTCCTTGGCTGGTTGTAATTATACCTTTCCTCATTCTTTTCACTCTTTTATAATGTCTGATGAACTGAAGTTCTTATTTCTAAGGTTGCTGAATTTATAAATCTTTTCCTTTATGGCTAGTATTTTCTGTCTTTAAGAAAGCCTTTCCTGGGCTTCCCTGGTGGTGCAGTGGTTAAGAATCCGCCTGCTAATGCAGGGGGCATGGGTTCGAGCCCTGGTCCGGCAAGATCTCACATGCCACGGAGCAACTAAGCCTGTGTGCCACAACTACTGAGCCCGTGAGCCACAACTGCTGAAGCCCGCATGCCTAGAGCCCATGCTCCACAACAAGAGAAGCCACCACAATGAGAAGCCCACACACCACAACAAAGAGTGGTCCCACTCGCCAAAACTAGAGAAAGCCCACGCACAGCAACGAAGACCCAATGCAGCCAAAAAGAAAGAAATAAATTTTTAAAAAAAAAGTATTTTTGTTTGACTCTAGGAACCAGACATTTAAAAAAGTAAGTAGATTTTTAAACGTCCAAAGATTAAGTACGTGTTTTAAAGCTTACAGCAAGAGTAAGTAAGATCACTTGTAAAGTTAAAATGGAAGTCACATTACTTACGTGGCCCTGTGTTAACTGGGTGAGTTGAGCCATGGTAAGCTTCACCTGTCCTTGCTGGGGGCGAGGGGGCTGTGAGGTTGAAGGCTGTAGACTTGCAGTGGGTGCTCCTGAAGTTAGTCCTTTCTGTGCAGGTGTTGAGGAAACTGTACTAGGGGCAGAGATCGCAGTGGAAACAGGCTGCCCTCTGATGATCTGCGTCACAACCTGTTGAGGAGTACCTATGCAAAGAGCAAAACATTAGAATGCTTCTATGCCCTAAGCAATACTCTGAGTTGAAATGTCGTTTAACGCTTCAGATGAATGTATTCTTCTCAATTTTCAAAAAGACTTACGGGATGCTGACATACTGATGCATTCAGCCATATATCCACATCCAAAGGACCCACCTGGCTGTCAGTGAGCCTGTTTCCACTCAGCTCACTAACAACCACTCTCCCATTCCTGCTCTCTGCAGCAGTCAAAAAAAAAAAATAAAAAAAAAAAAAATAATAATGCTCTTCCTATGAATCTAAAGCCAAAATGACAATAGGGAAGATGGAAGAGCCTATGTAAAATGTGCCATTAGGCTGCCTTTCCTTAGGAATATAAAAAGATAGTAATTAATTTATGTGATTTTTAAACAAAACATATAGAATCTGGAATATTCTGGGACAATTATATTTATAAATGAGTTTTTCTTACAGCTATCTGCTACTTAGCTGGGAGGAACCAAGAGGGCAAGAACCACTGTATCCTCAATACTAGAGCAAGGTGCTCAAGTGCTTCCATAGTTAGTTGAATAAACATCTATAGAATGAATGAAGTTTAACTGAAATGGCTCCATAGTCTTCTAAAAACTTCTGTTTCTCATTTAACCTGATGAAACTAGAAGAAAAAGCAGGTGGTAATTATTTGGCAGCTAATTTTACACTTATAAAATCTGAATTCATTATTAATTAGTAAATATTATATTTCTGAAATTTTGTATTCAGTTCCTGTTTTTCCTCATATGTCTACATATATATTTCTGTGTATATTTTTTAAAATGACCGGTGCTTAATATTATTGCATTATGTATAAAATTAAACCTATTTTGACATTTAGAATACTTTCCCTTTTTCTTTTTTTAAATAATACCCTGGTGAAATCCCTGCTTATAAATTTTTATGTGCTTCTAATTATTTCCTTAGAATATACTCCTCCCAAAATTACTGGATTCATAGCAGGAACATAGTATTAAATTGAATTTAGAAAGGTTATACCCATTCATACTCCCATCACCACTGGGTGCCCATTTCACTGAACCCTTTCCAACCCTATCACTAAAGTATCACATTCCAGCAATCAGAAATAGTATGATAGCATCACAGTGCCTGCATTACTTCAGCTGGTCTACTTTCCTTTGGTATCATGCTCCTAAATTCTGGTGGCTTGTAAATATGCTATAGAAACTGGCAGTGTAAATTTTTCATCATTACTCTTTCTTCTAAACTTTACTTGGTTATTGTTGTCCACTTATTCTTCAAGATGAATCAAAAAACAGTGCAGTACATATAGACAAGTGCTTGAAGTTGAGAACTTCTGGACCCCAACACTCTGTCCTTGTACTGCAGTTTGAGGAACAGTTAATGAAAAGTTACTTTCGTTTATCACCTTGTATTTTCTTTTTTCCATCTTTATTGGACTATAATTGCTTTTCAATGTGTTAGTTTCTGCTGTACAACAAAGTGAATCAGCTATATGTATACATACATCCTTATATCACCTTGTATTGATACGGTGTCATCATAAACACAGATGGATAAAAGGGCTGGTATTGACTGATTATATGATGGTCATTCAGATGATCCCCAATATGTACATGTTCAATTATGTTTAGATTATCATCAAAATTCAAAAATTAAAACACTTTTTATTACAACCTGGGAGTGTTCAACTTTGGGAAAGGCTAGCGTGGTGGTAGGAATAGGGATAAGTTGACCTGCACACACTCAGACACACACTACACACATCCATCCACCCTCGACCTCTCTGACCACAACTCCTAAGACTCTTACTGTCTTCACTGGGCCCCACCAGCCTCACTGGCCACCTTGCTTTTCATACGACACACCAGACACACTCATATGTGAAGCTATATATTCACATATTCAAGTCTAAGTATATTACCATTTATCATTCATAAACTTTTCTTCTTTACATTAGTTTTATCTTTCCTTTTAGTTGGCTGCCTAACTGACAGCTATTTTTAAACATGAATAGATACTGAATTTTACCAATTGTCTCTGTAGCATTAACTGAAATAAGGAATCATACTTTCTTCTCTGGGGTAAATTTTGCTTAGGCATTAGGATATTTCCTTTAAAAAATTACTATGCTATGTTTCATATTAGAATTATGCTAAATTTGTAAAATGAATGGGAAAGAATTTATCTACCCCTTTCCCCTTATGGCCTGCAACTATTTTTTATAAGAAGGAAATTGTTTCCTAACCATTTCAAGGAATTTTATCCATAAAACCATGAGGTCTGGAATTCTTTTTTGTAGGTAACACTATGGCAACTTTCCAAATTTCTTTCCTTGATATGAGTCATTAAGACTTGAAATTTATAAGCATAGTATATAATTATGCCTTGTTATTCAAACAGATTTAGTTCCTTCTATTTTTATTGCATTCTCATTCCTACTTTTTGTAAACTAGCATTTTGTTCCCCTTTCTCTAGGCTTGCAAAAAGAAAATGGTTTAATATTTGCCTTTTCTGTCTTATAATCATCACTTCCTTCTTCCTGTTTTCATTTAAGACTTGTTTTATATATTTTTCTAACTTCTGGTTAAGATTTAATATGGTTTTTTTTTTGTCTGTTTTGTTCACCAATGTGTTTCAACTGCCTAGAGTAGGTGCTCAAAAATATTTGTTGAATGCATGAATTTGCCTCTCACTTCAGCTTTGCAGCCTGGCTTAGCTGCTACTTGATAATCTGTTTGTGATGACACATTTGATGTTTCTTTAACATAAAAGCTACTTTTGAGAACATACGTTTTTAAATTCCAAGCAAGTAAGCGTTCTTAGTATAATACCTTAATGTTAATTTCTAGCTTTACTACAAAAAATGTAGCCTATACACATTCTACTTTTCGGAATTCATCAAAGTTTTACCTGTGGCTCATTATAAGACCATTTTCATACAAATAGCTCATAAATATTTAAAACTAATGTGTATTCCTAAAGGTACAAAAGTTGATACAGTCTGTTTCTGGTCTACTATGCTTCTGTTAATCCCTCCTTGATCTCAAATAGTTTTTGCTTTATACACTTCAATGACATCTTATTTAAAGATCCAAGATTGCACCTTCACTGCAATCTATATCTTTAAGCCAAATATAAAGTGACTTTCTTTGTCCTAGTTATTGTTTCTTTAAAATACTGAATTCGACTCTGTTCAGTATTAGTAGGATTATGCATGTCTTCCCTCTGCCTATCCCTTCTTTCTTTCTTTCTTTTTTTGCCCTTTATTTCATGTGTCTTTGACCATCTTTTTATGTTTTACGTTCTCTGGTGATTTGCTTTTAGGAATGTTTCTCATAAATGCACAGTTCGATTTCTTTTTTCACTCAATCTTTACAGGCTTCAACTTTTAATATGGGAGCTTTAACTTATTTACATTAAAAAGGGCAGGCACTGCCTCTGTAATCTTGTTTTATGCTTTCCATTTAAATGCTTCTTAGCCATTTCCTTGATTTTATCTTTTGCCACACAGACTGTTTTCTTTGCTCATTCTCTTTACTCCAATGATCTGAATGTATCTATCTCATTTACTAGAGGTTTTAAGAACATTTTTAACAAGCATACTTGGACCTGCTTTTCTCTTATTGACAATGCCAGAAATGAAACAAAATCTTATGGGTGTATCCCATGATGAATCAGAAATTTAGTATGCTTCGAAATCTTAATTCATATTGGTATTTTCCAGTATGTAGAGTGCCAAATACAGAATATTATAGATTTCCCAGACTGACTCTTTAGATGTAAAATGATAATACTGGATGGATGAATACCTGGCTGTACCATCACAGGTGTTCGAATAATTGCCTTTCCTAGTGTTGACTGTTGGAGTGGTGTTCTAATCACCGTCATACCAGGGCGGATCTGAGGCCCTGTGATTACCTACAAATAACACAAAGGACAATGAATTAAAATGTTTTTAAAAGACTAAAGCATGATGGACTTAGAACAGATATCTTTAAACTTTCCATATTGATAAACATGTCTACAGAAATTACAGAAGCTCTTGGACATTACATATTAAATTATATTAAGCATCAGAATAAAGATAGAACTTTGAGGGGAAAAAAGTAATTTAAATGAGATCGCAAGAAATTCCTTGTCAATGATACCAAGAATAGCCTACAGACTAAAAGGAAGGATACAAGACCCAAGAAAGCTCTGCTCTATAACCACCACGGTTGCTCACATTAAAATGATGAGTCCTATTTTCCCTGAGCTCCAATCCTTATCTGTAACCTGGAGAACACAGGGGCAAGATCAGAGACCAGAAGTTCTTTCCTAATTTAAAGGAGAGACTACACAGCATATTATTTTCAGTGTTAGGTTTAGAACATTCTCAAGTCTACAAAACATTAAACTTTTTCCATAATACTAGTCCCAAGGAAATGATGTATCTAATATGTGTGCATATCAGCTGACAGACTAGTTAATGCTGTGGATTATGTTTTCACTCTACTTCTTAGCTGCATAGCACGTCGTTTTCCTGGGTGATCCAGTATTGCCCATTGTTTTCAATAAAGACATTTTCTTTGTAAAATCCTGGAAAGCAATTCTTACGATTCATAAGCTATACTAATGTGCTATTAACTAAATGTTAAAAATTAACAGTTCACTTGAAATGTAAGTAACAGATTTTTTTAAAAATCAGTACTTTGTCACAGATTAAGTAAAAGGTAAAGAAAAATTAGAAGCTGGATTAATCCTGGAAGAGGCCATTCTAAAAACTTCAACCAATGTGGTTAACACCAAATAAACCTGTAAAGAACTCTTACTTGGGAAGTGCTTGTAGTTCCTCCAGAGCTTGAGGTATTGGGCCTAATCGTGACTGTTGCTGTCCTGGGCTGGAATGAAGTAAAGGTTTGCTGACTTGTACCTGTACTGGATGGAATGATACCCAGGACTTTCTGCTGTACTTGAACAACGCCTTGAAAAAAAGATGAAGAAGTAATTGATAACTGCCCCTTTCATAAAACATCAGGTATTGCTTGGTTCCTGAGGAGAAACCAGGTGTGGCGGGGGTTTATAGTGGGCTACATAAAATGTGAGATCCGAAGACTGAAATCAGTGAAAAGAAAATGAACAATAATGGCAACAGTATGATCTGGCAAATGTGAATTAAAACTCTTCACATTTCCCTTACCTCCTTGCGTTGCTGGCACATTTACAGCGACAATCTTGCTGTTTGCAGGAAGTGGCAGTTTGGTAATTACTTTTCCTGCCATAGTGACTGGATTGCCTGTAATTTGGAACGTCTGACCTGTGCTGGCAATGGTTGTAGCAGATGTGGCAGCTGTGCTGGTGGCTAATGGGGTATAAGACATTTAATAAGCTTCAGATTTAAAATAACCAGCAACGTAGTGACTTCTAGGAAGGCACCAATGCATGAAATGTGGCTCATTTTGTATTTTTAAGAAAACATTCCTCTCCACTCAAAGTAAGTGAACCATGTAAATGCTGAAAGTGAAATAATGTAAGAGAGGAGTTTTGCTAATGTAATATTATGAATATTATCTGTAACAAACCTACTGTTACAGTTTGTTTGCTCAATCAGCTGCAGAAGAAAAATACTTTTCTAAAGAAACATTTCATTTCAGTAGGTAAAGGACTGAAACTTCTTTTTCTTGAATGAAAGCAATCTTTTATTTAATCACAGTTGTGTACCTGAATTTGACTGGCCTTGTTTAACCCAGGTAGCAAAGGTCTGATGAAAGTTCTTGTTCTGCTGGAATGTTACTGTAGCTGGAGATCCAACTTTAGTAGTTAGTACCATTTTAGTGCCAGTTGTAACTGAGCCACTTATGGGGGCCACCATAACTTTCTGTGCTGGAGAGATGGTACTAGTTGTACTGTTTGTTGGGGAAGTAGTGGAAGCTGCAATTACTGTAGGCTTCTGCTGTTCCAATCGTTTCTAGAAAAGTCAGGGAGAGAAATCATGAACCAAAATCGTTCCAAATAAAAACACCATTCTGCATGAAGTCCAGCCACAATTCCTCTCAATCTAAGAAAGTGCACCAAACTTCTAAAATATTTAACTTCTGAAAATATGCCCGTACAAATTTACACTTGAATTTAATTTCTCGAGGGAGGCAACATTTTTATGACTCTAAATCACATATACTTTATTAAAAGCAGTAAGTTTTTGGTAACATAAATTTGAAATGATCAAGTTTTTCCAGTCTGTGCAAAGGTCCAAGCTTTCAGACTGAAAGTGCAAGAGACGTGGGTGATCTTACTGGAGACAGGGATACCTTGTGATTCAGCTGTGGGGTTTAGAACAGACAGACAGCAAATGGTGGGACCTGTCATGTTAATTTACCCAATCATAAAGAACATGTCAATATTTAAGTATCACTATTCAAGTTGGCAAACCTGCAATCAACAAGCTGAAAATAATAAATAATTTTACTAGATTTATATTTTTCAGTTCAAATATTTTTACAGAAAAATCCTTTAGACTATTTTATACAGAACGGTATAATCGGATCTTTCAGACTATAGTGTTATTAAAGACGATTTGCGTTTCTTTACCCAGAGATTGCTGCCTTTTCCTGACAGCTTATCGACATGACAGTTTAAGTTTACACATGTAAAAACTACAACTTGATCTTTTTGAATTATGGTTTCCTCAGTGTATATGCCCAGTAGTGGGATTGCTGGGTCGTATGGTAGTTCTATTTTTACTTTTTTAAGGAACCTCCATGCTGTTCTCCATAGTGACTGTACCAATTCACATTCCCACCAGCAGTGCAAGAGTGTTCCCTTTTCTCCACACCCTCTCCAGCATTTATTGTTTGTAGATTTTTTGATGATGGCCATTCTGACTGGTGTGAGGTGATACCTCATTGTCATTTTGGTTTGCATTTCTCTAATGATTAGTGATGTTGAGCATCCTTTCATGTGTTTGTTGGCAATCTGTATATCTTCTTTGGAGAAATGTCTATTTAGGTCTTCTGCCCATTTTTGGATTGGGTTGTTTATTTTTTTGATATTGAGCTGCATGAGCTGCTTGTATATTTTGGAGATTAATCCTTTGTCAGTTGCTTCGTTTGCAACTATTTTCTCCTATTCTGAGGGTTGTCTTTTCGCCTTGTTTATGATTTCCTTTGCTGTGCAAAAGCTTTTAAGTTTCATTAGGTCCCATTTGTTTATTTTTGCTTTTATTTCCATTTCTCTAGGAGGTGGGTCAAAAAGGATCTTGCTGTGATTTATGTCACAGGGTGTTCTGCCTATGTTTTCCTCTAAGAGTTTTATAGTGTCTGGCTTTACATTTAGGTCTTTAATCCATTTTGAGTTTATTTTTGTGTATGGTGTTATGGAGTGTTCTAATTTCATTCTTTTACATGTAGCTGTCCAGTTTTCCTGGTTCTGAAGAACATAGGGTAAGGACAGGAATAAAGATGCAGACATAGAGAATGGACTTGAGGACACGGGGAGGGGGAAGGGTAAGCTGGGACGAAGTGAGAGAGTGGCATGCACATATATATATACTACCAAATGTAAAATAGACAGCTAGTGGGAAGCAGCCACACAGCACAGGGAGATCAGCTCAGTGCTTTGTGACCACCTAGAGGGGTGTGATAGGGAGGGTGGGAGGGAGACGCAAGAGGGAGGAGATATGGGATATCTGTATATGTATAGCTGGTTCACTTTGTTATAAAGCAGAAACTAACACACCATTGTAAAGCAATTATACTCCAATAAAGATGTTAAAACAAACAAACAAACCAAAAAAAATCCTACAGCTGGCACTGACTACAAACCTGGTGGCAAACCCTTTACTCCTTCATTATCTTATTTAATGCTTGGACCAACCCAATAAAGTTGCTGGTACTGTGATTTAAAGATGAGGAAACTGAGACTTAGAGAGGTTGTAAAACTAGCCCAAGGTCACAGAGCTAGTAAATGCTGGAGCTGAGTTGTGTACGAAGATCAAGTTCCAATGCTGAACTATTTCTTGCCATCAAACACTGCTCACCAAAGACAGCATACCTAGTCTTCTTACTGTTACTTTTGTATATGTCCTCTATGCCTTAAAATAATGTGAGGTATTTTACATAATTTCTCATTCCTCAGAAGAAAATGAGGGCTTCCCTGGTGGCGCAGTGGTTGAGAATCTGCCTGCCAATGCAGGGGACACGGGTTCGAGCCCTGGTCTGGGAAGATCCCACATGCTGCGGAGCAACTAAGCCCAAGCGCCACAACTACTGAGCCTGCACTCTAGAGCCCACAAGCCACAACTACTGAAGCCCGTGCACCTAGAGCCCGTGCTCCGCAACAAGAGAAGCCACCGCAATGAGAAGCCCGCGCACCACAACGAAGAGTAGCCCCCACTAGCCGCAAGTAGAGAAAACCTGCACGCAGCAACAAAGACCCAACGTAGCCAAAAATAAATAAATAAATAAATTTATATTTAAAAAAAAAAAGAAGAAAAGGAGCTTAGTTTTGGATTCTTGGAAATGTCATCCAATTGGATCAGTTAAAAAATAAAGGAGGCAAGAAAAACAAAACAACTAAACACATAGTTATTTTCTGGGGCTATGCCTTCAAAAACTGGAAATGTTGACTATGGGAAATATAGCCAATATTTTGTAATAACTGTAAATGGAGTACAACCTTTAAAAATTGTATAAAAAACTTTAAAAAATTACAGGGGGAAAAAAATCACAGGTTTGACATGTCCACAAAATCTGCTGGGTTTGTACACATGTTCAAAACGGCAAGTTTGTCATTAAACTCTAGCTGTCATTATTTCTCAATTTTTGCATGGAAAAAAAGTTTCGATCATCTTCATTGCTAAATTTGGAAAACATATTAAAATGAAGATTGACTTGTTTTGAGAAAGATATTTTAAATAATTTTTTTTTTTTTTTTGTACTCAGGCCTCTCACTGTTGTGGCCTCTCCCATTGCGGAGCACAGGCTCCGGACGTGTAGGCTCAGCGGCCATGGCTCACACTCCCAGCCGCTCCGCGACATGTTGGATCTTCCCAGACCGGGGCACGAACCCGTGTCCCCTGCATCGGCAGGCGGACTCTCAACCAGTGCGCCACCAGGGAAGCCCCTAAATAAAAATTCTGAAGTAATATATAGATTAAGTATATACTGCTCTGTTCAATTAAGCTATATACAGGTGCATGTCCATCACCTCAGAAACTGACACACATAGGAAAAGCAAAGAATACAATGTTCTTGGGGGACTCAGAGAGGTAATACATCACCAAGTTCAGGTTCTGACTTTCAACTGCCAGAGAAAAGCTCATTATCAAATTAAAGAAATTGACCCCCTGGCCCCCCCAAAAAGTAATACCTTGGGTTACATTGTAGAGATGACAAAACACATCCATAAAATGAAAAACAAAACAACTAGCCAGTCTTTCTATGAGTGGAGAGATAGACATGACAAAATCCAGAAGTGCTGTTATCTCAAACTTTGATCTAAGTGAAGATGACCTATAGTAAACCACTGTAAAATATACAAGAACTTGAAAAAATATTTTATAAAATATGAGGAAAAAGGTAAAACATGAGGAAGTGAGTCTGATTTATTTATGTAATATGTAATTTTTAAGTAAGTTATGTGTAACTAAGTTAATGATACCTATTTTATCTATTTCTATTTTATCAATATCCTGAAAGTTTATATATTCAAGTTTGGCTAAAAACTTTCATAGTATCTTCTTATTAGAAGGAAGGGGTAATTATCTTTTATTTGGGTCCCTAAATAGTCAGGCACATATGATACATCACAGTATGGAAATACTAAGAGACCACAGTAGCCTGATGACCACCAATTACAACAAACTTATACTTTTAGTAGAACTCACTTTTTCATAGACTACAGAGATTTTACGGATTGGAATTTTACAGGAAAAAATTATCTTTAGAAACTACCCTTTGAATTATAAATATAATAAATAAGAGAAATTATACTTCAAACATTGTTCTTCAAATGTGTACACTTTTTGCAAAACCAAAGCTTGGTATATCCACAGAGCTATTTTCAAGTACTGAAATTAAGATATATATGAGATACACGTAAAAATAAAACCACATGAATATAAAATTACTGTGCTTTTAGTGTGCACGAATTTGGCTAAAAATGTCAATTCGCTGCCAGGTGGGACTGGTACCAACTCCCCCACCTGCTGGGCAGCCAATCGCTGCTGTTTGAGATGAGCCTCCATTTGGGCCTTGAAGTCCTCTGCCTTCTTCTGTTCACTAACCTTAGCCTGTTGCTCAACTGCTTGTGCCTTTTCTTTCTCCACTCTGCAGGGAAAGAAAGGAGGAATTTATCAGAAACTACAGGCATACCTCATAGATATTGTGGGTTTGGTTCCAGATCACTGCAATAAAGCAAATGTCACAATGAAGTGAGTCACATGATTCTTCTGGTTTCCCAGTGCATATAACAGTGATGTTTACACTATACTGTAGTCTACTAAGTGTGCAATAACATCATGTCTAAAAAAAAAGTACATACCTTAATTTAAAAAATACTTTATTGCCAAAAAATGCTAATAATCATCTGAGCTTTCAGTGAGTCGTAGTAGTAACATCAAAGATCACTGATCATAGATCATCATAACAAATATAATAATAATGAAAAGTTTTGAAATACTGTGAGAATTACCAAAATGTGACACAGAGACACAAAGTAAGCAAATGCTATTGGGGAAATGGTGCCTACAGACTTTCTCAAAGCAGAGTTGCCACAAGTCTTCAGCTTGTAAAAACCGCAGTATTTGTGAAGCGCGATAAAATGAGTATGCCTGTATCCTACTAGGCATCTGGCATCTAATATTAAGTGAAATCTGGTTAAGTTCCACATCATACAAAAAGTATAAAATTATTTCAATTTAAAAATAAAACATTTAAATTAAGGTAATTCAAAATTGACAAGTAGATAATAACTCATAAAAATTAGAAAGAGGACATTAATAAACGATACACAGCTAGAGAATCAAAAGGTGGAGCAAAATTAGGACATATCGAATAAACTATTAAAGGGGTAATTCTTTAATTCTGAAGTGATAAAAAATCTTCAGCATCTGATCACATATAAACTATTTCCTTACCTCTCAGCAAACGCCCTGATCTCCCATAATTCCAACTCTTCCTCTGCTACCCAGGTTTCAATAATAACAGGGCCAGTTTGCTTGGGCGTTTCTGGTCTCTTTGGCCGCAAGGCACTCGATCGAAGGCCTTTCCTCTGAGGCGTAGGTGTTTCTTTGGAAAAGAAATCAGAGTATTTTAAGCAATGTAGTTTCTAAATTATAGTACTTCTGGCATCTTCTCTTATATCATGAAAAGCAGGGATTGGCAAACATTTTCTTAAAGGGCCAGATGGTAAATACTTTAGACTATGCAGGCCAGATGGTCTCTACTACAACTTCTCAACTCTGTATCATAAAAGGAGCCAAAGACAATACATAAGTCAGAAAGTGTGGCTGTGTTCCAGTCAAACTTTATTAACAATAGCAGATGGTGGGTCAAAGCTCATGGTTTGCTGGCCCCTGATATAAAAGCCCTATTAGCCTTTCCACAGCCTGTTCCCTATGCCTGGAACACTACTCCTAGCCTCCTTCCCCCTCATTTGACTGGTGCCTAATTCATCCTTCAGACCGCAATGTGGATACAACCTTCTTCAAGAAGCGTAGCGTGTTCCTCCCAGCTGGGCTGGGTGTCCTTGAAATGTACAACTCTGGCGATCTGTATTTCCCTATCAGGGCACCGAGAAGAGGGACTGGAGACTTACTAATGTAAAGGAGGGATCGGAAACTATTAAGAATAGATATAATCTCCAGTGATAAGATTCTAAAAATAAAAAGTAGGGACAGACAAGCATTGAACCTTCCCATATGTTCAGGGAAGAGGGAAGCAGTAGAATCACAGGCAAGCAACAGAAGGAAACTGAAAGAGCAGCAGGACCTGGATTGTATGAAGTGATACAAGAAAAGAAAAGTGATTCAAGGAGACAGCAGTGGTTTGCATCAACGGCTGTGGAGTCAAGACGGACGACTGGTCAGGAACGCCTTCTTCCATCTGTGTGTCTTTGCCTATCAACTGAGCTGTCTATTCCTGTTCCAGGACATTGTTTTAATTATACTAATATTTCATCATCTATTAGGACAGCTACCCACTTATTGTTACTCTTTTCAAAAAAGCCATTCTCATTTATTCTCCAAGATGAGCTTTTGAGTTGATTCAATCAAGATTCAAAAAATTAAATTTATCCATTTGGGGACAATTAACTTCTATAAAATAGTAAGCTTCTATTTATAGACAGCATCTTCTTTTTACACGTTTCTTCATAGTTGTTCCCCTAAGTATTTTTACTACACAGGTAAAATAAAACTATTTATTTTTGTCTAATGATATATCTTGAATCTGGACACCTTGCTGGACTCTTCTTAGTGTTAATAATTTTGATTCTCAAGTATAGAATTATTATACCTTTTCTTTGCTTCCTTTAAGAATAGGGGCTGGATTCCATTGTTCTATGTATTTGTCACCTAAGGCCTATCATGTAGGTGTCTATAAATGTTTCCTGAGTAACTCTTTATGCCTCTTAGGTTACTTCTACCCTGAGCACTGAAGTATTACACAATAGCTTGAACCCTTGAGTCAACAAATCTTCACTGACCACTTATGTGTCAGATTCTACAGCAGGTTCCAGGACTACAACCAGACAGACTCAAAGGCTTGAGTCTTGGAGCTGACGGTCTGGTGTCAACCACTGCTCCGTATCTTTAATTACTGATAAAAGAGGTATTTGTACCCTTCCTCTGCCTGGTACCATGACTGTAGGCATCACTGTGTGTCTAGTGGAATTTTGCTATGTTTACTGATTAAATATCATTTTAAAAACAGAATAGTCTGTGATGAAAAAGTATTTTTTTCAAAAGATGATTAAAGAGTTAAAGAAACAATTATAATCAAACTTCAATTCACAAAAGATATGGCTAACAGGTAAATAATAAAAGAATTCTTTCTACTCCTTACCTTTTGGTGCTTCTGGAACTCCAATGGGGCAGATGATTTTCCTGATACAATATTCAGATCGAATGCCATAAGGACCAACATCTCGCCTCTTAATTATTTCTGTTGTTGTGATTTCAGTTTCAGATGTTTCTATGGTGATTTAATTCACATAGTATTAATAACCACCCCAAATATTCAGAGAATAAAAAGGTACAACATCTGGTACTTTAAAAAAGAGACTAGGGGCTTCCCTGGTGGTGCAGTGGTTGAGAGTCCGCCTGCCGATGCAGGGGATATGGGTTCGTGCCCCAGTCTGGGAGAATCCTACGTGCCGCGGAGCGGCTGGGCCCGTGAGCCATGGCCGCTGAACCTGTGCGTCCGGAGCCTGTGCTCCGCAACAGGAGAGGCTCGCGTACCGCAAAAAAAAAAAAAAAAAAAAAGACTAAACCTTTGGAAACATTTGCTTAATGAACAGCTGCAGGACCATCACTAGATTGCAACAATACTGAGTTTCTTCGTCACTGAAAATTTCTCAACTGAGCAAAATGCTGTTTGGGCACAGCTTAGTTCCTGGTGGCAAAATTCGGTCAAAATAATAAAAACCCTAGGAGAGCAGCAGCAAGCACAGGGTTCCAGATGTCCCAATTTAAATGATTTATACTGTGCGGTAAGAAATGTCTTTTAAAAATTCACACTGGTTCACACATTAGTGACTACCCTTATAATGTGAAACGCCCCTGCCCGGCCCCCAGGAATTTATGGCATGTGTTGCTAAACTTGACCAAAGCCTTGTTTTTAAAATACTAGCACTATATTTTAATAAATAACAGACATGCTTAAAATGAAGTGAACTGTCAAGAGATTTTTCTCTTTTAAACTTAAATTCGAAAATAAAAAACCGCTACCTGTCCGTGTAGTCCCTCCTCCTGGAGGAGCCTTGGCTGCCATGTCATCCCATCTCAGACTTGCCCACAGTAACCGCAACATAAGACTCACTCCAGCTAAGGACTTCACAGTCTGAAGTCTATACCTGAAAGAAAAACCCAAGAAAAACGATGTATACACACACACACACACACACACACACACACACACACACACTCTCTCTCTCTCTCTCTCTACTAAACTGAAGGATTGTTTTTTGTCCTCATTGTGACTTCAATATTTATCATATGGCTTTATAAGCACTTTGGTTATTATATGTCCCTTAATAAAAGAATTTTTTGTTCCCAGGCATGACATGCATCTAACAATTCACAAAGGGGCTGTAGTTACCTCAAATGCCATATAAATATGTAAAACAAAGCATGTTTCATTGTAAGACTGATATGGCAACAATTTACAAAGATTTTATAAATTTAGCCTAATTCTAAAATATGTGTTAGAAAAATTATGAATGAGAGCATATATGGAGAAATAAATAATTGTGTGACAATGTGATAAGTGATCTGAAGAAGAATAAAATCTTAACTGATTTTTGCTGAAACAAACTGAAAATGTTTCAATTTTCTCAAAAAGCAAAACAAAAAGACCTCACAAACCCAATAAGACCTTTCCAGATGGACAGAAATTTTGTACTGAAATGGTGGTTCTGCAAAACACGAAGTACTGGATGATGAATGCTGCTAATACTAACGTTACTTTAACAACATTAGTGTAGTTTTACAATCCTATGATACAATGAATAATAAAAAAGGACATTACTATGTTAGTTACTAGTCAGGAGACAAAGGAATCTCTGTGTTCAGGTTTTTTCTAAACACTGTATACAAAGTTATTGAACATTTTAGATATTCTTTTAAAAATAATATTAAAAACACATTTTAGAATGAATTTACAACTGCAATGAACATCATGTCTTAAAATGGAGTTAACCATAGAACATTTTAAAGCAGCCCTAGGCTGTCAATTCTCTATTAGTGGTTTTGTATAATTAAATATTTTATTGACGTTTCCACATACTTAAATGAATATACTGATTGATTGTACTGTAGGGAAAGCCTATGAAACGAAATAATTTCCTCCTCTAATAGAGGTATACAAGGTAAGTCTTAGACAATTTATATTTGAAAAGCAATGCTTTCTATTCTTAACGTTAAGTTAGAAAAGCAAACAACGTGAGAAAGAGAAAGCTCTAGCCAAAAAGTTGCTGCAACTTCTTAATTTCCCCTCTCCAGCTGTGACACCATTATTTTCTTTGTTGTGCTATCACCCTGTGAATCCTCTGACCTGGACAGAGGGTTCTTAAATTAGAGGGCAAATGTTAATCAGTGCAAGGATGTCCTGAGAGGGGGAAAGTGTCTGTCACTTTCAGATCACACCCTAAAGAAATGCCTAGGGAACTCTGGACTCATGGGAGAAAACAAATGAATACTTATTTGGAAAGAGAGTTGTTTCTCATTCTCTCTCTTCTTCCTCCAATCACTCTCAACAAACAACAACTTGAAAGCTTCTCTATTTTACAATGGAAGCAACACCAGGTGGGGAACACATCTCATGCATTAGAGCCTGTCCATTCATTTATTCATTCAAAAAATACTTGAGTTTCTTCCATGTGTTAAACTAAGTGAAAGGAGCTGGGGACACAGAAGTGAATTATAATGTCTTCCTGCATCCTCAGGAGCTGTAACAGAGGAAAGCACAAGGGAGTGGTACCTGATTGGGCCCAGGGATGGGGATGAGAGCTTTGCTGGAGCCTCAGAGGACAAGGGTGAGGGGGCGGCTGACCAAAGGCAAGGGGGCACACATGCGCTGAGGAGGAAGGTGTACAAAAGCACACACTTCTTCCTGAAAACCACATCCGGCGTACTCTGGCTGGAGGGAAGGGGTGTGAAGGTGCAGCGAGAGATGAAGCTGGCATGAGAGAAGAAGGCAGAAGCCAAAATGTGCTGCACTGAATGGAAGGATTAAAGAGCGTCAGCGGCCGTCTATACGGAGATCTCTGCAATGCAGCCAGTTCTGCATGGGTTATAAAGGGGAGTACTTCTCATAGACGTGGTGGACAGGTGACAAACGCTTTCCCCTTCCCAGCCCTGTGGTGGTTAACACATCCGCTTTAAATGCCTGCTCAGCTCAGTCAGAACATTCACAGGATAGATCTGCATTTTAGGAGGATCCTTCTGACAGCACCATGGAGAAAACTACTGGTTCAAAGTGATCATGAAACACAGAATCAGGGCCTGGGGAAAAGGGAGTAAGGGAATGGACAGTGTGGAGGGAAAAAGAGGCCCTAATGAGTCAATGAGACAAGTTTCACTTTTTCAATACTGCTCAGCCTTAATGTTAAATTTAATAAAGACCAAACATGCGCCTTTGGCATTCTTAGCACCTACTCTAAGCATCAGACGTATTTTATTCAAGTGTGAGTAGAAAAATGCATTTCACATGCATGGTTTTTATAGCGATACGTTTTTAAAAAATGCATTCTAAAGTCAAGAATAATTTACATTTTTACCCATGCCTCCGTTAGATAGAAGGGATTATGTTTCTCTCAACCTCAGCAAATTAAGACGTTAGCATATATCTGAAGGCAGTATCTGTTTAAAACATACAGGAAGGTACTTCCTTCCATTAAAAAATGAGAAATTAACAGATAAAAACTGTGCCCCCAGTGCATATTAAAACATAACAATACAAGGTTTCTGAAACCCAGCCGTGCAGAAAAGGGCCCTGGGCAACACGTGAACAGAACTGGTTCAGAGAAAAGTGCTTCGCAGTCAAGCCTACCTTCCATTTACAGAATAGAAAAGAGCAGAAAGGTCGGCCTCCACAACTGCCAGGTCACTTTAATTAAAGTATTTGTACATAGTAACTTTTCCAGTGGGAAAGAAGTTACCTGCAGGACAGTCAAGGATACATTTTGGGACCGCTCTCAATGAAGAAAGCAGAAAAGTGCAGAGTAATCCTACAAATCCATGAACTGTAATGAAGAGTTCCTTGATTCCCTGCAGGATTCTGCAAATCCTTCATTGCAGGCCCTGCAGAGAAATTGTACTTTTCAGCTGTCTCTATTGAATGTGTAATGGAGTGATGATATTTTAATTCAAATCAAAAGATGAGTTATTAAAAACTTGGTCAAACCAACTATGACTGGTCATATTAATTAATTCCTTTATAGAGAGTACTCATTTACAGTCTTTTTTTTTTAATACTAGCTAATTGTAATATAAAGAAAACAAGAAAAGTATGATTTCAACTTAAAGGAACCATACTAAAGACACACAGAAATGAAGCCTAAAGTGAAATGGAGTCTGCTCAGGAACCTGCTGACATCATGAACTTGAGGATCCTAGCGAAATCTCACTGCAAACAAGACCGTTCCTAGTTTCTGAGCATGTCCCACAGAACTCTTATGTTTTCAATGTTCATGTTCCATCCTTTTCAATTTTAAGGGTGAAAAGATAAAAAGACAAGGACATGGAAAAGCACAAAGCAAGGACAAATACGTGAAATGTGATATAGAAGATAAAGTACTGGACTGGGATTTAGGAAAACCAGGCACTATTCCTAACTCAGTCCCTCTGGGACCAGAGGCAAATTATTATGCATCTAAAAAAGATACGAATTTCTAAGATCCTTTCCCAATTTAAAACTACATGATCTTACAACTGCCAACTCTCTACGTACTTATAATTTATCCCCAAAGCTTAATGCCCAGAAACTTTTAAATTAAGACTATTTCTGGGTTTAAAGAAACTCCCTAAGGAATCTCAGACTACCTTTTCTCACATAAATAACAGAGAACTCCAAAACAAATGCCTATCATGCAAACAAATTACATCAAGATTTCCTACATTATGATGAACCTTGTGTGATATACAGGCATGTTTCCTATGTCTTATGTTTTTATGAATTACCTAATAGAAATAAAATACAAACATTCCAGAAAGTTGGTGATTATCCAATTCTGTGATTATCTCACTCCCAAAGCAAACACATGGCAATAACTTGGGAGGTTAGACCACGAAAACAACTACGTTTGACACATTTCTTTTGTCTTGTGAAAAGTGAAGCTGAATTTCATTCTAAAGGATTCCCTTACATTTTCAGTCTTTAAACATTTTTCCCTAAGTAAACTTTAGTACCCACCAGCTGGCCGAGTTAAAACCTCTCTGTATCTTATTTCCATTACTAACTTTGCCCATTAAATATATATTTCCCTGTCTTATTTCTGTTATCTCATGAGATATTTTTATTAGATAATTCTTTAAAAACTTTCTCCCTCCCCCAAATGCATTTTAAAGTACATACCTCCAAGTGATACCAAAGGTTGGTCTAGGAGAAGGATATGGCCATATATCCAAGGCAGGTTTTGCATTATAATTAAAATAAGGGACTTCTCGGATTCCTCCTTTTCTGGCCAATTTTTTTAGGTCATCATTGGGCAAAACAAATATGCTCTTCTTGCTGCTCTTGGTGATGAACTTTCTGTACGATGGCAGAGCTGTACCTGAACGAGTCTTCTTGGGTCTTGAAAACTTCATGAGTTTCACTTTGTCTCTTGTGGAATATTCTTTGCTCACGGTCATAGATGTTACCAGAGTGCCTCCTGCGGTGGTCAGTGAGTCTGTCACTGTCGTGGTGACCACAGTTTTGCTCTGCTCCTTCACAGAGATTATGTCCACACTGCTGCCGGTGGAGGGCGTGGAAAGCTTTGTTACCGTTGTAGTGGTGGTTGTGACAGTGGACTTGGCACAATTTTCTGTGGAAGAGACCACAGTCTGCTTATCAACTTTTGCTACCTTAATTACGGTTTTTGATTCTGTGGCTACTGTGGACGTCATGGTGGTGACTTCTGTGATGACTGTTTTTCTTTTAGATTCTCCATTGACATTTTCATCTTTGTTGGTGGGCGGGCCATTTTCATCAATAAAATCATTACTGAAGTTAGAGTCCTCTCCAGAAGTAACAGGAGATGAAGTAACTTTCTTAACTTCGCAGGTTTCAATTTCCATGTCTTCTTCCTGATTGGCTGAACTGCTGCTTTCTGGACAAGATGGTAGAGGCGTGGTAGCTTGGGTACCCTCAGACTGTTTGGTTGATGGCAGGGTCTCTAGGCGATCTTGGTAGTCGCCTTCAGTATCCGAAGACCTCAGTAAACATGATTTTGTTTCCAAGTTGTTTTTTTCATTAAAATCTTCCATGATGACATCACCATTCATGAATGGCTTTACAGCAGATTCTTTAACAGTCAAAGACTTAATATCATTTTCAGGAATTATTTTATTTATATTATTAACCTTTGGTTCAATGTCACAACTTCCTACTTTACTCTCAGAAATGTCTTTCAAGCATTCACCTTTCAAATATACTTTAGGTTTATTATCTTTTCCATTTATTTGAAAGGTACTTGCTTTCTGTCCTTTCTTTTCAGACTCTCGGTTTTCATTATTCTTTTTGTCAGTGACATTTTTCAGATTGATTTGATCGATACATTTATTAAGTGGTCTCTCCTCTAATTTCTGATCTTGACTTGTTTTTTTACTATTTGCTTCATTTACCTTAGCCTGCAGCCTGTCGCCACAGTTTCCAGTGGTCTTATCTGAAACAAACTCATGTTTCAATGGTTCTAAGCCTTCACTACCTTGTTCTTGAGTTATTAACTGTTCAGAAATACTTTCATTGCTATTCTGAACAATCATATCTTCTTCACTGCTGTCTTGAATAGACATAGTATCAGAACTATTTTCCAAAGTGCTATTATATTCAGAATCACATCCCAATTTTCCTTCAAAGTCTACTGCTTTTGACAGAGATGGGATATCTCTATCATCAGTACTTTTAGGTACTGATGGAAGTAAAGGGCTCTGGGAAGGAGACACAATGGTGTCATTATCTTCCTGTATGAGTGGTTTTTTGTTCTTATAGATCAAAGTACCAATTTCATCTGCACTGGCTAGTTTAGCGTCATCAATGAGAAAATCACTTCCTTTTGTTTTAATCTTACTGGGCTCCTGGCCTTTAATGGCAGGGTCAGAGAGACTCTCATTTACGTCATTTCGAACAGAATTTTGTTTCTGACAGTTTGTCTCTGCGCTCTGAATGGAGGCATCATCTAGCATTTGATCTTTTGAATAAAGTTTGTTTGTTGTATGATCAGGATCACTGATTCCAAGAATTGAGGAATCATTTTGTGAACATCCCCGAATCAAGTCTTCAGATTTATCGTTACTTGCATTAGAGCTCTGTTCTTGTGTAAGCAAGTCACTTTGACACCCTTCTTTTACTTTTGTTATTACTGATGATTCAGACAGGCTTTTCGAAGAACTTGTGCAGGTCTTTCCTATACCCTTAATTCCACCCTCCAACTTCATTTTCTCGTGGCGTTGTTTTTCTTCCAGTGTAAACTGTTTAATTCTCCTTTCAAGAAGTCCATCTAGTTTGGATGATTTGATTTTCTTTTTATAACTAGTCCTTAGATGAAAACCCTCACTGACATTGACCACATCTACTTGAGAACTTTCCTGACAATTTATATGTGACTCTGTTTTCACATCATCATCTATTTCCATCGGTTCTTCCTTAAAGGATTTATCATTGTCAGAGTCTAAAACTTCTTTTACATCTGTGAAACAAAGACATTTATATAAATGTAATTTTTAGTCTGAAATGTGGAATCCATGATAATATTTTCACTTTAAAAAATACCAGGTTTTATGATTTTCACTCAAAACCTTAACTATAAACAGCTATATATTTAAAAGTTCCTGATATGATTAGAATAGGTCAATGGACAGGGCTAAACTTTATAAAAGGTTAAAAAACACATACATTCCAAATATTTAAATATTCTGATTCCTAGTATCTAAAAATGATGGAATGCCACAAGGAAAAATAACTTAGTATGTGATAGCTATTGCATATACCAGTACCTTCACATAAGATTTTGTACAGAGTATTTTATGGTTATTTTATGGTTATAAAACATATTAAGCCTCATGCATTATCTAACTTAGTTTTTAAAAAAACTTTTCACAAAAGTCAATGTAAGTTCCTCAAAAGGCTGAACATAGTTATCTCTTGATCCAGCAATTCCACCCCTACGTATTTACCCAAGAGAAATGAAAACATATGTCCATATAAAAACTTGTACATGAATGTTCATATTTCCATTATTCTTAATAGCCAAAAAGAAACAACCCAAATGTCCACCATGAATGGATAAACACAACATGACGTATCCATACAACAGAATATCATTTGTAAATAAAAAGGAATGAAGTACTGATACATGCTACAACATGGATGAACTTTGAAAACATGCTAAGTGAAAGAAGCCAGACACAAAGGACCACATACTACCTGATTCCATTTATATGGAATGTCCAAAATAGGCAAATCCATAGAGACAGAAAGTAGATTGGGATTTAGGGAGGACTGACTGCTAGTGGGTATGAGGTTTCTTTTTGGGTGATGAAAAATGTTCTAAAATTGAGTATGGTGATAGATGAACAACTCTGTGAATATAGTAAAAACTACTGAATTGTACACTGTAAGTGGGTGAGTTATATGGCATATGAATCATGTTTCAATAATGCTATTATCAAAGAGACATTGCAGTACCTTTCCTGCTGTGCGAACTAGATCCAGTGCTTTCTTATCACCCCCAGGCTGCCCTCCACACTTTTCTCTCCTTACCTTGGTCCTTCTTCTCAGTAACCTTTGAAATGTCCATTTCACTTTGGTCTGCTCCCTTTGTAGCATCTGAATCTTTTACCTCGCCTTTCTCAGAATCAGACTCTGTTTTTATTTTTTTTGGACTTCGTGGACTTTTTCTTCTATCTGATTCATCCATATTTTCATCCATATTATTTTTAGCTAAAAAAACCCCCAAGTATATAGTAATTACAAGTATGTCAAATATTAGCAATTTACTTTAATACACCTAGTTTAGTGGAAATTATCAAGTATATTCCAGCAATTTATACTTTTTTCTATTCAAAAAACCCAAAATACAAAAGTTGAAGCTATTACATTCTTTCTTATATGCTCAGCTGACCTAAAGCATAGAAGTAATGACTACAGTTTAGATGTACTTCAGAAGCCTTCACATATGAGACTATTTCAACCTGTTCACTGACTTCAGAAAGTCTGCATCAGTGGTTTCTAACATACTTTGTATTACAGAACCATATTAGAATTGGATAAATGCTATGATCCCCTACCCAGAAAAAAAGTACATACACAAACTTTTGTAATAAATTTCAATGGCATTTGAAATTTGAAACAGTTGAAGTTTATCTATAGATTCCAAGTTAAGAATACTTAAGTCTGTATCACAGAAAAAAGAAATAACCAAATGCAATGTGTAGCCTTGTTTGGACCTGATTTACTACTGGTTTCTTCCCTGCTGCCAACTGGGAGGAAAAGACTCAAAAGATGCTCCAAGACCAACTTGGTACCTGCTAGATAAAGGCCCAGCATTTGGACAATAGAAAACCCCATGCTAAGGAAAGTGGACACAAAATAAATGTGCAAAAGCCTAAATATTTTACATATTGATAATCTGGATTTTATTACATAGGTCAAACACAATTAAAGAAAAGCTCTCTATAATTCTTTCTAAGTGCTACACAGGTAACTGGAACAATGAAATAGTAATAAAAATTATAACAATCTTTTAGAATTTATTATAATGGACGTTTAGCTTGAATATAATCAGATAATGTAAATGAATATTGAATATTTCTATTTAGCAAATAGAAACAGTTATTGAACATCTGCTATATGCAAGACACTCTTAGTCCCTAAAATATAAATTCCAGTGAGCTCTATAAAATACATGTCTTTTTCTGTTAAAAGGTAATTCAGTGACAACTTTCCCACATTAACAGTTTCAAAAATCTACTGGTTCAGGTTTCATGAGAACCATTCACAAGGAAGCCAAATCAGTTAGCTAGGTGTGTACATAGCACTTATTTGGCACTACAGCATGGGCTTCACAGGAAAGACCATATCACACCATAAATTAGCAAATATGCTGCAGAGTGAACAGAACTGCTTTTGAAAATTGCTTAGATAACAAAGGAGAGACAACATGGTAGAGTGCAAAAAGGGCAACGGAAGCACTATCTGTGTGACCTTCAGTATGGCACTTAACACCTTCATGAAATAATTTGTTTATGTAACATGAGTTTCAAAATATTTACCTCCTAAAAGGGCAGTTCACCTCTAGAGTTCTGTGATTCTAAACACTAAAGGTGGGACTTCCCAGGTGGCGCAGTGGTTAAGAATCCGCCTGCCAATGCAGGGGACACAGGTTCGAGCCCTGGTCCGGGAAGATCCCACATGCCACGGAGCAACTACGCCCATGCACCACAACTACTGAGGTTGTGCTCTAGAGCCCACAAGCCACAACTACTGAGCCTGCGAGCCGCAACTACTGAAGCCCGTGCACCTAGAGCCCGTGCTCCACAATAAGAGAAGCCACCACAATGAGAAGCCCACGCACCGCAATAAAGAGTAGCCCCCACTTGCCACAACTAGAGAAAGCTCAGGCGCAGCAACAAAGACCAAACGCAGCCAAAAAATAAATAAATGAAGTCATTAGCCAGTAGCATAAACTGAGTTACTATCTCCTTTATGTGATAGTGTTATGGAAGCCTCTATCGCTTTCTTTCTGGTTTTGTTAAACGTTACAATGCTGAGGTCACCAGACTGTGCTTCCTCAAGAAGTCAGGCAGTACTGAATTTAAGATTTTAGAAAAACAGTTAGGTAGCTGAGGCCTTCTTTCTTTTAACAAGTTTTATTCTATCATCTTTTTAAGCTAAAATCCTAGATATCAAAATCCCATGAATAAAGGTAATTTTAAAAACTTCAGAGTTTATAATTATTAAACTACATTAGTAATTTTTCACATTCTAGTAAGAATTGCAGAAGAACACTTTCATCCAAAATAGTCAATATACTACAAATTTACAAGAATACAAATCAGAAACAATTATGCAGGAAAAACAGCTTAAGTTACTTACTTTCTTCTAATGACTTTCTGTAATTCACATTAGTATTGCCTGGCAATTTAGGAACAAACCTATAAACATGAGTTTTACTAATCCAGCTCCAACCACCATATCCTGTTACTCTGTATTCCTCTCCTTTTTGTTTCCAAACCTGGTGTAAGTGAAAACATGCTGATTAAACAAGGATGAGAATGTTTTATAAAGCACATGTGGTTTTACACATTTTTACTAAATAAAATCAATGGTCAGGCAAATTAATCCACCAGTCCATTTTATTTTCACTGAGAATCAAAGATTTATGAAGAAACTTAATATTCCTTTCTAATATGAAAAATATAAAACAATTTTACATTTATAACAATTTCTACAAATTGGTCTAATGACTCACCTATATTCTACTAACATAAACCTATGCTTATAAAATTGCCAGAAAGAATTACTTCATTCCAACTACGTTAATTAAAAGTGTGTCAGAAGTAAAAAAAAAATTACTAAGTATTCAAAACTGCAGAATCAAAGTCTCAGAAATGGCTAACACAATTTAAAAGATCATACCAAAATTACCTGATGTTTAACTGGAAACGTATATTTTACCCATGTAGCTTGTTGCATTGTTTCTTCCTCTTCTTGTTTTTTCTCTTTTTTTTTGACTTTCTCCTTTTCTTCTCTTTCAATTGATGTCATTCTATGTAACCTAAGAATATATGGATAGAAAGACAGAATTACACTCAACTATAAAATATAAACAAAAAAGATAAAAATATAGTACTGAAAATTAGTAAGACAAAAACAAAGAATGGTTAGCTATAATCCCACAGCCCAGAAAACCCAGACTCATAAAAATAAGTAGATGTACAATTCTCTAATAGGAAAAAAATCAAATAGTACAAAAAGGAAAAAAACAGAACATGCTATCCCTCTCATATGCCTCTCCATAAGAAATATACTCACTTATGACTTATTTATGCATACATCAACACTGTAATATAATATCCTTTTTGTGTAATTATAAATACAATTACACAGTCTTTAATCAATGAAAAACTGCACTAGATCTTTCCATACCAGAAGATACATATCTTCTTTCCTTCCCCCCAAAAGACCAACAAATCCCAAAACTCTTATTTTATCAACCAATATTCCTATTTCTACTAGTACTTGGGATTTTTAAGTCTTCAGAGGGTCCACTAACATAGAACTCAGGTTTCCTACAACCACAGAGAAAGGGACCCACAGGGCTCCTGCTTCTGGATGACAGGAAGGGTTGGGCAGGAAGGACCACATGGACTGGGCATTAATCATTAGGCCTAGGGCACAGACCACACTCTTTTTCCAGGTAAGAAAATAGATATCACTGCACCTACCAGTAAGGAGATGGGCAGGTCTGTGGTGAGGTTCTACTTTAAGGTGATCAGATTTTCATGAATGGGAATATTTCCCATAATGAAGAACATTAACCAAAATCCACAAAGAAAGGAGCTCCGGTCTCTAAGAGCCCTAGTGGTAGAAGAATTGCTTTTATCATACCCTACCCAGATGTAGCCAATTTCAAATGCACAGCTATGTGAAAAGAATAAAGAGATCTTTTGTTAACTTGGAGGAGCAGAAGAAAGATGTGAGAGGGGATTTAATTCTTTTCACCTCTGTCCCTCCACCAAAAACTTCCTATTTATCTATCTCCACTTTGAATAAAGTTTTGTGCCCTTGTGATTACAGCACCCTAGAATCTAGTGTCCCCCAGGCCAAGAGCTCATGCCTGTTAACTGCACACAACTAGTATAGCAAAGATTCATCTCTCACTACTGATGGGAGAGGAAAGGGAGTGGATTCTCACTGGGGACTAATTTAGTCTCAGATACCATAATTTGCAACCAGGGAGTGGGCAAAACTCTGGAGGCACAACATAGTGGATAACCTGCCAGCCTCAGCTCTCCAGAGTAAAGAAGTAGTGACCGAGCTACGACCAAGTAGTATTTCTCAACAGGGTTTTTGTGGGTTCAGCTTTAAACACCTATAAAAGGCCAGGTCTGGCACAGCAGCTGAGCCATCTTCCCAGATGGTGGCCAGGAATGGAGCACTGTCTGGGGAGAACTCCAGTACAGTGACACTCTGGGAGCGCACGGCTAAGCTGGGCACTCAGCTTGTGCTCTTGGTGTTCACATGGGGAACAGGTCCATCTTCATCATCAAAGACAAAGGCTTCATCTTGCTGATGCCAGGCCAGCGAGGTAGTATTGTAGCTAAACTGTGATGTCTGCTCTCCCAGAATAGATTCTACAGTTCTCACTATCTCCAACACAATCCTTATGGGAAAAGGCAGCAGGAAAGGTGAGCTCTGCAGGGGTTCAATTCCATTTAGTTGGGCAGAAATCTTGGCTACTGCTGGCAGCCTGACGCTGGTACTACGAGCCTCCAGACACCACTCCGTACTGGTGGGTGCACTGGGGGCAGGGGCTCCCTCCACACATCCTCGGTTCAGAGAGCCGGGCCAGGAGTGTGGACTGAGCCTCAACTCCGTTCCCCACCTCCACAGGGTTTTGTTGTGTTTCTCTTCCTATTACAAACAAAGCTACAGGAAACCATGTTTTACGTTGTTTCTTAGCAAACTTGAGGAATATCCCTTTATGTTTCCCACTGGTAGAATGGCTGAGTCCAAAGAGTATTATATTTAAAGTGCTGACAGATGGTGCCCAATTGCTCTTCAGATTTGTACGCTTCACACTGCCATCAATTATAAAGAACCCTGCTTTCCCGCACCTTCACTCAAGTTGGTACCAAACTTCTCAATTACTAGCCCAATTGAGAGAGAAGAAATACTATCCCATTGTTTTTATTTACATTTCTTTAATTATGAGAGAAGTAACCACTTTTTTATGTCTACTGGCCTTTTATATTTATTTTTCTGCCAAATGCCTGTTCAAATCCTGTGTCTTATCTGTAATGGGCTTTTCATTTATAAAAGGTCTTTTTCATTTATAAAAGGAAAGTTTCCATTTGTGGTGCACATATTTTTCCTCAGTGTGTCATCTGTCTTTTGGATTTGATTATAATATTTTTCCACTCAGAATTTTAAATACATATATCCACTTTTTTCATCTATGGCATCTGGGTTTTATATCTGTTTGAAAAGAAAGTACCACAACAGAAACATAAATTACTCCACGCGCTCTTAAGTTTTTTGTTATAGTTTTTAACAATATATTGGGTATTTTTCAATCCTCATTTGTCTGAATGTTTTTGCTGAGGCAGGAATCTGGGTGATATTTTCCCCAAACACACCCTCTTCTCCTTCTCTGACAGGCAAAGCTATCACAGTGGATTCCCACATGTGTTTAGGTCTATTTCTGGATTCTCTGTTTGATTCCACTGCTCTACTTCTTCTGTAGTACAAATTATTCTGATTATCATAGCTTCAAGATACATTCTAAATATTCCCTTTTTTTGTAATACCTACTTCCCTTTTCTTACACATTTTCTAGAGGAAATATTTGTATCATTTTGGTCATGCCTCCCTCTCCCTCCAGGAAGAAAACTCCTATTCACAATGCAAATGAATATTAAATTTGATAGATTAAGTCAATATAATTAATATACTGCATGGCATCTTTAGAAAAATGCAACATACATATGTAAGCATATGATGTATCTTTTCATTTACTCAAAGTATCCTTTGTATCTTTTTTTTTTTTTTTTTTGGCCACTGCACAGCAAGTGGATCCTAGTTCCTCAACCAGGGATTGAACCCGCAGTGGAAGTGCAAAGTCCTAACTACTGGACTGCCAAGGAAGTCCCAAAGTATCCTTTATATCCTTAGTAAAGTTTTAACGATTTCTTTACATGCTCCTAAATATTTATTAAATATATTCCTGGTTTGAGGTGTTTTGTCGTTGCTGGATGTTTTCTTCATTGTAATTTTTAGAAATATGTAAACTGTAACCAAGTTAAGAAACAGAACCTTATCAATAACCACTACATCCAAAACTAGTGTGTCCCACCCCCAGGCAGCCACTATCCTGACTTTTGTGTTATCATTCCCTTGCTTTTCTTTATAGTTTTACCACCACCTATGTGTGTATCCCAAACAATATAAAGTTTGGCTTTTGAAAACTCAGCAAGAAGAAAACTAGCTGCATGAGCAAGAACAATATTGTAACTATTAAAAGAAGGTTCCCAGGAAAAAATGAATTTGTCTCCAGGTCACCTTTCACAAGTTAAGAGCCTCTTGTGGTGCAATCAGAGGGCACAGTCATAAGCAACGCCTAGAAGACAGTGCGCTCACCACGCTCAGGGTACCTGGCAGGACCATGTGTAAACAGGTGCACTGCAGAGACAGAATCATGCATCGCTCTGCTCTTCCTGCTTTTGTGCCTTTTGAGGATTCTATGGCGTGACTGGTGAAAATTCTCAGTTCTCCCCCACTGACTTGGGATTTGGCTTTCCTGGGTAGGGTACCACTCATCCTCTGGCAATACTGCTTGCAGTTTTACTGGTGCTGTCTTCTCCGTTGTTCCCCTTGTCCGTTGTGGGTTTATGCTTTGAAAAAATCCCTTTGCCATAGTTTTGGTGGAGTTCAGTGGGGAGCAAAATTAGATGTGCTCATTCAATTTGTTATTTTAACTCAGAACTCCCGCTTTTCTTCATGGTTACTATCTGCATATATAAAACCGACTGTTCAGTATGGGGGTCACCTTATTTTCATATTGTTTTATAGTTTTTCAGTCAATTAAGTATATAATGAGATCAACTATATATAATTGTCCCTACATTTACCTATTTATGTTTTATTTCTCTCAGTAAATTGCATTAATACTTTAAAGAAAAGTTAAAAGATAACAGCAACAGTGGGGATCTCTGTTTTGTTCCACCTAAATGTTAATGGGAATACTTCAAGGGTTTCATCAAAAAACATGACGGTTTGGTCTGAAATACATTTTTACGAAAAAGGGGAGGGGGCATTCATCTATTTCTACTTACCCAAGTTTTTTTATAAACCAAGAATTAATAATGAACTTATATCTTCTTAATAAACAAATACCTTCTTGACATCTAATGAGAAAATCAAAGTTTTCTTTCTTTGACTTCTTAAAATAGCAAGGTATTAATAATCTCCTAAGAACAGACAAATCTTCCATACCTAGAGGAAGTCAAATTAGTCACGATTTATTATTCTTTTAATTTACTCTTGACTATATTTGCTAATGCTCTAAGATTTCTTGCATACACTTCTATTTGCTATTAATTATTAATCAATGGTATATATTAATAAATGAGACAGGGCCATGATTTTCTATTTATCTATTTAACAAGTTTTAGAACAGTTTTGTACTAACAGAAATAATACTGAACCGGATTTCCTTCTTTTTCTATTTTATGGAACAGTTTAAACAGAATTACCCGTTTCCTAAAATTTGAAGAACTTCCTTATGAAATCATCTGGTCCTGCCCATCTCCTTACTGATATGTGCAGTGATATCCTTCAAACTGAACCAGAAATCCTTTTCTTGCCCAAGAGTGTGGCTTCTGCCCTACTATCCAATGATTCAGATCAGTGGGACTCTTCCTCCCTAACCCTTCCCCCACCCAAAAGGAGGAGTCCAGTGGGGCACTTTCTCTATGGATGTAGGAAGCCTGAATGCTATGTTAGTGGACTCTGTGAAGGTTTGAAATCCAAAGTATCAGTGAGAGAGATTCAGAAATATTGTTTGTTACGACCCCTTTTTCATTCTTGATATTGGTTATTTGTTCTTTATCCGCCCCCCCCCGCCCCGTTCCTGATAATCTCATCAGAGGTTTGTAAATATAATAGTATCTAAGGTACACATCTGTTTTCTATTTCATCAAATATTGACATATTTCCCATCTTTGGTTTGACTCATTGAGACGCATGCCTAGCTAGTTAATTTGCAGTTTTTCTTGTTCAGTGTAAGCACTGAAGGCTACCCATTTCCCCTAGGTACTCTTTAGCTGTTTCCCACAAATTTCAATTTATGTTGTATTCTCATGAATATTCAATTCATAATGTTTTCTAGTTTCCATTATGATTTTTTGACCATTTGTTATTTATTTAGAAGTATATTTCTTAAGTGTCAAGCATATAGGCCTTACACTTCTTTAAACTTTTACCACAAATGTCTACATCCCTAAACAATACAGCATTATATTAGCATACATTCTTTTAACCTTTACATAAATAGAATCACACTACATATATTTTCAGGCGAAGAATTGTTTCACTCTGCTGTACATTTTTTTTTTTTTTTTTTTTTTTCCGTACACGGGCCTCTCATTGCTGTGGCCTCTCCCGTTGCGGAGCACAGGCTCTGGGCGCACAGGCTCAGCGGCCATGGCTCACAGGCCTAGCCACTCCACGGCATGTGGGATCTTCCCAGACCGGGGCACGAACCCATGTCCCATGCATCGGCAGGCGGACTCTCAACTACTGTGCCACCAGGGAAGCCCCTATTTTTAGTTTTTTAAGGAACCTCCATACTGTTCTCCACAGTGACTGTATCAATTTACATTCCCACCAACAGGGCAAAAGGGTTCCCTTTTCTCCACACGCTCTCCAGCATTTATTGGTTGTAGATTTTTCTTTTTACATCTTTATTGGAGTATAATTGCTTTCCAATGGTGTGTTAGTTTCTGCTTTATAACAAAGTGAATCAGTTATACATATACATATATTCCCATATCTCTTCCCTCTTGCGTCTCCCTCTCTCCCAACCTCCCTATCCCACCCCTCCAGGCGGGCACAAAGCACTGAACTGATCTCCCTGTGCTATGTGGCGGCTTCCCACTAGCTATCTATTTTACGTTTGGTAGTGTATATATGTCCATGCCTCTCTCTCGCTTTGTCACAGCTTACCCTTCCACCTCCCCATATCCTCAAGTCCATTCTCTAGTAGGTCTGTGTCTTTATTCCTGTCTTACCCCTAGGTTCTTCATGACATTTATTTTTTCTTAAATTCCATATATATGTGTTAGCATACGGTATTTGTCTTTCTCTTTCTGACTTACTTCACTCTGTATGACAGACTCTAGGTCTATCCACCTCATTACAAATAGCTCAATTTCGTTTCTTTTCATGGCTGAGTAATATTCCATTGTAGATATGTGCCACATCTTCTTTATCCATTCATCCGATGATGGACACTTAGGTTGTTTCCATCTCCAGGCTATTGTAAATAGAGCTGCAATGAACATTGTGGTACATGACTCTTTTTGAATTATGGTTTTCTCAGGGTATATGCCCAGTAGTGGGATTGCTGGGTCATATGGTAGTTCTATTTGTAGTTTTTTAAGGAACCTCCATACTGTTCTCCATAGTGGCTGTACCAATTCACATTCCCACCAGTAGTGCAAGAGTGTTCCCTTTTCTCCACACCCTCTCCAGCATTTAATTGTTTCTACATTTTTTGATGATGGCCATTCTGACCGGTGCGAGGTGATACCTCATTGTAGTTTTGATTTGCATTTCTCTAATGATTAGTGATGTTGAGCATCCTTTCATGTGTTTGTTGGCCATCTGTATATCTTCTTTGGAGAAATGTCTATTTAGGTCTTCTGCCCATTTTTGGATTGGGTTGTTTAATTTTTTGATATTGAGCTGCATGAGCTGCTTGTATATTTTGGAGATTAATCCTTTGTCAGTTGCTTCGTTTGCAACTATTTTCTCCCATTCTGAGGGTTGTCTTTTCGTCTTGTTTATGGTTTCCTTTGCTGTGCCAAAGCTTTTAAGTTTCATTAGGTCCCATTTGCTTACTTTTGTTTTTACTTCCATTTCTCTAGGAGGTGGGTCAAAAAGGATCTTGCTGTGATTTATGTCATAGAGTGTTTTGCCCATGTTTTCCTCTAAGAGTTTTATAGTGTCTGGCCTTACATTTAGGTCTTTAATCCATTTTGAGTTTATTTTTGTGTATGGTGTTATGGAGTGTTCTAATTTCATTCTTTTACATGTAGCTGTCCAGCTTTCCCAGCACCACTTATTGAAGAGGTTTTCTTTTCTCCACTGTACATTCTTGTCTCCTTTATCAAAGATAAGGTGACCATATGTGCGTGGGTTTATCTCTGGGCTTTCTATCCTGTTCCATTGATCTATATTTCTGTTTTTGTGCCAGTACCATACTGTCTTGATTACTGTAGCTTTGTAGTATAGTCTGAAGACAGGGAGCCTGACTCCTCCAGCTCCGTTTTTCTTTCTCAAGACTGCTTTGACTATTCGGGGTCTTTTGTGTTTCCATACAAGTTGTGAAATTTTTTGTTCTAGTTCTGTGAAAAATGCCATTGGCAGTTTGATAGAGATTGCACTGAATCTGAAGATTGCTTTGACTAGTACAGTCATTTTCAGAATATTGATTCTTCCAATCCAAGAACATGGTATATCTCTGTTTGTATCATCTTTAATTTCTTTCATCAGTGTCTTATAGTTTTCTGCATACAGGTCTTTTGTCTCCTTAGGTAGGTTTATTCCTAGGTGTTTTATTCTTCTTGTTGCAATGGTAAATGGGAGTGTTTCCTTAATTTCTCTTTCAGATTTTTCATCATTAGTGTATAGGAACGTGAGAGGTTTCTGTGCATTAATTTTGTATCCTGCTACTTTACCCAATTCATTGATTAGCTCTAGTAGTTTTCTGGTAATATCTTCAGGATTCTCTATGTATAGTATGTCATCTGCAAACAGTGACAGTTTTACTTCTTCTTTTCCAATTTGGATTACTTTTAATTCTTTTTCTTCTCTGATTGCTGTGGCTAAAGCTTCCAAAACTATGTTGAATAATAGTGGTGAGAGTGGGCAACCTTATCTTGTTCCTGATCTTAGCAGAAATGGTTTCAGTTTTTCATCATTGAAAACGATCTTGGCCCAACCCCTAGTTTTAATGTGCTTTTCCCCCAACTTACTAGGGAGGTTAAGCATCTTTTCACGTTTCTTGGCTATTTGTGTCTCCTTTTCCCTAAGTTATGTTTGTACCTCTGGCCTTTTTTTCTACTAAATAGTTTGATTTTTTTTCTTACTGAACTGTAGAAGTTCTTGAATATACTGTGTATACTAACCCTTTTTTGATTATAGTATAATAAAACAATAAAAACACCTTCAACCAGTCTAGGATTCAGTCTTTTAGGATGACACATTACTATAAAACTCAAACCACAGAAAACCATTGTTTACTGCTATACACATATGTGATAAAACTACACAGTAAAAGGAAGGATGTAACAAAACACAAATGTAAAAATGATGGTTATCTCTCAGGAAAGGCAAGGTAATATGAATGCAAAGTAAATGCAATAATAATGTTCTTATTTTTAAATTGGGTGGTGAATTCACAGGTGTTCATTTTTTTATTACCCATTATAGCTTATGTATTTCACACAATCTTATGTACATATCACATAATAAATGTGAAGAAGGAAAGTCACTTTTAGTACGTGCACACACACAGGCATACACATGCACACTCATTCAAATCTGACAGACAGCACTCTTACAAATGAAATAAATAAAGCCTGCCTTAGCTATGTCAGGGGAGATACTGAATGAATCAAGAAGGAAATAAAACAATCAGAAAAGAAAAGGAAGGAAGTATGGCAGGAAGAAAAGCAGGAAGAAGGAACGAGTGAAAGCAAAGAGAGGCAAAGAAGGGAGGAAAAAGGGAAGGAAATGGAGAAGGAGAGAGGGAGGGAGGAAGAAGAGAACTTTTTTTGCTCCAGAGTCACAAAGATAATCTCTTATATTCTCTTCTTAGAGTTTTAACGTCTGCTTTTCACATTTAGAATTTACTCTACCTGGAACTGACTACTGTGTATAATATAAAGAATGAAGTTCAATTTACCACTGTACGGACAACTAATTTCCTCCTCATCTTCTATTAGACAGTTCATCCTTTCCAATGCTATTTCCATCACATACTGTATTTCCATATATGGGTTGGTCTCTTTCTGGACTGTTTATTCTGTACCACTGGTCTATTTGTTTATACCACAGTATTATAGCTACCAAGTAAGTTTTGTTACATGGGAGGGCAAGTCCTTCCACCTCGTCCCTCAAATTTACCTTTTCTATTGTTGTCCCTTTCCATAAAAACTTTTTAACCATCTTGTGAAATTCTACAGAAAGCCCAACTATAATTATTAATGTGTTTGAACTTAATCTGTATATTAAGGTGAGAAAAATTGACATTGTCAAGACACTGAGTCTTCCTATATGTGAACAGGAGATATATTTTCATTTATTTAGGTGTTCTTTAATGTTTTTCAACCAAGACTTCATAAACTTTTTCAAAAAAGATCCTGCCTCCAAACCTTTACTATTGAATATCGTAATAAACAAACATTTTATAATAAAATATTTGGTTGAATTTCTAGATACTGCCTTAGGATCAAGTCTTAGAAGTCTGTCACCTAAACATTTGTGACCATACTACTGCCAAAGTGTAAGTCCTATTATTAATTTCTAATTTTCATGAATCATGGTCTCTAATTTTTTAAAAATTCAGAGTATGCTATTTTATATCACCTCATCAAAATAAAAAAAAAGTTCTTTCGTATATATTACCAGATGTGTCATACTAATACAATTCATGATACAATTTTATAACTCTAGTTACAGGTTTAAAAGACTAGTCATGGGAATTCCCTGGCTGTCCAAAGTTTAGGACTCCACGATCTCACTGCCGAGGGCCCGGGTTCAATCCCTGGTCAGGGAAAGAAGATCCCACATGCCACGCAGTGCACCAAAAAAAATTTAAAAAATAAAATAAAACAGGATAAAAGACTAGTCATAATGACATACCAGGAGGGGAAAAAACCCTAACTAAAAAAAAAATGAATTGCATTTTCATTAGAATGTTTAATATTTAGAAATGAATTTATAAAAGCTTTGACTTAGTCTCTTTTTTTTTTTTTTTTTTTTTTTTTGGTACACAGGCCTCTCACTGTTGTGGTCTCTCCCGTTGCGGAGCACAGGCTCCGGATGCGCAGGCTCAGTAGCCATGGCTCACAGGCCCAGCCACTCCACGGCACATGGGATCTTCCCGGACCGGGGCACAAACCCGTGTCCCCTGCATTGGCAGGCGGACTCTCAACTGAGCCACCAGGGAAGCCCTGACTTAGTCATTTTAAGTTACATTTGAGTACTGAAGTTTTCTTTAGCAACATTTAGCTTAGCTTTAGTTCTCAAAATATTGGTCTCTGCCACCAGAGACCACCAACACAAGTTTCAGGATGAGCACTGAATAGAAGACTGTTGGGACAGAAGAGTTTGGGGAAAGCCTGGAAGTAAATGCAAGAAGGAAAAACAGAAATATAGGCCTCACAATTGCCTCTGACTTTCCCCTTGCTCTCCCTGCCCTGAGAAAAGGCGGCAGTGAGAAAAATACAGGCACACCACCCATTTAGCTCTCCTCTCCTGGGCTGCGCCGTTCGTAGCACCTTAACTTAACCCTGTTGTGTTTTTTTTTTTTAATCCTAGGAAGAATTAAGTCCATTCCATTTGTGGAAGCTTCTACCAGTAGCAGCAATTACAATCAAAATAGGAGGGAGAGAGGAAAGAGTATCCATAAGATTTATGGGGGGGAAACACTACAGAAAACTGAAAGCAACCCTTAGCAGATGAAAAATATTTAGTAGGCATATTTATTTTTCTTAAAATTTTTCATTATAAGATAAAACACAGGGGGCTTCCCTGGTGGTGCAGTGGTTAAGAATCCATCTGCCAAGGCAGGGGACACGGGTTTCAGTCCTGGTCCACGAAGATCCCACATGCCACAGAGCAACTAAGCCCATGTGCCACAACTACTGAGCCTGAGCTCTAGAGCCCGCGAGCCACAACTACTGAGCCCGCGTGCCACAGCTACTGGAGCCCGAACACCTAGAGCCCGGGCTCCGCAACAAGAGAAGCCACCACAATGAAAAGCCCACGCACCGCAACAAAGAGTAGCCCCCACTCGCTGCAACTAAAGAAAGCCCGCGTGCAGCAACAAAGACCCAACGCAGCCAGTAAATAAATAAATAAATAAATAAATAAATTTATTTATTTTTTAAAAAAAGATAAAACACAGGTGTAGAAAGCAACACAAAATATATTTAAATTAAAAAAAAATACAGCATTATACCTTTGGAGTGGGACCTGTAGAGGGGCAGGGAAGGTAGAAGGAGCCTTACTTTTTACACTGAATAATAATTTACATTTTTTACCATAAGCTTATATTAGGTTTATAATAAGAACTTTTTAAAAATTAAAGTTAAAAAATAAATCCATTAGGGCTAAAAAGTAGATTCAAGTCACAAAATTTATCTTTTTTGTTAACCATCTGCTAAAGTCACACAACTCTGGGTCCACTTAGGAGCTACATGATCTTTGGCCAGATACTCGACTCTAAATAAATCAAGATGTCTAGCACACTCCAGAATAAACATTCAAAAAATATAAGCATTCCTTCTATTCAATAAAAACATTTTTCACTTTAGAACATATTTTTAATTTTCATATACCTGATCTCTTCTCATCTTCATTATAATCCTATATCCTAAATAAGAACTAATGTTTATTCAGGTTTACTTCTTACATGTTTTCCTCCATCTTATAGGAGGAAAATGAGGTCAAGAAGAGTTAAGTCTTTATTATGGCCTTTTCAACACATTAACTTTCATTATTAATAGACTAATATTCTAAAAGGGAGACTAACACACCATTCACAAGGCTCAGAATTCACTTACCTGGTATGTCCTAAAGATTCCCGCCAGATTGGGAGCATAACAACTGGTTTAACTGCACACTCCAAAATAGCTAAAGCCAACGCAAATTCTCTGGGTTTGCTACACATCTGAACGGCCTTGATCCAATTTGCCCTAAATTTCAGAAGGGAAAAAAAAAAGGAAAAAACAAAATTTCATCTTGTTGATCTTAAATTAAAAGCACAAGAGCTGTAATTTATGAAGACTTCATCTTATACGGCATATGCTTCTAGGCTAAGCAGGTATAAAATACACTGCTACTGGAAGTTTCTACCTCACAGAATCATAGGTTTTAAACACTGGAGGAATCTCAGAGGTCAATTCGTCCTCCAAATCTTTAAACCTTCTATGATGTTCTGGAACTCTGGACTCCACTTGGTTCCGGGAATAAAGACTCTGCTTTCCAGAAATCTTCCCAATGTTAGTGTTGGATCGGTAACTTTAGAAGTAAAGTTACTCATATTCCTAACATCCTCAGTGTTCTGCTGACTAAAATGACTTCATTCAATTCATTAATAATGACAGTTTAAAGTATGCAACTGCAATAATCATTTTGTAAATATTTACTATATTTACAGCAATAAATAAACCTTAGTTTCCTTTACCTGTGTGAAGCCCAGTTGGGATGAAGAAAGGAGGAAGGGATATTGTTTTCCAACTGGGTGATAGTCAGTCTCAGAGTAGATATGGTAAGAACTTTGGATCCATGGACAGAACCATTCCATTTGAACTCTCCAGCTGGAGTCAGACAGAATTTATGTGCAAGATGCCTTCTCTTATCATGGTCTTCTCTGTGCTGGTGCTTATTCAAAGCAAATGAATTGGTGGAGTACTGATTGTGGTAGACGCGATACTTTCCCTCTTGACCCAACTTAAAATAATTGTTGATATTTCCCTTCATGACCACTTCCTTTTTGGTGCTCAACCGTGAAATTTCTCCTTGAGAATTAACTACCAGTACCTGACCAAGAAAATAAGAAGATTCCATTATTTATGTCAAATATGTAAATTTGATCAATTGTCTTTCAATAATTTGTAATTTATCATTCAAAATAAGTTAAGATACATCTTATGACTGAACTTTTGAAGTTTAAAGATTTTTTTGATGTGGACCATTTTTTAAAGTCTTTTTTTTTTTTTTTTTTTTTTTTTGTGCGGTACGCGGGCCTCTCACTCTTGTGCCCTCTCCCGTCGCAGAGCACAGGCTCCGGACGCGCAGGCTCAGCGGCCATAGATCACAGGCCCAGGTGCTCTAGCGGCATGTGGGATCTTCCCTGACCGGGGCACAAACCCGCGTCCCCAGCATTGGCAGGCGGACTCTCAACCACTGCGCCACCAGGGAAGCCCTTTTAAAGTCTTTTATTGAATTTGTTACAATACTGCTTCTGTTTTTCTCTGCTTTGGTTTTTTGGCCGAGAGGCATGTGGGATCTTAGCTCTCCGATCAGGGATCGAACCCGCACCTCCTGCATTGGAACGCGAAGTCTTAACCACTGGACAGCCAGGGAAGTCCCTAAACTTCTGAAGTTTAAAAGTTGAGTTAAAAGCTAAAGCTAATTGTTTATAATTAAACAACCAAGATATGCCTGCAAAAAGAAAGAAAGCTAAGCTCTATTAAAGTGCCTATTATATGTTGGACATTATTAAGTACTTTCATGTATCTCAAATATACACATGAAACTAAATGTGTGATATATAAATCATTCACCAATCATTTTCTCAAGCTTACAATATACAGGGGTTAGAGACAAAAGAGGGCATGAGGGCATTACATGTACTATTCCCGCAAACATATATTCCTAAAAATACCTTTTCTTCTGCTCCTTTTATCATTCCAGCTTTAGATAAGAGCCCATGGATATGTTAAAATAGTGTTTCAAATAGTTGATTCCAATCCTTTAGTGGACTGTGAAATCAATAGTGGGGCTTATTCAGCTTTAAAAAAAATGAAATATAATACAACAGACTAGAAAAGAAAATACCAGAATGCTTCCCACATGGTAAAATACTACTTCAGGAAACTTTTTTTTTTTTTTTTTGCAGTACGCAGGCCTCTCACTGTTGTGGCCTCTCCCGTTGCGGAGCATAGGCTCCGGACATGCACGCTCAGCGGCCATGGCTCATAGGCCCAGCCGCTCCGCGGCATGTGGGATCTTCCCGGACCGGGGCACGAACCCGCGTCCCCTGCATCGGCAGGCAGACTCTCAACCACTGTGCCACCAGGGAAGCCCTACTTCAGGAAACTTTTAAATGTACTGGGTTGCTATGAAAAATGTCTTAGTGAGGGTCAGAGTAAAAAGAAGCCTGAAAGCCACTGCCTTAAAGTCATTTCTTTGATGTTAAAAACACTGCATTAAAAAACAAAACACTGCATAATCTTGCATATCTACCCTGCAAATAATTCTCAAATCTGAGAGACACAGCTGTGGCCCTTATTCTATCATCATGGCTTGCTGGGAGACAGAAATACTGAGTCCTAGCTTCAATCTTTTTGTTCACAGTCAGAGTTGAGATGCTGTGCTGTTCTATACACTGTGCTCTGCCATCAAGGGGTAAGTCTTATCTTTTAGCTGCAGGTTCATCTAAAATGACTACAGCCAGAATTGAGTATTAAATCTTTAATAAAGCCCACAAATAGCCTACCTGTTCCCACATGTGAAGAAGCAGCCTCTATCTCTTTAGAATTATATACAATAAAACTAACCATATAGTAAGAAAGAATACTACCCATTTACAGCATTTCTATGCATGGATTGAAATTTGGGTGTACAGCTATACTTATCATAATACAAACCTAACACTTTTAATCTCGTTACACTCTCGGAAGTGAGGAAAATACAGTTCAAAAGTACCTCTACAAACTTCCTGCCCCTATTTTAAAAATTATTTTACATTCCAGAGATTTTTGTTTTAAACAGGAAAAACACACCTCTTTCCCCTCCTTAAATAATTTATTTGCTTCGTGGGCTGCTGCTGCCACCTGTTGGCTCTTCAGCTGACTCAGTTTGCTGTCTGGATTCCGTAACCTGGTGATAATCCGAGTTGAACCAGACGCTCCTCTTCCACCTCCAGGAGACTCACTTATTTCCCCATTAGACTTCTCTGATTTGAAATCACCTGTTATCAAATAAAAAGCCAAAAGTAATTGCTAACAGTAAGTAAATTACATATAGTAATAACACCTTACTTATCCAAAACTTCTATCTGGTAGACAACTAAGATCCAGAAAATAAAAAGTCCTTGAACAGCCAAAGCAAATGCATTAATTCTTAAAGTTTCACTCCAAAGAAAGTATGTCAGAACTTTACTGTGAGTCATTTATTATTTTACAGAAAATTCAAACATGCCAGGTTATCAGTTTTTAAGCTTAGCTACTAGAAAAGAGGAAGGGCTGCTACAGATTTACAAGTAACAAACATAACTCAAAATGCACACTAATAAAATATTGCCTTATATATTCGACATGGATTTCTATATTAAAAGTAAAGGATATAATTAATTTTAGAAAGATTTCCACTGAAATTCTGTTTAAATACCTAATAATTTAAAGCGTATAAACATAAATGTCAAGTGAATTCTTTCCTAAAGAATCTAGACAATTATCTGTGTATGTAGATAACTGTACATGTGAAAATCAACTACATTAGCTTTTTTAGATACAATAAAGGCCTCTCACATTTTCATAATATCTTAATTTTTTTAAAGTGACAGATGTAACTGCCAAGGAGCAATTTCTGCTTTTCCAAAAATCTCACTTCAGCTGAAAATTTCTATACGTTCTAAAATGACTGCATCACTATCCAATTTCCACTGGCCAGACAGCTGAACAAGATCTCATGTTTCTTTCTTAATTTAAAGCTTTTAAAAACTAAGACAGTGTGGCACTGGCAAATGAAAAACCAAGCAGAAAATATGGCACTGACTAAATCAAGATGGGGTAGGGGTACTGGGTATCTTGCCATCTCAGGCTGGAAAGCTAGTAACCTTCAATGTGTGGTAGCAAAGCAGTTGGTTAGTTAGACTATCCACGATGTTCTCTCGGCTCTCAGACCATGATTCTACCCATGCTAGAGTTCTGTGCCAACATGATGAACTATAGCAGCAACTTTTTTTTTTTTGGCCACATCACACGGCTTGAGGGATTTTAACTTCCCAACCAGCAACTGAACCCGGGCCCTCAGCAGTGAGAGTGTGGAGTCCCAACCACTGAACTACCAGATAATTCCCTACAGTGGCTACTTCTTGGGACTGTCTTTGAAGTTCTACAATAAAGACTTTTTAGACATCATTTAGTCAAGGCCAGACTTCCTAAAAGCAGAAAGGGAATGGCACAGCACTTTTTAAATTAAGCGCCTCAATTTAGAGCCAACAATCCAACAGGTGAGAGTCAATCCTTTGCCACTTGCTAAATTTAGTGCAGATAAGGGAAAGGAGGCAGAAAATTCATCCCTGGGGGTACGACTTGAAGGAGCAGAGAGAGGGAACAAGGCTAAGAGTGGAGGTCATTGTCTAGCACACCCTGCCCAAAGGCCACATTCCTGTTTAAAGGAGTGGATCACTGTGATGCAGCCTGGAGGCTAAGTACAGAGCTGCCTGGCCCTAGCCTCCCTAACTCACTGTTTAATGAGTCAAGAGGCAGGAGCCTAGACAGACTTCGCTCACCTGGGGGCTGGGGCAGACAAACTGGGCAAGTAGAGGGGGTTTACCCTCAGAGACTCTGAGCCAAGTTTGGGCATTAGATACTAGCTGGGTATTCAGGCAATCTATAAGGGGGTGTTACTGCCAGAAAAAACCCCAAACCTGTCACACTGGGATGTATAATTATTCAAACCTACAGCAATTTCCAGCAGGCCATCCCTGACGGAAGTCAGCTGGATCTAGCCTGTTAAAGAAGAATGGCCTACAGAAGAGGGACCTTCCCGTATGCTTCTCACTTCTCATACATATCCATTCTCCCAGAAAACCTCCCAGAAAAGGGCAGCCAGGTTTATCAGAGAACACCGTCCACCATCAGGTTAATGAGTGTTACAGGTAGCTAAGTTCATAATTTGGCTCATGGATTGTAAGATCAAGATAAGCCACAACCACACATAATCAAAATAATACACACAATACACAGAAATCCTAGATACAGTTAAAATTACCAGATGTTCATTTTGGGAGAGAAGTTTTTAAAAAAATTTTCAGTTGTGGGTGAGATCTTTCCATTATGTTAGGCAGAGGCTTTTTAAAATTTGAATACACACGTTTGTACTGAGCTAGGGTGGAACTGTGGATATTTGCTGTTTCCTATCTTCACAGCATCTCTCCTTCTTTGGAAAACCATTCCTACCCCACTCCAATTATATACTTTTGCTGGAGCCATCAATCATAATACCTTGCCTGCCCTGGCCACAGGAGTAGGAACAATATGTCCAAGATAGGCCACTCAAATTCCTTCCTCAAGGACTTTTGATTTGGAGCAGGAGTAGGGGCCTTGCCTTTGGGTCACAGACCTTGGAAAGATATGAATACAAACCGCTGATGCCATCTTCCCTGCCACTTGGGGAAAGCCTGTCTGTATTAGGAGAGAATGAGGTTAACACACAAACATATGCAGATCCAAAAGGTGAGACAGAAAGAGGAAAATGGAAAGAGTTTTGATACCTGGAGGTCCAGTTATGCCTGGTGATGGCTTGGACTTCCCAATTATATGAGCTAATTAAATTCCCTTTTCGCTTAAGCTAGTTTAAGCTGGTTTGGTCACTTGCACTTGAAAAGGTTCTAATTAAGACAGATCTCCATCTCATATCATACACAAAATTATACACCAGAAGGATTAAAAACAAAGTTATAGAAGTATTATGTGAAATTACTGTAAAATATATGTATGTTCTTGGGATAGGGATGGTCTTCCTTAGTAAGACACAAAATCCAGAGAAATCCTAAAGAAAAAGACTGATAAATTTAACTGCATAAAAAATGTAAAAATTTCTTTATAAAACAACAGAAAGGGTTAAAAACAAGCAATGACTATATAAATATATAGGTAAAATCAAAAATTAATACCCACAATACATAAAGCATTCCTAAAACTCATTTGGGAAAAATATCAAAATTCAGTAGGAACAAATCAGCAAAAAATATGAATAAGCAATTCACAGAAAGTTCAGCAAACACATGAAAAGAAAGTCAATCACATTAGTAAGCAGGGATATGCAAATTTTAAAATGAAATACTTTTCACCATTGGCAAAAATGTAACAGATAGATGATGTCAAATTTAGCGAGAATATGAAGAAATACACATACATGTAAATGATTAGTATAAATTCCTTTTAACGTACAATTAAGCAGTAGCCATCACTATTTTTTAAATGTACCTACCATATGATCCAGCAATTCCATTTACTGTATCTATACTGCCAGAAATACAAGTACACGGAGATACATGGTGAGGATGTTAAAAAGCACCACTAGTTGTAATAATGAAAAAACTGTTAGCCTAAATGTCCATTAATAGAGAAATAGTAAATGAATTATGGTTCATCTGTACTGTGGAGTACCATGCAGCAGTTAAAAAAGAATAAATTCAATTCATTACATGAAAAGAACCCCTACATGTATTACTGAGTGAAAAAAGCAAGATGCAGAACAACACATGCAGAATGATCCCGTTTATATTAAAAAAAAAAAAAAAAAAAAAGACTTTTTGTAAACATACATACATTAATGTAACTGCACGGAGAAAGATATAAAATGTTACACACCAAATAATGGTGGTTACCTTTGGGGAGGGGGTGTGAAAAAGATGTATTTTTTCCCAAGTGCTTTTTTATTTTTTTAAAACAAAAACACTGAGTGCAAGTGTCACTTGTGTTTAAAAAAAAAAAAAAAAAAGGGAAAACAAAATCCAAATCTTCCCACCCCCATCAAACTTTTATTTAAAAAATTAAAAATTAAAAAAATAAAAAAGCTCCTTTCAATGTATGAAGTGTATTCTTACCTATCTCTTCTTGAATAGAGACAGGTGTATGAGATTCTCTTTCTCCATTTTCAGGATCATCAGCTGCCTTAGCAGATTCACTCTGGGAAGAATTTAGTTCACTGCTGCTGTTACTGTTTTCCAGATTAGGCTGGGTGGAGGTAGTGGTAGCACTAGTGTTACTGCTGTCACATGTCTTGTTAGGTTCTTCTAGAAAAATAGAATATCTGATTTTTAAATTGGAAATCACATCAAAAACAACTAATTGTCAGAAAAGACATTTAATTGTTTTAGGGTTGCATTACAAAGCTAGATTTTAAAAAGCTGCTCATGTATGAATAATGCAATGTATGAAAAAAATTGCAAACAACATCCTATGAATTGTTTTTTAAGTCTCCCAGTATTAACTCAGGCTCTTATCACCTTAGTGTATAGTACAAAGCAGACAATCTTTCAGAATAATAAAGTGATATAACAATCTCACAAAATTTATGTGCCAAATACTGCAGAAGTGATTTTGTGAAGAAAATCCCTCAAAATCTGAAGTTTATATTCTTACTTTTCATAAAGTATTCAAACAGTATTCGAAACAGAATTAAACAGGATTATTTATCTCTAAGGTTTTCTGCCTGAATTCTATACCCCCAAATTTAACTAGAAGGTAATGCCTAAGTGACTGTTAATTTTAAGACCAATATAATAGTATCACTAGGAGTATAGTTCCTAAAAGTATATCAAAATGAATACTACCATGAACTGAAAGCCTAGGTCTTTCCTCGGCAGTTCAGAAATCTAGAGCCTCCCTGTGCATTTCATTTTGCCACTATTAAGATACCTTTTAAATCAATCCCCTAAATTAGAAGTCGTGGACAGTATATCACAAAGGCTATCTGTAATGCATCACGAGCTCCTAACTTTTTTTTTGAGTAAAAAACCAACAACCTGATAGAAAAATGGGAAAAATATATGAACAGTGACGAAAGAAATGAAAATGGCGGGAATTCCCTGGCGGTCCAGTGGTTCAGACTCCGCGCTTCCACTGCCAAGGGCCCCGGTTCAATCCCTAGTCAGGGAACTGAAATCTCACAAGCCATGCGATTCAGCCACAAAAAAGAAAAAGAAAAATGGCCTTTAAACATGGAAATATGCTCACTTAATTCAAAGTAAGAGAAATGCAAAGTAAAATCGTATAGAGAAACTACCTCTCAGCTACCAGACTGGCCAAAAATCCAAGTCTCATGATACACTCAGGTAGAGAGGCAGTGGGTTAAGAGGCACTGCCACACATTGTTGTAGGACTGTAAAATGGTGCAAACTGGATAAAAGGGAACTGACAATATCTAGAAAAATTACAGATGCATTTACTCTTAACCTAGCAATCTACCCTGAAATACACTGGCAAAAATACTAAATTACTTACTGATATTTACAGAGGTATTCACCGTAGCACTATTTATAATGGCAAAAGACCAGAAAAAACAAAATGCCCATCAATACGGCACTGGCTGAATAAAAGGTGGTACATACAATAAAATATCATGCACCATAACAAGGACTGAGGAAATCATTATATCCACATATGAAATGATCTCAAGACTAAATGTAAAAAGAAAGATGCAGAACAGTACTTAGAGTATGCTAATTTCATGTAAGAAAGGGAGAGAAATGTGAATTTATGCACATATTTTGCTTTTCTATACAAAAAAAAAAACAACACTAGAAGAATAACCAAAACTTAATAAAAATAGCTACCTGTAAGGGAAAGGAAGGAAATGGTTACCTAGAGAACGAAGGGATGAAAGTGGAAATTCTCTGAATAGGTAACAGTTACAAAGTTTGACTTTGGAATCATGTAAATGTTTTACATTTTTTAAAAATTCAAGTTAGAAATGCAGCCCCTAAAAACTGAAAGAAAACAGCCTAATCGTGTATCAAGTTGTTGGCATAACCACACAGAGAAAAAGATTATTTCAAGTGACTTTGGAACACAGAATTTTGACTATACATTCTTACTGGAAATATGGTATAAAGATAAAGAGCTGCAAAAAAATCTTAAATGCGGTTCAGTAGTCTTACTGTGAGCAATAATATTGGTATTATGAAATTACTATGCTATTTAAATCATTTCTTGTTACTGTTATTAATGCACATCAGGATATTAACAATAATTATAAAAATAATATATATTATTAATGGACATCTATAACAGGATAAAGCAAGTATATAATTAAGTTACTGCTGTTAGGAACTAAGGCATTCAGTATAAAGGAAAAGAGATACAAGTGTAAAAAAAGAAACTAAGTATGCAATCCTCAATCTGAATTTGAAATGTCAACATGAATTGGTTTTTTTCTTTTCCAAAATACCTATTTCCTAACACTACCCAATAAAAAAGCCTAGAGGCAGTGAGAGCCCAAGAGCAGTAAATATTCTTGGGCCCAGATGACAGTCTCTAAATATCATTTCCCACAAAAAGGAAACAGGGCTTCTTGCAGGAATTACTGATTCCAGGTCTGGGGTAAGAAATGTGTAAGATAAGCCGCATACATCTTATTCTGCCAAAAAGCAAAAAAGCAAAAGAGACTACTGGGGTCATACACAGCAAAAAGGACTCAAAATCCAACACAAAGGGCCTCCTGAAAATCAATATAACCAAATTAATGATAACTACAACTGACTGAAACAAACTGCATACATAAAGACCCATGAGTTCAAACAGATACTTAAAATGAGAAAATCATGCCCCTCCCCCCAAAGTTCATAACTCAAAAATCACCACTGAAGGTAACTGGACACCAACTCCTGACTCTGAAAATCAGATTTTAAGAGAAATAATTAAGCATTTATTTCTGCTTTAATTATATTTCAAGGTATTCAAATAGACTTAGTTAATGAGGGAAAATTCTTTACAGAAGAATTCCAGTTAAAAAAATACTGAAAAAAATTATAGAATTAGAAATCATATACTATAACTTCCAAATAGACAGCTGATTTTGAACTCACTGATCAATCTTAGAATTTGTAAAGGTAAAACATACAGACATCACAATGAGCCTTTTGATGCAATATGATGTGAAATACCCAGAACACAGCTTATGAAGTATTCTTGCCAAAAGTCGTTGAAAATGAATTTAATCAAGCCTTTAGAACAAATTAAACACTAAGAAGGAAAGAAAATCCTGGATGTGGGATATTCCATAGTAGGATATACTAGGATTCTTTAAAAAGTCAGGGAAGGGGAGAATGCTCTAGATTAAGAGACTCAGTAGATATAAAACCAAATGTCATGTCACGTGGGGATCTTATTTTGAGTTATTTAAAACACAGCCAATGTTTAAAAAAATTTTTTTAAGTGAGGAAATTTAAATTGACTTGATAGTAGATGACAGTAAGGAATTGCTGTCAATTTTATTAAAATGATAATGGCACTGTAATTATATAAGAAAATGTCCATATTCTTTAGAAATGTATGTAGGACTGATATAACATGAGGTCTGGGATTTGCTTTAGAATACTGCAGTAAGGAAACAACCCAAATTCACACCATCAGGAAAGGGGATAAACTGTGGTATAGTTACACAAAGGAGTACTGTAATACAGTTAATGTGAAAAAACTCCAGCAACATACAACATTATATTAGTAATATAAAGCAGAAAGATTAAGTTCCCCGAAGTTATACTTAACACATACACTTAATAAGACATACTTAACACACTTGCTACACAGTTTAAAACAACCGAGGGCTTCCCTGGTGGCACAGTGGTTGAGAGTCCGCCTGCCGATGCAAGGGACACGGGTTCGTGCCCCGGTCTGGAAAGATCCCACATGCCGCGGAGCGGCTGGGCCCGTGGGCCATGGCCGCTGAGCCTGCGCGTCCGGAGCCTGTTGCTCCGCAACGGGAGAGGCCACAGCAGTGAGAGGCCCGCGTACCGCAAAATAAAATAAAGAAACAGAAATACATAGATTTTAGCAAACCATGTAGATCAACTCAATGAAGCAACAGTTATGTGGGCTATACATCACTTTGACCTCTAGTATCAATAGTCTTAATTCTACTGGATTTCTGTTATAAAAAGGAAAGAAAATATTAGTGAACACAGGATTCAGGGTGACAATCACTTCAGGTAGGGTAGAAGGATGCAGGCGATGAGAACGGGGAGATGGCTCGATACAAGTGAGTTTCAAAGCAGGACTTAGACTTCTGTTTTGGGTGATAGGTTCCTAGGTGTTTATTTCATTAATAAAGATCATTTCAAACGTGAATGAATAAATTAAGGGGGACTATGTAATGACCAATGATGAGTGCAATTAACTGAGGATTATGATTTATCTAATAGTGTACACATGGGGTCAAAGGGGGGCGATTTTTAAAAATTTGAGTCCTCCCCACTCAAAAAAGCAGTTAAAAAAAAAAAGCATGAGTAAAACTAGTATGACAAAATATTGATGATTTTCTAATCTAAGTGTTAAAATATGGGGGAGGGGTCATTATACTATTCTCTTAACTTTCGTGCATGTTCATAATAAGAAAATTTTACATGAAAGACAGAAATGGCAAACTTAAAATCTGACAGCTGCAAACCAGTAATATAATCAACTAACTCATGTTGGAAGATGCATATATTTGGAAGAGAAGTCTCACATGAATAGCATCAAATTCCTCACTAATCATTCCTTTCACATCTGTAGATCTAGTTTTGAAATGTGCTGTATTCTTAATTTATAATTGTCTAAAAATCATCTTCTCGAATAATGAAACAGTATATAGACATCCCCTCATTTACGAGCTCAGAATTCAGAGTGCATTTTCTCACAGAAGTATAATAAAAAGTGATTGGGTTCTAGACTAGCCCACAAAAAACTATTTCAGCATACAATACACCCCAAGTATGGTTTTAACCAAGACAATAACTCTGGGATAGGACTTAAGAGATTCCACCTAATCGTATCTTAAAATACTTCATAGAAAGTGCTCTCTGCTGTTAGGAAGATAATGGTACTTCATAAAAGAATAGGCAATCAATCCCATCCCAAGGTATTTTGATCTTAAAAAAAACCATTACCCCACTGAAAGCAAACTGAATTCAGAATCTGTCCATTTAAACTTTCAAGGTGCTAACAAGCTGAGGACTATCATAACTCATAATACATAGCTTTTTTGTTGACTTGTCCCAAGTTAATTTGCCTTAAGTTTTCGTCCATTTCAGTTGAGAGGAATTGCTCTAGAACTCTTTACATCCTTACTTCATTAGGATTAAAGAAATCTCAAGCATTTGCTTTAAAACACCACAAAGAAGATATCACCTACCAACAGTCCTCACAGTTCAAATATTCTACACTAGAAGCTAAAACCAAACACATTTAAAAGAATAAGAAGGGCTTCCCTGGTGGCACAGTGGTTGGGAGTCCGCCTGCCGGTGCAGGGGACGTGGGTTCGTGCCCCGGTCCGGGAGGATCCCACGTGCCATGGAGCGGTTGGGCCCGTGGGCCGTGGCTGCTGGACCTGCGCGTCTGGAGCCTGTGCTCCACGACGGGAGGGGCCCCAGTGGTGAGAGGCCCTCATACCACAAAAAAAAAAGAATAAGAAACAAAAGTAATATTTAGCTGCAGAACCTCTAAAAGCCATTATCAATCAACTCAATGAGGTAAAAGTAAACGGGAAGCACATCAGTTCAGCATCCAGTATCAGCAGCCTCTTACCTCCACTTAATTTCCTTACAATAAAATCCAAACCTAAAGCAAAGTACTATCTTTTAAGATGTCGTTATTCCAAAAAGTTAAGAAACAGGTTAAATTAATATGTTCTTATAGTTCAACTTTACAGATGTTAGACTTTCAATATGTCCATGGAAACACTTTCAAAGCAATTATAAATAGTTATGGAAATAAAGCCAGTTTTATCTACTGCTGCTATTTTCTTAGTCCCAGTCATTAAATCTAGAGGCATAACTTTAATAAAACAAATGCTGTCTTCATTATATGTTTGAATACAAATTCTCAATAGTACATTTGAGGTTAAGATGCTAGAAAGACACATGCCCCTGTCTCTCCTTATATACTGAAAAACTGGCAACCTGGTACAAAAGTTTCTAATCTAAAATCCAGAACGAAAGTGTAATTCTGAAATTGAGCTATTTGTTAACTACAAAGAAGTTATACTGAATAATAAACAGTACACTTGCTATAAGGGGTCGTTTTTGGCAACATAACCATTTTCATGAACTGAAGTGAAATGTCTGGAATACAGATGCAGTGGTGGAAAATCTCAGGAACAGATATTCAGAGATTAACTTTTTTTTTTTTTTTTGCGATACGCGGGGCTCCCACTGCCGTAGCCTCTCCCGTTGCGGAACACAGGCTCCGGACGCGCAGGCCCAGCGGCCATGGCCCACGGGCCCAGCCGCTCCGCGGCATGTGGGATCCTACCGGACCGGGGCACAAACCCGCGTCCCCTGCATCAGCAGGCGGACGCTCAACCACTGCGCCACCAGGGAAGCCCCAGAGATTAACTTTTTAAAGTGATGTCTACAAACATTTCCCAAAATATGGCCCAACTTTTCAGTTTAAACTTCAATCTCAGCCACATAAAATCTTTCTGAATCATACCCAATTTGAAATCATGAAATCTGCCCATTTTTCTTATGTTCTCACTCCTTTAGATTTTTAGACCACAGACTTATAATTTTTCTTTTGCATAATGTCGTCTATCATAAGAAAATGATAGTGCTCTCTGACAGGACTTGACAAAATACAGCTTGAAATAAATAAATATGCATATCCGTATATATGTATACATATGTGTGTATATATTTCTAAAGTAGATGTATTTTGAAAGAGATTTTAAATTCTCAGGTTATTTTTAAGTATCTTTCCATTCCAGAAAAGATATAAAATACAAACGCTAATCAAAAGAAAGCTTCTGTAGTTTAGTAGTATTATTAAAGATAAAGGACATTTCACAAAGATAAAGTTAATTCAACAACATAAAAATTATGTGCACCTACTAACAAAGGCTCAAACTATATAATGCAAAAACTAAAAATATTTAAAAGATAAAAAGGCAACCCCACAGTAAATAGAAATAACTTAAAAGTATCTTGCATATGTTATAAAGCAGAAACTAACACACCATTATAAAGCAATTATACTCCAATAAAGATGTTAAAAAAAAATTATCTTCCATAGAGGGGAAAAAAAATAGCAAACATATAGATTTCAACAACACAATTAAAACCCTGACCTAGTTGTTCTGTACTGCACCCCAAAACTAAAAACAGACATCCTCTTCAAGTGTATATGAGACAGTTCATCAACATTAACCAAATGCTGGACCACAAAACAAGCCTCAACAAATCTTAAAGGACATAAATCATGTACAGAATGTTCTCTGACTACAGTGTGTTAAACTAGAAATCAATAAAAAAGATAACTAGAAATCTCTAGGACTTCCCTGGTGGCGCAGTGGTTAAGAATCCGCCTGCCAATGCACAGGACATGGGTTCGAGCCCTAGTCCGGGAAGATCCCACACACCGCAGAGCAACTAAGCCCATGTGCCACAACTACTGAGCCTGAGCTCTACAGCCTGAGTGTCACAACTACTGAGGCCCACGTGCCTAGAGCCTGTGTTCCACAACAAGAGAAGCCACTGGCCGCAAGGAAGAGTAGCCCCCACTCACCACAACTAGAGAAAGCCTGTGCACAGCAATGAAGACCCAAAGCAGCCAAAAATTAATTAAAAAAAAAAAGAAAATCTCTAAATGTTTGAGTATTAAACAATATATTTCTAAATAAGCAATGGGTTAAAAAAAAACCACATCATAATAGAATTTAGGAAGTATTTTAAACTGAATGATAAAGACAAAATAACATATTAAAGTTTGTGAGATGCAGCTACAGCAGTACATAGAGGGAAATTTATAGCCTTGACAACAGACATAGAAAAAATAAAAAATAATCAAAGCATCCATCTTAAGAAGCTAGAAGAAAAAAATAATAAAGAGGGTATGAGATATATGTATATGTATAACTGATTCACATTGTTATAAAGCAGAAACTAGCACACCATTGTAAAGCAATTATACTCCAATAAAGATGTTAAAAAAAAAAAAGTGTATGAGAGGGACTTCCCTGGTGGTCCAGTGGTTAGGACTTTGCCTTCCAGTGCAGGGGAGGAAGGTTCAATCCCTGGGCAGGGAGCTAAGATCCCACATGCCTCACGGCCAAAAAACCAAAACATAAAACAGAAGCAATACTGTGACAAATTCAATAAAGACTTTAAAAATGGTCCACAACCAAAAAAAAAAAAAAGAGGGTATGGGAAACTTCTGGAGGTGATGGATATGTTTATGTCATAGATTGTGGTGATGGTTTCACAGGTATATATTTATCTCCAAACTCATCAAGCTGTACATATTTAATATGTACAGCTTTTTGTATATTAATTATACCTCAATAGAGTGGTTTTGGAAAAAAAAAGACAGGGAAGAAAAATTCACAGAAATGAAAAAATATAAAAGGAATGAAATAAAAATAAGATAAAAACCTAGAAAAAATATAGAGAGGATAAACAAAGCCCAAAGTTATTTTTTTAAAGACTCATAAAAATTGTTAATAGTCTTATGAAATGATTAAGAGAAAACAGATAACCAATTTCTCGACTGAAAAAAGAGATCACTACAAATGCTATAGACATTTAAAAAATAGGATGTTATGTCAATAAAATCTTAAATTTAAATGAAATGGTAGATTCCTAGAAAAATAAAATTTACTAAAACTGACACAAGAAAACAACAGAAAATATGAACAGCCTACTATCTACCAAAGAAATGAAATCTACAATTAATAACTTTCCCACAATGAAAACTCCAGGACCAGAAGACTTTAGCAAACATTTAAGGAATAAAATAACACCAACCCACAGAAACTCTTGCAGACAAAAGGAAAAGTGGGAACTTGTACCAACTCATTTTATGAGGCCAGCATAATCTAGGCATCAAATCCTGACATAGACATTATCACAGAAAGAAAATTGCAAGTCAATCTCATTCATGAAAGTTGACGCAAAAATCCTAAACAAAATATTAAAAAATGAAATGCAACAATACATAAGAGCAAGAACATAACACAACCAAGTTGTATTTATTCCAGGAATATGATGAGATTGGGTTAACATTTTTAAAAATATCAATGGAGAAACTTTTGCTTCCAGTCAGGATGGAGTAGAGGGACTGGACTTAGCCCAGCCAATGAAACATCCACACACACAAAAAAGAGACCACTTGATAGAAAATGAACAAAAGAACTGACAGGTAATTCTCAAAAGAAGTTAACCAAATGTCTAATATATATATATATATATATATATATACATATACACACACACACACATATATAGGCGCGCGCGCGCACGCACACACACACACACGAAAGGAGCTCAACATCCTTAGTCACCAGGGAACTACAAGTTCAAATCACAAGAAGATATCCTTACATGCCTACCAGAATGGCTAAAATAAAGAGAGGTGGGAAAAAAAAAGGAAAGAACTACATGACATTCTTATAATACACAGAAAAACTCTTTAAGGATTTCCAATATAGTATTAACTATAATTATTGACTTTTGATAGGATTACCAATATTTTTCTTGTTTTGCTCATCTAAATTTTCTAATTTGTTTTTCAAAAATATACACACAGCTCCTATAATAAAAAAAATTTTTTTTCATTTTTAAAAAAGGCAAAAGGAAAGGCATAATAACATTCTTGGTGTGATATAACTTATTTTGAGTTTAATTTTAAAAAGCTTAAAAAAAAAAAAGCTTAAAATTTATTACTGGTTAATTTTCATGTCAAAATATATTGTGACAATGGTTTTCTATTGTAACATTATGGTTTGAGATGTTGTTAAAAAAAAACTTACATGACCACATGCAAACATAAAATTAATCTGTTAGTACATACAGAATTGGAATGGTCAAATCATTCAACACTGAGCCATTAGTATGTGAGTACTTAAAACCAAAATATCTGCCACTATGGTCTGGTGATAAAATATAAAAATAAGTCTATTAGACAAAAACAGCTAAATGAACTTTAAAAAGCATGAAGATTATGATGAGTTTCAAGCACTAAATGCAAGAACATCTGTCAAACTCCAAATGTTAGGTGACAACTTAGCAATCAGGGATGGCACTTATGTAAGCAAGCAGCATGAATGAACACATACTTTAAAGTTTTAGGTGACATTCAGCTTTTACTACTAAAGGGAAGGATTTCCCCCCCATTACAGAGGCATTGATACACTGCCCTCTGTACCTGGCATATCCTGGGGGAGCTCAGATGCCACCTTCTTCTCTGCCATGTTGCTGCTATCATGGGTTTCTGAGAGACACCCCACGGGACTCCTCCCTTCAGAGGGACTAGTCTCTTCTGAAGAAGCATTTGTTGTGTTGTCGCCAAGATTTGCTGACACAGAGTTACCTTTATCCCCAACTTCTGTTGGCTCTACAGTAAAATGCACAACAAAACTTTAAAGATATCCTTTAAAATTGCTTTAGGACAAGTGGCCACATTCAGTCAACTACTAAAAATGAATGATCACCAAAAAACCTGGCTTCTATTCGATGGCCATTTTGAAGCAATTAGATTCTGGGATAATTTTGCAGCAGGTAATCCAAAGGGTATTTAAGAATATTTGATATATTAAGAATGTTTAAGTAGTTAACATAAAAAGGAACATATTATATCACATACAAAAGTGTATATTCTGGTATAAAAGCAGTGATTTTCACCAAAAATTCTTATAGGGAAATGGCACCTTATTAAGAAGTATAAATAGAGATATGGGTATAACATTATAGTAAATCCACCAATATATAAAACTCATTACAATGACTGTACATGTTATATATGGAGGAAGGGTATCCTAATCTCTTCAGAAATGTAAAATTAAATAGTTGTTTGCAATAAAAAAGATTCATTTTCATTTTGCAAGTAAAACTGGAGTTTTCGTAAGTAACACTGACGAAATATTTCTTTTTAACCAAATAATGTTTTTACCCTCAGATTTTCCTTGCTCAGGATCATCTGGTGTTTTGTCATCACTGTCTTTTTCAAGACTCTGGTCTTCAAACTCCTCTCTGCTTTTCTCAGCATCTTTGGAGTTATTATTCTCAGTCTCATTCTTCTCCTTTTCTATTTCTTCTGGACTTTTAACAATATCAATGTCTCCTTTTTTGGCTCTTATAGATTCCAAAATTTCTTCTATAATAAAACAAATAAAATTATGTTTCCATATATACCAAGTATAAAAGTACTACAAATGCCACTTAAGAATTTCAATACAAGTTATTAAAGATAAATTTGCTAAAAGCATTAAGAACTATGAAATAAGGATCAAGATTACCAGTAACATTTTGATGTTTAGAGAACTCAATCGATTTGGTTATCTTCACTTCTAGAAAATACATGATAATATAGGCTCTAATTTCTTTTTAAAAAAAGAAAGAAAAATTAGTCTATCTTTTAAAATTGAGATTGATATAGATTACTGTGATATCCTCCGCCATAGGAGAAAACCTGTTAAGCTGACACAGACCCACAGTCTGGGCAGTGTGGTACAGTAACAAAAACCTAGAGGCCCAGGACCGAGCACAGATCTGACCTGAATTAACTACGTGAGCCTGGGGGTAGGCTACTAAATCTTCAGGCCTCCACTGTAAAATGAGAAAACAGAGGCCCATTTAGAAACATTTCTCTCTGAAGTCCCATAACTTTCTGGAAGTCACTAAATCCCTAATGGCTCTAATTTTCTTTCAACTAGGGTGGAGTGATACTACGGCATGGGTGCAGACCACAAGTTATATCAGCATAGACTCCTGTATATTAATAATGTTCTTTGGGTTATGATCCAATACTATCATTTTTACTTTGTTGCTCAAATCGGTCCAGCTTTTGGCCATTGGGAGCTTTTCCAGGTAAGTCCTGTATCCTTTAAAAACATGAGTCCTGTAACCTTTAAACACACTTCCTTCCCACCTTCCTTCCTTCTGTGCTTCCTCACTTTCCAGCACTGCAAGACATTCCAGACTTACCTTGTATTTTCTTTGTCCCAGCCCTAGAATTCTCAAGGAGTCTTGATTCTTTTTTTAATTGGAGAATGAGATTTTATTTATTTATTTATTTTTTAAATTTTTTTGCGGTACGTGGGCCTCTCACTGCTGTGGCTTCTCCCGCTGCGGAGCATAGGCTCCGGACGCACAGGGTCAGCGGCCATGGCTCACGGGCCCAGCTGCTCCACAGCTCGTGGGATCTTCCCGGACCGGGGCATGAACCCACGTCCCCTGCATCGGCTGGCGGACTCTCAACCACTGTGCCACCAGGGAACCCCTGGAGAATGAGATTTAGAAGTCATGATCTGGGGCTTCCCCGGTGGCGTAGTGGTTGAGAATCTGCCTGCTAATGCAGGGGACACAGGTTCGAGCCCTGGTCTGGGAGGATCCCACATGCCGCGGAGCAACTAGGCCCGTGAGCCACAACTACTGAGCCTGCGCGTCTGGAGCCTGTGCTCCGCAACAAGAGAGGCCGCGATAGTGAGAGGCCCACGCACCGTGATGAAGAGTGGCCCCCACGGGCTTCCCTGGTGGCGCATTGGTTCAGAGTCCGCCTGCCGATGCAGGGGACACGGGTTCGTGCCCCGGTCTGGGAAGATCCCACATGCCGCGGAGCGGCTGGGCCCCTGAGCCATGGCCGCTGGGGCTGCGCGTCCGGAGCCTGTGCTCCGCAACGGGAGAGGCCACAACAGTGAGAGGCCCGCGTACCGCAAAAAAAAAAAAAAAGGATGTTACAATAGGGGAAGCATGCTGCAGGGTACATGAAACCCTCTGTGTTATCTTAGCAACTTTTCTGTAACTCTAAAATTATTCTAAAATTAAAAGTTTATTAGAAAATAAGAAAGCAAAGAGTAAATTTTAAAGGAATACCATTTCTCATAATTAAAAATAGGACTCCCTAAAAGGTTTATTAATAAAATTCTTGAATTAAAGAAAGAAACAAATATAATTTGGGGAACATCAGTAATGAGCAAGGCAAGGTACAAAACACTAAAATGCACAGGATCCCCAATTTATGTTAGGATGAACAAGGTCCTCTTGAGAAAATGAAATATAGAGAATTAAAATAATCATACTTGAAAATTTTAATATATTTTCATATTTTGTAGTGATTTCATACCAGGAAATGTAACAAAAAGTAAAATAAGAAAATTTCCCTCTCACCATTAGCTGCCGCCAGAAAGGATTTATTACTGCCCCGAGCCTTATTGGTCAGGTCTTCAGTTATGTCCATGTGCCGGTGGATTTCTTCACGCATTTCTTCTAGGATTTTGCAGAGTTCTGCTTCCCAGTAATCTTTGTCTAGACAGTCAATTAATTCTGCAAGCTGGACCTTTGTGCTGTAGTACCAAATTTTCTTTTCATTTTCATTTTCCGTATCTTCTTCTCTGTTTAAAAAAAGCACAAAAACACTTTGATGTTAGACAAAATGGCACTTACCTGACAATTTTACCTATCCAGTGGAAGTTAAAACACATGAAGATTGTGCACTAAAGCTCAGTATATTTGCTCATAAGGGATCCTATCAAGTCTCATTCAAACTCAAGGTACTCATTTTATTTGAACCTCTAATTATTTTGATTTCCTAGCCCATAGCAGCTTAGGATAAAATAATTTGCTTGTAGTAGTGGGAAGAGAGGAATTAGTATAGCAGCAAAGAAAGATATCTAAAAACATGACATGCAGAAACAAGACCTTAAAATTCAGAGCGTGTGAGTACTTGGTGGAGGACAGTCTTGGTTACACTTCAATCAACTTTAAGATCATCACTGTAAAAATGCGAGGAGCAGAATAACCAGAAATATTTAAACTATGTTCAGTACTTGGCAGGTACAGAGCAGGTTCACATTACAGTATAGTTTAGAAACATTTCCATCCAAATGGTGTAAATGCTCTGCTAAATTCTGGTCCCTGAAGGAGTCATCTCAATCAAGTAACAATGCCTCATCCCTCTTTCTTAACGGACAATCAAAGCTCAAACTGGAGAGAAGAAGAGCACAGCAGCTTCTTTTCCTGCTTAAATCTCTCTAAAGATGCCAGTCACTTGTAATGGAGGTGGAGACTTCAACACTAAGAACTAAAAACACAAGGCAAATTAATGTCTAGGACCAGACTTCAAGAAACATATGTGACTTAGTTCTTCTCTCATTCAGAAGAATTCAGGAGTATGTGTGAGGTACCTAACAAGAAAGAGTCTAACATTCCTGTCTGCTCAAAGGCAAACTCACAAAGCTGAAAGAAGAGCACTTTAAGAAAGATATGGCTTTAAATGAGATATGTGAACGGGGACAAGACACAACTCCTCTGAGCCTCTGAGACATTTTATTCACCTCACTGGTAAAATGAGGACAACAGTACCTGTCTTGAGGGACACTGTAAGATACTATAAGGTAAATAAAGGTATTATAATAAGGCATCTATCATAGTGCCTGGAAAACATCATTAGCAATCAATAAATAGAAAATATTATTGTTACTAGTAAGGTAGTAAATAAATTAAAATGTAGCAGAATTCCAGGAATGAGACATTCAATAATTCTGAACAAAGAAGGGATATATTAAATCATGGATAAATAAAAGGATATCAAAATTATCAAAAATTTTAAAGAAAAAGAGATTAATAAAGGGTCCCTGTTTTCCCTCTTTCAAATCAGCATCTGCTGACATATGATATTAATATATTTCTGTTAGAAGCTTTTTACAAAAATTTCTGAAAATCATTTTTTTAAGCTGCTCTAGATTTCACTCTACAGTGGGTATTTCTACTGACTTTTTATGACTGAGTGAGAACCATGGTCTACTCCAATTTAAAATGTTAAAGATGTCAGAATCCTCTAAATAAAAAGATTAATAGGGGGCTTCCCTGGTGGCGCAGTGGTTAAGAATCCGCCTGCCAATGCAGGGGACACGGGTTTGAGCCCTGGTCCGGGAAGATTCCCAAATGCCGTGGAGTGGCTGAGCCCATGTGCCACAAGTACTGAGCCTTCATTCTAGAGCCCACGAGCCACAACTACTGAGCCCACGTACCACAACTACTGAAGCCCATGCGCCTAGAGCCTGAGCTCTGCAACAAGAGAAGCCACTGCAATGAGAAGCCCGCGCACCGCAAGGAAGAGTAGCCTACCCTCGCCTCAACTAGAGAAAGCCCACACAGCAACAAAGACCCAATGCCGCCAAAAATAAATAATAAACAAATAAAAAGTACATAGTGAGCTTTGACGGAGCACAAGAGTTACAGGACAGCCTAATTCTTTGTTTTCTAAGATTTCAATCTTAAGGATTTTCCATCTGTTTAATGATATCAAATTCTTTCCTTGTTTGCTTTTTTCCTCTTGATTCAGAAATATCTACAAATTTCAATGGAACAAGAAAAACATTCTACATAAAAACGTTTTTGGGGTAGAAAACAATTTATAAGCATAAGATTTCTACATGAAAGTGAGATGCTATGGGAACAAATTTAATTAAATGGACATTCTGTCCAATTTTTCAAGCAACTCACAGGCTACTAAAAGGGTCCTTATCAGTTGACTGACTTAGCCCATGCTGGCATCTGCATAATTTCCATCTTAACGGAGAACACTTAATTTTAATCTTAATTTTCATCTTAACAGAGAATTCACAACTTTATGTGGTGGCAGTCTATTCTAGATTGGAACTGCTCTGTTAGAAAGCTTTTTCCTTTTAAGAGATGACACACACCTAGTGTTTCCACCAGTCCATCCTGATTCTGCCTGCTAGAATTCTCTGAAATAAACCTAACGCCTCCTCCACACACAGTCCATCAACTCTTTCACAACATCTATAATTTTACCCCATTTTTTTTCTTTTCAGGCCAAACATGCTCAAATACTTTATTCCTCATACAGCATGTTTTCCAGTCGTCACTACCCTGATATTCTTCCCCTAAATGTACAGTTTTGTCAATGTCCCTCTAAAAACAGCTCTATTGGGGGACTTCCCTGGTGGTCCAGTGGTTAAGAATCCACCTTCCAATGCAAGGGACACGGGTTCAATCCCTGGTTGGGGAACTAAGATCCCACATGAAGCGGGGCAACTAAGCCCACACCCACAACTACTGAGCCCGCATGCCACAACTACAGAGCCCATGCGCTCTGGAGCCAGCATGCCACAACTAGAGAGAAGCCCACAAGATGCAACGAAAGATCCCACATGCCGCAACTAAGACCCGATGCAGCCAAAAATATATATTAAAAAAAAAAAAAAGTAAAAATAGCTCTATTTTTCATTCTGCTCATCAAAGATAATACTCAACAATGACCATTTATTTTCTTCTTGAAGCTACAGAAGGATAAATTCATCAAAAGCATAAAGTAGCAAAACTGAGTGAACAATAACAGCTAATGCTTTCAAAGAAGTTTTAATATTGATGTACTTGGGCACGTTTACACAGTTTATATAACCAAGATTATCTGTTCTAATTGTAAAAGTGACAACTGCTTTCCTAGATGAATATACATCAATTTGTAAGTACCTTTGTTTATGGGGTTAGAATTTGGTTTCTACAGAAGCTCTGTCTCTACAACGTTCCTTCTGCACACCCAAACTGGCCTGGCTTCCCTGAAGTCACAGGGGAGGACAGAATGGAATGAAAATATGGGCCAAAAATACAATTAATAGCAAACTTACAGATTATATGCCTACATTTTAAAGTCTGTTTGGCTTTTACTTAGCCAAGATAAGTAAGAGGTTAATGACTAACAGTACGTTTTGAGTTTCATTTCTAAACAAACCCACAGAAACTAATAAGAGTGAGGAACGCTAGTGTGGTGGGTTGACAAAAAGTTATGTCCACCTCAAACTGCAGAATGTGACCTTATTTGGAAATATGGTCTTTGCAGGTGTAATTAGCTAAGGATCTTGAGATGAAATCATTCTGGATTTAGGGTGAGCCCTAAATCAAATGACTGCTATCCTTACAAGAGGAGGAGAGGATTCAAAGAGACACGTGGAGAAGGTGATGTGAAGATGGAGGCAGAGATTCGAGTCATGTGCCTTTGCCTATGAGCCAGGAGACACCAAGGAAGGCCAGCAACCACCAGAAGCTAGGAGACAGGCATGGAACAGAGTCTCCCTGAGCCTCCAGAAAGAAACAATCCTGCTGACACTGGTTTCAAACTTCTAGCTGCCAGAATCGCGAGAGAATAAATTCCTGTTGCTTTAAACAACTCATTTTATGGTCAATTTGTTATGGCAGCCCTAGGAAACTAAAACAGATTTTGATTTCATGCTTTTTTTTTTATGATTTAATTTTTTAACTTATTTTTTTGGCTGCATTGGGTCTTTGTTGCTGCGCGTGGGCTTTCTCTAGTTGCGGCAAGCGGGGGCTACTCTTCATTGTGGTGTGTGGGCTTCTCACTGCAGTGGCTTCTCTTTGTTGCAGAGCATGGGCTCTAGGTGCGCGGGCTTCAGTAGTTGTGGCTCGTGGGCTCTAGAGCACAGGCTCAGTAGTTGTGGCATGAGGGCTTCAGTAGTTGTGGCGCACGGGCTTCTCACTGCAGTGGCTTCTCTTTGCTGTGGAGCATGGGCTCTAGGCGCGCGGGCTTCAGTAGTTGTAGCTCGCGGGCTCTAGAGCGCAGGCTCAGTAGTTGTGGCATGAGGGCTTCAGTAGTTGTGGCTCGCGGGCTCAGCAGTTGTGGTCCACAGGCTCTAGAGCGCGGGCTCAGTAGTTGTGGCACGCGGGCTCAGCAGTTGTGGCTCACGGGCTCTAAAGTGCAGGCTCAGTAGTTGTAGCACGCGGGCTCAGCAGTTGTGGCTCACGGGCTCTAGAGTGCAGGCTCAGTAGTTGTGGCATGCGGGCTTCAGTAATTGTGGCACGCGGGCTCAGTAGTTGTGGCTCACAGGCTCTAGAGCGTGGGCTCAGTAGCTGTGGCATGCGGGCTTTGTAGATGTGGCACGAGGGCTCAGTAGTTGTGGCATGCAGCCTTCAGTAGTTGTGGCACGCGGGCTCAGTAGTTGTGGCTCGTGGGCTCTAGAGTGCAGGCTCAGTAGTTGTGGCATGCGGCCTTCAGTAGTTGTGGCACGCAGGCTCAGTAGTTGTGGCACACAGGCTTAGTTGCTCCACGGCACGTGGGATCTTCCCAGACCAGGCTCGAACCCGTGTCCCCTGCATTGGCAGGCAGATTCTTAACCACTGCACCACCAGGGAAGTCCCCTAAAACAGATTTTGATACTGGGAAAGGAAGTGCTGCTATAACAGATACTTAAAAACGTGGGAGTGGCTTAGGAACTGGAAATGGGAAAAGGCTAGAAGAATTTTGAGGCACTTGACAGAAAAGGCCTAGACTTTCTTGAAGAGACAGAGGTTGGCAGAGATTGGAATTATGCTGCCAGCAAGCCAAGGAACACTTGGGGCACTAGAAGCTGTAAAGGGCAAGAAAAAAATTCTTTCCTAGAGCCTTTGGAGGGAGTGGGCCCACTGACACCTTGATTTTTTACTTCTAGCCTCCAGAACTGTGAGAAAATTAATCTCTCACTTTGCCTTGTTACAGCAGCCACAGGAAACTAATGCGGTTCAGGAGTCAGAGATTAAAGGCAGCCCAAGGAGGTTAAAAGCACACATTCTGGAGTCACAATGCCTGGGACTGAATTCTGATTCTGCCACTTACTAGTTGTATGATACTGGATAAATTACTTAACCTCTCTCTTGCCTCAACTTCTCCCTCTGAAAAATGGGGTGACAGTACTTACATCAAAATGCTGTTGTGAGGATAAAACACATAAAGTGCTTCGAACACTGACAGCACGTGGTGGGTGCAATCTGCAGGGTTGCTATTATGTTCTTCATCTGATGAAGTATATGATATTTACCTTAAAACAAATAATTACAAGTTTAATGGGTGTTTTAAAAAAAAAGATGTGTTTCACGGTGCAAGAGGGAGAGAAATTCAGGGGAAAAAGCCCTAGGAAATGGCATAAATAGGCTGACTTGAAGGATAAGTTAGTCGAAAGGCTTTGCGGGTTTTTAGTTTGCTTTTTATTGATTTTGTTTTGGGTGGTGGGAAGCAAAAGAAATAAATACACAAAATTAGGGATCTGTGAACTTTCTGTTAAGAGCAAATGGAAGTATGTAATTGAAAGGTTTTTAAACTTGGGGGGAAAAGACCTGATCAGAATGGCTGTTTTAAAAATAATCCAGCTATGGGGATTTCCCTGGTGGTCCAGTGGCTAAGACTCCATGCTCCCAATGCAGAGGGCCCAGGCTCAATCCCTGGTCGGGGAACTAGATCCCACATGCTGCAACTAAGAGTTCACATGCCGCAACTCAATGATCCCGTGTGCCACAACAAAGACCTGATGCAGCCAAAATAAATAAATAAATATTAAAAAAAAAAAAATCATCCAGCTATGGAACAGAGAAGAGAATTGGGGAGTTACACATACACCAGTTTGGAGACTACTAAACTAGTCTAATCAAGATGATGCTGACAGTGAGAATGGAGAGAAATGGATTCAATATTTAAGAGGTAATTAAAAGATATAACAAACAACATAGGACAAAAGACTATTCCCAGGTTTCTAGCCTGAGCAGCCAGTAGGATGGTGATCCCATTTACTAAGATGGCAACACTGAATGAAGGGTAGGTAATGGGGGCAAGTGATGCATGCAGTTTTAGACATGTTGTATCTGAGGTGCCTGCTATGTGGACTTGTCCAGGAGGCTGCTGGTATGCAGAACTGGGCACAGGCAGAAGGATTACAGGCGTAGGTCTGATGGCAACTGAGTCAGCAAGTAAATAGGTGGCTTATGGCTAGAACATGGAGGTGCAGGTGGAAAGCTGTACAGGTTAAAAAGCATAAATTAGTTCATCTGGAAAATGAAAAAATGCAGAGCTTTAAAATGCTGTGTTCAAGGTAATTTTATTCAGAACAGACAGTGACAGGAAACGGTGCTAGTCTAATCTGGCAGTTCCTATTTTACTAGAAGTCCCAATTTGAGAGCAAAGGACTGATAGAATGAAAGCAATATTTAAGAAAGACTGGCTCTCTTACATAACAGATTGAAATTGATCTCTAAATTGTTTGCTCAGTAAGTATCCTGGTTCCTCAGGTAGACTATAAACTGATGTTTAAAAACTTTTCTTTTATTCCCTAACCTATTCAAATAACATTTTAAAATGAGTATTAAACAAATAAAAGCAATAAGAGGAAAATAGTTTCTATAAACTATTGGTATCACAATTAAAGTGTTCACTGCCCCAGACTTTGTTTTAGACATAACCCCCTTGGGCAATAAGTCCACTGATTTATCATTTTAAGCTTCTGGGCTTCCAGGGAAAACATATACCAGATCTCCACATAACATAAGCTGAGCAATTTACAATGGTTTCAAAGCTTTCATCAGTAGTCCACATATCATCTACCACAAGGGGGCGCTTAAACGGAAATTGTTTTGATCTAAATTTTAAAATGATGTAAAATCTCACATTTACTCAAATTATTCACAAGGAACAATTATTATTAACAATGATATTTAGGGACTTTCCTGGTGGTGCTCCAAATGCAGGGGGCCTGGGTTCGATCCCTGGTCAGGGAACTAGATCCCACACACATGCTGCAACTAAGAGTTCACATACCACAAATAAGGAGCCCACGTACTGCAACTAAGGAGCTGGTGAGCCACAACTAAGACCCAGCGCAACCAAATAAATAAATAAATATTTTAAAAAATTGAAAAAATCTTTGTATCTGACTTTTTACAAAGAAAATAGTCAAAATGTCACAACACATGAAAAAAAGTATCATACTTGTTCATCTGAGATTTTCATTAAATTCTGTGTACTTTATTACACAATAAGAAAGGCAGTTTGAGAGATTATGACTAAAGCTTTTAAAGCAAATAAATGTAAGTGAATAGTTTCCCTGACAAACATGTAATTTAAAGAATTTGTTCTATTTAGAAAAGTAGATTATTTCATTTCATTGGTAATGTACCACGAATCCATGCATGGGTACCTTCTTAAGTCCTTTCACTCCTGTAATTTTAAAGCTTTGCACCTATTTAACCACATTCAAAGGGTCTTCTACTTGTCTGAGTGTTGTTTTATATACTGATATTGAATTATCAAGAAACAGGACTTTTTTGAAACATCACTTAATTTATGTCATATTTTCTAAAAATGCCTGTGTTTCAAATTTATAAGATCTCAGAAAAACCCAGTCCCAACAGAGCCAAAACCATTATACTACCTTTCTCCCCCCAGTTATGAGCATTGCTTTTAACAGCTAAAACAAGGCGAATTGCCGACTTCTCAAGATGATGGCTTGGAAACTAGACTACAGTATAAAATTAGCTATTGAAAATATTCTTGGGAGTTCCCTGGTGGTCCAGTGGTTAGGACTCCACACTTTCACTGCCTTGGCCCGGATTCAATCCCTGGTCGGGGAACTAAGATCCTGCAAGCCGCACAGTGTGGTCAAAAAAAATAAAAGAAGAAACAAGAAAAGAGAATATTCTTATAAATAGGTCCTGAAAAAATAATTCTAGGTCCTACTTCCTAATAGCCATAGAGTCTTGGGCAAGTCCTAGAGCAAGTTATTTAACTTCTCTGAGTTTAGTTCTTCATCTATAAAATGTACAAAAATAGTACCCACATTACTGGGTTGTTGTGAGGGTTAATGAAAAAAAGTATATACAAAATGCTTATTAGAAAACTGTAAGGCACACATTATTCTAAGTGAAAGAACTGAGATACAAAATAATATTATTATATGTTTCTTTATATATGAAATGTTTAGAAAAAGCAAATTTATACAAACAGCAGAGTGATTTTCTAAGGCTGAGAATGGGAGTAAGATTAACTGTAAACAGATATGAGACCACTTTCAGAATGACTGAAATGTGGAGTAACCAACCACTTGGATTTGTCTCAGAAGAAAATGTTTCCTGGGATGTGGGACTTTCAGTGCTAATTTACTAAAATTATAGAATTGTATATCTACAACAATAGAATTTTATAATACATAAATTAATAAACAGCTCAGGGAATCCCCTGGTGGTCCAGGGGTTAGGACCCTGCGCTTCCACTGCAGGGGGCACAGGTTTGATCCCTGGTCGGGGAACTAAGATCCCCGCAAGCAGCACAGCGCAGCCAAAAACAAAAAAAAACCCAACTCAATAAAGCTGTTAAAGTAAATAACAGAATAATAAAAATACTAGGTATACTTCACAAATAGTGTCTTGATTACTAAAGTAAACATACAGGGGCTTCCCTGGTGGCGCAGTGGTTGGGAATCCACATGCCAATGCAGGGGACACGGGCTCGAGCCCTGGTCCAGGAGGATCCCACATGCCGTGGAGCAACTGGGCCTGTGTGCCACAACTGCTGAGCCTGCGCTCTGGAGCCCATGAGCCACAGCTGCTAAGCCCACCTGCCACAGCTGCTGAGGCCCACGCGCCTAGAGCCTGTGCTCTGCAACAAGAGAAGCCACCACAATGAGAAGCCTGCGCACCGCAACAAAGAGTAGCCCCCGCTCCTCGCAACTAGAGAAAGCCCGCATGCAGCAACAAAGACCCAACGCGGCCAAAAATAAATAAATAAATAAATAAATTTTATAAATAAATAAACATACAAGCATTCACAATTCATGAAGCAATGACAATTCTCATTTTATAGGTGAAAAAAATCAGGCTTAGAAGGGTTGTAGGTGCTTTAATATGACACAGAACTTGTAATTAACAAGGCCAGGAATGCAAACCAGGGCTAGTTTCAGAGCTTTAATATTTAACCACTCTGTATGACAACTGTCTAGTAATAAATGACCTGGATAAAGACAAAAAAAAAAAAAAGTAAACATACAAATTTAAGATATATATTGTGAAACCGTAAATGTCAAAAAGAAAGTAAAAGGTTCTTATATACTGAAATAACAAAAATTTATAAACATAATTTGATTTTTTATTGTCATTTTTGAAGGTTATAAAATTGTGTATAAAATTTTCAGAGAAAAGGCAAATTTACTATTTAGGTTATATAAAAATAAAAATGAACTTTTCAATCCAATGATAAATTAAATCTGTTACTGTCCGTAGGGCAAGTTGACAGTTTAATAAACTCCTTGAGGATCTCTCTAGATTTACCCATTTTCCTGGCTGGGGATATACTTTTTGTTTAAAAAAAAAAAAAAAAGCTGTTGAAATTTTAACTTCCTTTTTTTCCTACGTAAATATAATATGTAAAAAACAAACAAAAAAACTGTACAGCATATATTAAGTGCTGAATAAATGTTGATGTTGGCTATTGTTATTACTAACCCATCAGCAACTAGTTCCACCTATAGGTCCCTAACACCAAGGCCTACACCATTGATTATTGTGTGATAAGCCTTACATTACAGATGTCAAGGCCTACCTATATGTGGACAAAACACCTTTGGGATGTCTGGGGCCCAAAACAGCAGCACAGGGAATGAAGTGAGAGGCAGTGAGAATGAACATCCAAAAAGGGTGAAGAAAGGCAGGATAGGGAAGGGAACAAAAGAATGGGAGAACAGGAGCACAGAATAAATTTCATTTACTTCCTGATTTGTTCACAGCAATCCTGATGACTCTGAGACCTTCCGGGAAGGCACATGAGACTGAGTGGATAGGGTCTGTAAACTGCTGTGCTGAACATCTAGAGAGTACAAGCACCAGGCTCCCTGAAAAGCAGTCTCACTGACTTTTCACATAGAATGAAAAACTGCATTAAACTTCAAACCAAAATGTGGTTACAGTCATCTTTCCATTTGTACTGACCTCGCCAACACAAGTTTCCATGCTACATCTCCATAGCATGATATGAGAAAGGTGGCACAATAAACACCACAACCAGATATTTGGGAGATACGGGGGCAAAAAACAAAAAAAATTATACAAAATTTTAAAATAACTGATCCAAACCAAATCATACAAAATATACTTTGTATATTTAAAACTTTTAAAACTTCATATACTGTTTCTCATATCAGTTTCTGGATTAAGGTAAAAGACTGAATCCACACATCTCAGTTTGCTCCCTCTTGAAACCCTCTTAAAACCACTAAAGAAATATTTTTAAAGATTTAAACTTACAAGATTAGAGAAAATAAGAGAGACAACAAAAAAATTTTTGGAAGCAGGAAAGCAAATGGACAAGTGATAACCGCCTTTAATCAGAGCCAAGAAAGCCCAATCCGAAACGTAAAGGGTGGAGCTGAGAACCAACAATCACCAAAATGAGGAGGGGAGTATCGACAGCAGAGAAGTGCTTGAAAGCTGTTTTAGGAGCAGATCCCAAGGCCACCTATCTATCCACTTCAAGCCACTAAAGGTTTAGTCTCTACAGGAGGTAAAAGTGAGGTTCTCTGGCCCAGGGGACACCAGGCGCAGGTGTGAACAAAGGTACTGTACAGAAAACCAAGGTGGCTTGGTTGGAGTGGCTATGTACACAGTAAATGCAGTGTGCATAGTAAATGCAGCCCGCCTCCACCACGCAGCCAGTCAAACCCTCATGCTCCAAGCAGAACACCAGAGAAGGCCTCTCTGGGTCACCTGACCAGCTCAGAAGGAAGGACTAAAGATAGTGAGTGACATCAGGGACCACCAAGAAAAAAGATTAAGAAAATCACCCAACGATTAAGCTCAAAATTGATATGGCCTACACACTTGCTCAGAACTTCCAATCAGCTGTATAATCCCGCAGTGCTAATCAGGAGCAGAAAATTAAGGATTAATAGACATCTGAGGATGGAAGAGACAGACCAATACACACAGCAGGAAGCAGCAGCCTGGAAGAAACACAGACCATTCACTGTGGGGAAAAACACATGAAAAAACTATCAATAACATCCTCGAAAGTAAGAGAAATTATTATTTCCAAAAAACAAAAAACTAAGATTTGATTTTATTTTTTAAAAAGGAGGATGATTTTAAGAACAAAAGAGCTCTTAGAAAATAAAAGTGATAGAATATAAAAAATAAATAGTAGGGCTTGAAGATCAAGATAAGGAAATCTAGAAAAATTGAGTAACACACACGCGCACGCACACACACACACACACATTCCAAAGAGGACAAAGACAAAGAGGAAAACTGGAGTGAAAAGATAAAATCAGAAGACCAAAATAGGAAGCCCAACATTCAATGAAGTAATAGTTCAAGATAAATACAACAGGCAAAAGGAGAGGAGGAAGTCCTCAAGGGAAGTTCTCAGAACTGACTCAACTGTCAGATTGCAAGTGCCCACCACACACACAATGGATGAAAACAGACCTACACAAGGCCCTATCACTCGGAAACTGCAGAAAACTCTGAAGGCAAAGAGAAGATTCTACAAGTTTCCAGGTAAGTCCAAAGTGGTTATATACAAAGAATCAATGAATGGATTCAGATTTCTCAACAGCAACACTACAAGAAGACAACTGTACAAAATTCTGAAATTCGCTGTTTACTCTGTACCATCTTTAAAAACTAAGGGTGGACCTGGCTAAGATACTTCTCTGTACCTGGCTTGGCCTGACCATGTGCTGATGAAGTTCCTTCTCTCCTCTCTATGCCTGCTCTTTCATTTCATCTCACCACAAATTTTCTGATTTGACCTAATTCTGAGAGCTTGAAGAAGGCTTTGAAAACTTTAGAAGCTGAGGACTTCCCTGGTGGTCCAGTGGTCAAGACACCGCGCTTCCACTGCAGGGTGTACAGGGTGTTCGATCCCTAGTCGGGGAACTAAGATCCCACATGTCACACAGCGCAGCCAAAAGAAAATAAATAAATAAACGAATGAATGAATAAACAAAATATTTTAAAAAGAAAAGCTTTAGAAGCTGAAAATACAAAGTAACCCACTCCCTCTGACCATACTTCTACAGGATGTCCAAAACCAAGTCCACACTACAACCCTGCCAAGCACCCTCACTTCCCCAGACTTCCTCCCGCCCTTCCCACTGTCCTGCCTGGAAGAATCTCGTGAAAACCCTCAGGTTGGGCTTCTCCTGGGAGGCTGCAATCAATCATGGCAGCACTGATCTTTCCTTAGACAGTTTCTTTGTTCTTGCTGCTCCATTTTATATACAAATATAGTAAAACTAAAAAGAGAAGCAAGAAAATCCTAACACCAAAGTTAGGATGCAGATTACCTCATGGTGGGCTGCAGGGAATCTAACGGGCGAAGGGCCCACAATAGCATGTGGCATCCCACCTAGTAAGTAACGTTCTGCTTTCCATCCTAGGCATTGAGTACAATGGTGTGTATTTTGCTTTTTTTCATACACCCTTCTTTCCTTACAATTTTAAAAACTGTTTTAATGTACATATTCTTTCAAGTTAGAAATTATTAAACTATACAACTCATTATTAAATCACCAAGGTTTATATCACATCAGTAGCACAGCTCTACATCAATCATGAAGGAAGTTGGCTTAATTTTAAATACATACAAAAATTTAAGACCAGATTTACTCACATTATGAGTCTTCGGTTTAAGAACCAGTATTTCCTCCGACTTCTGTCATATCCAATAGGTTCATGTCGAATATATGGTTTGTTTTTTTGGATTTCAGCAACGCAGTCAGTCACACCAGGAACCTTATGTGCTACACAGACTTCACACTGCCACTCATCCTCTGGCACCTCCTCGAGAGGCGGCTTCACACATTCCAAATGGTACACTGCTGAGCAGGTCTCACAGCAAAGCAAATCCCCGAGTTTGTGACAAACCCTACAGTGGTCATCGTACTGGATCACCCCTTCAGACATCAACTCCTCACGAGCAATGTTTGTGGTAAGAAACTGATCGACTAAGAACTGCAGAACTTTGATTTTGTTCTCTACTGGTCCATAAGGATAGTCCTCTGCTTCTTGGTAAGGAAGGACATGATGGTACTCCTTGTCACTCTCACAGTACACCCGCAGCACCTCTGGCCACGTCATGCCATCGATGAAATACAGCGTGGAATTCACGCTATCTTTCAGATCGGCAGGTCCAAAGGTAGTATTGGAGGTGTCTTCTTCACGCAAAACTGCTTTCAAAAGCACTACGTGCATCTCCGCCATAAGTGTGCACTGCTCTTGACTCACCAGAGCTGCACAAAAGTCCTCAAAGCGAAAAGGAGATAACCTTAAAACTGTACCAAAGTTCCGCAGTACCTCATAAATGGCAATAACATTCATTATATGCTCATTAGGCACCATTAAATCCTCAGAGGACTTGGGAAATTCAAGGGGTGGGATGTCTTTTTCTTCCAATATTGGAGAACGAGGCCGATGTACTCTCGGTTTTCGCCTACCTGTAAATAAAGAAATGGTATAATTACAAATCAATACATCATTTCTACAAACTAAGGTTTTTCCTATTTGGACATATAGCCCCAAAAAGAGAGAAGCATACTTCTATTTTTCCAGTAACTGTCAAATTAAAATAATACCAAGAAGCAATGATTTAGCTCTAATCTTTAAGTCTACAGAAAATCTAAATTTAAAGTGTTCCCATTATATCCCAAACTAGAAGTAAAAAAAAAATTACAATTATAATCAGTTCTCAATTACCTAGAGGGGTTAACTGGTTTACAGGTAACCATGATAAAAAATAACAGTGCATTTGTGAAAGATGTGACAAGAACATAAATGAGAAAAAGACATCTCCAAAGAAGAGAACAGGCATAACAGATCTCACATGGTGCCAGCTGCACTAAGAAATGCCTCTCAGCAATCAGACAGGAAGTTCTCTGGTGCAGCGCACCCTTTCCTTGGCCAGTTCTTCCTGAGAGCCATGCAATGGGGAGTTCCACAGTGAAGCACAAGGTTAGGGCTGAGACAGAAAGGAAGAAGAAGTAAGGAAGAGAGAAGAGAAGCAGGGTTCCAATACTGGGAGAAAAAGGGGGAGCGGGACTCACTTAGGAAACAGACAACAGATTATAATTTTTAGCTGTAAATTAAGCAACAGGAGGCGTGCCTGTTCGCCAATTTATGAAATGTACAGTCCAGGAATATATATGTATGTAAATGTATCAATATATAGCATTTGAGACCTTAGTTCATAACAAGCAAGCAGATCTCATTTAATCCTCTGAACAAGTCTATGAGGTATTAATAAGAAACTTATGGAAAGAAACAATTTTCTCCAGAATTGCCATGCCCATGCCTGCATTATTATTACACTTTCCAATGATATTTACAGAATAGGAAATGTACTTTTAAATAGCAGACTTTTTATGAGATCAATTAACATTAAATTTATTTTTGTGCTATTGTTTTATTAACTAAGTTTTATTAACTATGGTTTTCGGTTGCTGGTCACCTCTTAACTGCCTCCTCCCTTCCCCATTGCTGTGCCCTCCTCACATCTAGTGAATTCTCATCATGTACAAACTAAAAGGGTACAGGGCACCAGGAAAAGAAAGTATGCTAAAGAATATAAAAGGTCAAGATCTTTTATTTTATACAATGCACCCCCCCATATTCATTCACTGGAAAGATTTTCCAAATAAGATTATATCCATTAGTTTCTGCAGAAAAAAGTCCAAGGGATCACTCTGGGCCAGACTTTGCTGGTGAGCCTACATCGTAAGAAAGAAACCTCCTCCATCTCAGCAAATATCCATCTACTACAAAGATGCCGTTTTCGCAGATTCAATTAAATCACAGAATCACCATGCTAGTAATAAGCATCACGATGGTAATCCAGTCCATTTCACTGTCTTCTGGAAGTTATTTGGGCCTCATTTGCAAAAGTATAAATGAGAGAAAGCAGAAAAGGATTAAAGGGAAGACTGAACCTAGAGGAATACCCTCAAGTGCAGGAGAAGAAACACAAGTCACCAAATGAGACAAACCTGCTTATAGAAACAGTCCCTGTGTTCCTCTCAGCTGTTTATGCAAAATGCTGTCAAACAGAGTCCAAGTAAAGGATTACATAAGGAAAGGCTGGAAAAGTAGTTCTAGGATCAGAACATGGATCCGTAAATGTTAGGTGTAGGCATTTTTACAGCACTTTATTCTGGCAGTAATGTAGGTTGATGGCTTTGAATGAAGTAATGAAGACTTTTTGAGCAGGGCAGGGACATGCGAAGAATGTTCCAGAAAGACTTCTCTGGCTTCAGTGTATACAATGAATAGGACAGGGGGAACACACCAGACACAGGGCATCTTCTGCAACTACCCAGAAGATAAAGACCTGGATTCAGAGTCTGGCTGTGGGAATGAAGAAAAAGATGAATAAAAGTGACCTTATGAAGAAAGAAACCAACTGGTGTGGAACATAACACCACCGCCCTAAGATTTAACTCTGGTACCATTTCCTCCAAAAGACTATTCTAACTCCCCCAAACTCTTCTGAATTCTCGTAGCCTTCTTTGAATCATTTGTTACCCTACAATTTACCTATTCATGGTATCCATTCCACCTCCATAGCTGAACACCCACCTCTTATGCCAAAGAAAGATCTGGCACGTTTGTTTTACTGGAAGCATTTGCTAGCATCATTCCCTTTAGAGAATTACCCTTCCCCTACACCATGTGATTCTGATGGGGCCCCCAAACACAGTATTCCACCTCTTGATCACTGGCAAGGCAGGCCAGTGAGAGTCTTGCCTGGGATTTTATATTCAGATGCTGAGTGAGAAGTGCTCTGAAGCCCATTCTTTCCATGAAGGTGGCCAGAGGCTGTATGTGGCTAACCCACCTTTACCTCCCTTGTGGAAGAAGGGAATAAGGACAAGAGACAGAAGCAGAAATGGGAGATAAGTATTGATAACTCACGAGTACTGACAGAACCTGTCATTCAAATTTCCCAGTCAGGACTTCCCTGGTGGCGCAATGGTTAAGAATCCGCCTGCCAATGGGTTCATGGGGACATGGGTTCGATCCCTGGTCCAGGAAGATCCCATATGCTGCAGAGCAACTGGGCCTGTGCGCCACAACTACTGAGCCTGCACTCAAGAGCCCGCGTGCCACAACTACTGAAGCCCGCACACCTAGAGCCCAGGTTCTGCAACAAGAAAGCCACCACAGTGAGAAGCCCACGCACCACCACAAAGAGTAGCCCACGCTCGCTGCAACTAGAGAAAGCCCATGCACAGCAATGAAGACCCAATGCAGACAATAAATAAATAAATAAATTTTTAAAAAGCAAATTTCCCAGTCACACAAACCAAAAACCACTCCCCTTTTGCTTAAGTGAACATGTTGGTTTTCTGTTGCTTGCAAATAAAAGAGTACTGATTAAAACAGTATCTAACACTGTATACAAGCCTTTTATAATGAGAAACTCAGTAAATTGCCATTTCAAGACTATCAATGAGAGCAGTTAATGTTTAAAAAAAAACTGTTGATAGTACTCTTTTGTAGTAAATTAACTTAGACAGTAACAGTAGTCTAATTTAATTTGATATCTAATTATAAAATATCAGCTTTCACAGATGCTGAAAGATTTTGGATAAGCATGTATTATTCTAATATTTAACAGTTCATTTAGCTTTATATTAAGCTAAAGTCTGTTAGCTTTCTAAGGTAAAAGGAAGAAAGGCAAACAAAGGTTCATAAATTCTACATTCTATCATCTAGCTGGAAACCACAAAATAGTATCTATTCAAACTACAACTACATACATACTGAACAACGTGAGCACTTTTACAAGTTAGCATTAAATGCTGGCCAGTTCATTCTGAAGCATTATTGGGAGTTTAAATCGATTCAATTTTTTTAAATTTATTTATTTAGGCTGCGCCAGGTCTTAGTGGCGGCACAGGGGATCTTTTAGTTGCGGCACGCACGCGGGAATAGGGTAAAATTCATGTGCTGAAATAAGAAATCTTTAAGATATATAATTAAGTAGATGAAAAAGCCAGCTACAGAACAATGACTAGAATGTCATTTGAGAAACAAAATTAGAAACAAAAAAAGAAAAGAGAACAATAATAAAGTATATACATCGAAGAGGTCATATATGAATCTTTTTAAAGTAGCTGTTCCTGGGGAGGAGAAATGGAGGAAAAAAAAGACTAATTTTTTTATCCTTTTATATTCTTAAATACCACATGCATATATTTTTATTATAATATTTTTAAAGAAAAATATTGGGCGGCTATCTATACAAATATATAAAAATATTAATATGCTGCCAGTAATGGCTACTGATGGTCTTGTATGAATACAAATATAAGGTCATTTTGCCAAATTCAAAGATTTGGGTTTACAGAACTGAGCACAGATTACAGTGTATAAAGAGAAAACTCATAAAATTAAACCACTTAAGCCCCTCAACTGTCAATCATTAGTATTAGCAAGTCAAGATATTTCAACTATTCAGGGAAATGTATTTATAATATACCATTGAGGATTACACTCATTACCATTTTCAACACTGATCTACTATCTAGCAGATAAAGTATATTAATTTTCCTGTATTTAAAAAAAAAGGGATTAACGTCAACCTCACTAGCCATCAGGAAAAGGCAAATTAAAACCACAATGAGATACTGTTTCATACTCAACAATGGACAAAAATTTTAAAGTCCATCCAAACAAACTTTTGGGAAGAACGGAGAACAACAGAGACACCAGTATACCACACTCGGGACTGTAAGTGCCATCACCACTTTGGAGAGCAATTCAGTAACAGTCAGGTTAAGGTTGTGCACACAACCCTGAAGGGGCAGTTTGAAAATTTTTTGCCCATGGTCCAAAGTAAGAAATACATTTTACATTTAAATCTAGTACACACCTACCCCAAAACTAAAGTTCTACAAAGCACTACTCTTATACTAATATCTTCTCTTCCATCCCATTCCAATACCTTCTATTCCATTCTCTTTCTGCTTTTAAATTATGCTGGTTGCAGCCCACAGTTTGAAAAACACTTCTCAGGAATTCCCTGGCAGTCCAGTGGTTAGGACTCTGAGCTTTCACTGCCGAGGGCCCAGGTTTGATCCCCTGGTCAGGGAACTAAGATCCCACAAGCCACACCCCAACCCAACCCCTCAAAAAAAGAAAGAAAAACACTTCTCTAGAGAAACTCTCCTTATACATATGCAGAACACTGAACATTGTGTATAAAAGCAAGTGGTCAATCAAGCTGGAAACAACCAAAATGTACATCAACAGGGGAACGATTAAACTGTGGAACATTCATCTGATAGAATCCTTTTTTGGGGGCCATGCTGCTTGGCTTGCGGGATCCTAGTTCCCTGACCAGGGATCAAACCCGGCCCCTGGCAGTGAAAGCATGGAGTCCTAACCAGTGGACCACCAGGGAATTCCCCATTTGATAAAATTCCATAGAGCAGTCAAGGGCTACATATGTCGGCATGGATCAATCATAAAAACACCATGAAACAAATGAAATTGCTAGCAAAAAAAATTGCTACAAAAGGATAAACAATTTGGAACCATGCAAAACAGTTTTATCTACTGCTTATGGATGAATGGATGTATATATATAATATATATATGAACTAGTAGTTAATATCAACACTAGAATGTAATCTCCTTAAGAGCAGGGAGTTTTGTCTGTGTATTTCTGCTGCTGTGAATACTTAATAAATATTTACTGAAAGAATCAGGAGTTTAGTAGGCACACAAAAAGATGCTCATCATCACTAATTATTAGAGTAATGCAAATCAAAACTACAATGAGGTACCACCTCATACTGGTCAGAATGGCCATCATTAAAAAGTCTACAAATAATAAGTGCCGGAGAGGGTGTGGAGAAAAGGGAACCCTCCCTACACTGTTGGTGAGAATGTAAATTGGTGCAGCCACTATGGAAAATAGTATGGAGGTTCCTCAAAAAACTAGAGTTGCCGTATGATCCAGCAATCCTACTCCTGGGCATATACCCAGACAAAACTATAATTCAAAAAGACACATGCACCCCTATGTTCACAGCAGCACTATTTACAATAGCCGAGGCATGGAAGCAACCTAGATGTCCATCCATTGACAGGTGAATGGATAGAGAAGATGTAATACACACACACACACACACACACACACACACACACACGAATATTACTCAGCCATAAAAAAGAATAATGCCATTTGCAGCAACATGGATGGACCTAGAGATTATCATACTAAGTGAAGTAAATCAGAAAGAGAAAGACAGGGCTTACCTGGTAGTGCAGTGGTTAAGAATCCGCCTGCCAATGCAGGAGACACGGGTTCGAACCCTGGTCCGGGAAGATCACACATGCCGCGGAGCAACTAAGCCCGTGCACCACAACTACTGAGCCTGTGCTCTAGAGCCCATGAGCCACAACTACTGAGCCCACGTGCCACAACTACTGAAGCTCATGCACCTAGAGGCCTTGCTCCCCAACAAGAGAAGCCCCTGCAATAAGAAGCCTGCGCACCGCAATGAAAAGTTGCCCCGTTTGCCACAACTAGAGAAAGCCCGTGCGCAGCAACGAAGACCCAACACAGCCAAAACTAAATAAATAAATAGATTTTAAGGGGAAAAAAAAAGACAAATACCATACGATATCACTTACATGTGGAATCTAAAATATGACACAAATGAACATATCTGTGAAACGGAAACTGACTCACAGACACACAGAACAGACTTGTGGTTGCCAAGCAGGGGGCGGGGGTGGGGTGGAGGAGGGAAGGATTGGGAGTGTGGGATTAGCAGACGCAAACTATTATATACAGGATGGATAAACAACAAGGTCCTACTGCATAGCACAGGTGACTATATTCAATAGCCTATGATAAACCATAATGGAAAAGAATATGAAAAAGAATATATATATGTAAAATTGAAACACTTTGCTGAAAGAATCAGTAGTTTCAGACTCTAGCCTATGCAATTACACAAGAAAATGTTGTCTTTACATTATTTGCAGATGTCAGAAATGTGTTTTCACTCCTCACTATGTAAATAAATAGAGGACTACCATGAGAAGTCCTAGAACAGTGGTCTTCAAATTTTGCGCATCAGAATCACCTGGAGAGCTGATTCTAATTAAAACAGCTTCTGATTCAAAGGACTAGGAAAGAGTCTCAATTTGCATTTCTAACAATTCCCATGCGATACTAACTCTGCTGGTCTGAGGTCCACAGTTTGAGAACCACTGCCCTGGAACTCAAAAAGGTTATCCTTCTGAGATTCAGTTGAGTAAAAATTAATACACATCAAATTAAATCCACTAATTCCAGTTACCTTCAAAGCTTGCTACTCAAAATGTGATTGGCATTATCTATGAGGCTTGAAATAAAGTCAGAATCTCAGGCTTACTAAATTAGGATTTGCAGTTTCTCAAAATCTTCGGGTGATTCATGTACACATTAAAGTTTGACATGCTGCCTTGAAAACTATCCATCCTAAAACCAGAAGTGCAGCAAAATCACATGGTAAACTGTTAAAAGTAGAGTATCAAAATGCAATTCAAATTTACAGAACCCCAGGTGAAGCTCAGTAATCTGTATTTTTATCTTTCTCCCCAGATAATTCTGATGTGCAGCCAAGTGTGAAAATCACAGCTTTACCGAAATTGGATATTCCCACTACCAAGCAAAAAGTGGGGCTTTTTTGGAAACTCAAACAAGAGAATCAAGAAGCTGCCTAAGAAGGTATGATTAGAATAGGACAGGTGTGAAAGGAAGCTGAAGCCTAATCAAAGACATTAATAAGCCTACAAGAAGAAAATGCTATGGATGGAAAGTGGTCTGCATGGGGGTGGGGAGCGGGTACGGGAAACCAAACAGCAAGAATTTGTCAGTGAATTTCCAACACAGTCTAGGTTAAGGGAGAGAGTTTCTTTTTTAAAATTTATTTATTTTATTTTTGGCTGCGTTGGGTCTTCGTTGCTTCATGCGGGCCTTCTCTAGTTGAGGCGAGTGGGGGCTACTCTTCATTGCAGTGAGCAGGCTTCTCATTGCGGTGGCTTCTCTTGTTGTGGAGCATGGGCTCTAGGTGTGAGGGCTTCAGTAGTTGTGGCACATGGGCTCAGCAGTTGTGGCTCGAGGGCTCTAGAGTGCATGCTCAGTAGTTGTGGCGGACGGGCTTAGTTGCTCCGCGGCACATGGGATCTTCCCAAACCAGGGCTCAAACCCGTGTCCTCTGCACTGGCAGGTGGATTCTTAACCACTGTGCCACCAGGGAAGCCCAAGGGAGAGAGTTTCTTGACTAAACAAGGATTCTGGCCCATGTGACAGATTATTACCTTAATAGAAGAATTATGCTACTATGTACATTATCTGAACGACCTGACAGTTGCTAAGGCAAAACTTCCCACTCCTTTGAATTCCACAATAGAATTCTACTTCATAGAGTCTATAGGGATGCTCTCTTCTCTGAGCTCTTTGGAAGAACTGGCAACAATACTCACCAAGTGTTAACTGTTGCTTGGGGTCCTTTTCTACATGCTTGGGTTTTTTAAATATGCACCGTGGGGCACCATCTGTATTTGTTAATTTCTCATTTTTTTAATTTAAAAACTTCTCTGTACATTTTAAGCAGATATTGCCTTAATTTGCTGAAGCTGCAAGAAATCCTAGACCTTTTCCAAGGCCCTGATCAAATGTCGCCTCTTCTGTCCTCTCCTGTGCCTCCAGGCACTGTGCTTCTCTGACACTTTGTACAGCTCTCCATTATAGTGTGAGTGCATTTATATTACAGGCAATTACTCATGTGCCCCCAGCTCATTGTTAACTCCCTGAGAGCACAGACCATGTTTTATTGTAATAACCAAAAAAAAAAAAAAAGTGTGTTCAACAAATGATACCCAGAAGCAAAACTAGAGGTCCAGGGGTGAGGTCATGCCAAGATTAAAATCCAGACGCCACAGTAGACTTTTCAGTTTGGCTCATACATTTTTATTGTATTAATTCTAAGAAGAATATTTATAGTGTTTTCATACTTCTAGACCTCATAACTCTCTATATAATGTGTGTTTCTATCGGAAACAATCAGATAAACCCAAACAGTGAGACATTCTAAAGACAATTGGCCTGGACAATGAAAAAATGTCACTGTCACAAAAGAACCCTTCCCTCTCCAAAAGTGACAGAAGAGCTCTAGATTAAAGGAACAAAAGAGATGTCAACTAAAAGCAATACATGACCCTTGACTGAATCTTGGATAAAGAAACAAAACAGCAATAGAGGGCAATTGGGGAAATTTGAAATGTAATGTTATATCCATGTTAAATTAAATGTCTTGAGTATGCTGAAGTATTTAGAGGTGAAGTGCTATTATGTCTACAACTTACTATTCAGTGGTTCAGCAAAAAGAAAATTTTAAAAGACTGAGAAACCAAATATGGCAAAAATGTTTATAAAAATTGGTGAATCCGGGACTTCCCTGATGGTGCAGTGGTTAAGAATTGCCTGCCAATGCAGGGTACATGGGTTCGAGCCCTGGTCCAGGAAGATCCCACATGCCGCGGAGCAACTAAGTCCATGCGCCACAACTACTGAGCCTGCGCTCTACAGCCCACGAGCCACAACTACTGAAGCCCCCGCACCTAGAGCCCGTGCTCTGCAAGAGAAGCCACCGCAATGAGAAGCCCGCACACACGAGGAAGAGTAGCCCCCACCTCGCCGCAACTAGAGAAAGCCCGCACGCAGCAACAAAGACCAACGCAGCCATAAATAAATAAATAAATAAATAAATTTATAAACAACAAAAATCAGTGAATCCAAGAGAAGGGTATACTGGGTGTTCATTGTACTATTCTTTCAGCTTTTCGGCATATTTGAAATTACGTAAAGTAAAAGCAAAAAGTTCAGAAAATCTATTCTAAAGCTCCTTACTTCTAATTGTTTCAATTATTTGTTTCAATTTTTTCAATATATATAGCTAACAGGACATATCATGTTACAGCCTAAATACAGAGTAAGATTAAATAAGATTATTAAATTAACTGCAAACTTGTAAACATCAACCGATACCTGGGATAGAAAGTGCTGTAACATACCACCTGTTTTACCTAGCCTCTCTTTGAAAACATCTGACATATTTGGCCACAACACCCTTCTTGAATTTCCTGTGCCACCCAGGACTCAATTTCCCTGACCAGCTGTCCCTCTGCCAAACACCTCTCTTACACGTGCAAATTCCCCAAAGTTTAGTCCTCAGCAGATTCTCCTGCTTTCCCCCAGTTATCAGTGGACTCAATTACCACCCAAATATCAATGACTTCTAAATGCATTTCTCTACCCAGACCTCGCTTCAGAACTCCAGAGACATTATTTCCAACTGCCTACTAGCTATTTTCAACAGGATGTCCCAGGTACACTTCTCTTTGTAGGAAATGGAAATAAAAAGGAGTTACAAAAGTTTAATTCAAAGCAAAAATTTTTAAATCCCTAAATGGAACAAAGATTTTGTAATGATAAAGGATGCAGTCTACAATGAAGATATAACAGTTATGAACAACTTAATAAAAAGTAAATATGATTGTGCCAGTCCCCAACTTTAAGCCTTTCAGTGAGTCCCCACCATACTTGGATTAAAATCCGAACTCCTTCCTGAGACCTACAGGGCCCTCTGCGAGGTACGCCCTGGCTACTGCTCCAAACTCAGCCTCCCCCTCGCCTTTCTGCTTCAGCCACACTGGCCTCCTGGATCATGCAAAGCTCGCTGCCTCCCCACAGCTGTTCTCTCTACCTAGAATACTCTCTCCCACTCTGTCAAGTGGCCAGCTCCTCATTCATTCAGCTCTTTTCCCTCAGTATTTTATCACACTTAAAAGCCTTACAGTTTCATTCAATTAACATATGCCTCCACTAGACTGCAACTTCCACAAAGGCCAGGACAATTTTTTTTTTTTTTAATTTATTGGCTGCGTTGGGTCTTCGTTGCTGCGCGTGGGCTTTCTCTAGTTGCGGTGAGCGGGGGCTAACTCTTTGTTGCGGTGCGCAGGCTTATCACTGTTATGGCTTCTCTTGCTGCGGAGCACGGGCTCTAGGGGCGTAGGCTTCAGTAGCTGGGGCACGTGGGCTCAGTAGTTCTGGCTTGCGGGCTCTAGAGCTCAGGCTCAGTAGTTGTAGCGCACGGGCTTAGTTGCTCCGCAGCATATGGGATCTTCCCAGGCCAGGGCTCGAACCTGTGTCCCTTGCATTGGCAGGCAGATTCTTAACCACTGCGCCACCAGGGAAGCCCAGGACAATTTTTGTTTGGCTTCTCAGGCCTAGTACTTATTACACTTCCTGGTACATGGCAGATTCCTGAATTAGTTGCTGCATGAATTAATAAACCAAATAAATTGGCATCAAACAATATAAAGCAAAACTATAAGAAATCCAAGAAGAACTAGACAGAAACAGAATAGTAGCAGGAGACTTTAAGACACTTCTTTTTAATCTTAACAGCTCTAGTAGACTGACTAAATAGCTAACATGAACGCAGGTCACAAATTCAAATGTCCACAAAGAGGAGGTAGAAGAGTGAGTAAAGGGGACAGACAGGCAATCTACAGGGCACAACTAGAACTAACCTAATCAAGAAAAGGTGGGACCAAGCACAATAAATAAAATTGGTGATGATAAAGGGGAACTTGCCACAGGTACAGAAGCTATTAAAAGAATGCTAATAAAGTCTAAAACCTGAGTGAAAGGATGACCGTCAGAGAATTACCAAACACCAAAACTAAATCAAAGAACAGAAAACAAACCAATAATTATGGGAGAAACTGAAGAAGATGTCAGCGAGCTCTTGCCCCTAAAACAGCACCCAGCCAGGATGGTTTTCAAAACATTCCAGAGGACAGAAAAAGAAGAAAAGATTTTAAAAGTCCACTTAAAAAAACCAGGATAACAGTGACACCAAAACCTAATAACAAAAGACATGCACCACCCCCTCCACAAAAGAAATGATGGGTCAATCATAGTTATTAAAATAAAGTTAAAAATAGCAAATAAAATCCAGAAGCATACTATGTGTTATAAATATCTATGAAAAATTACAGAATAATACATACCTTTTAATCTAGCAATCCCCTTTCTAAGAATTTACCATATAACATAACTCACATGTACATTCATTTTGGCACTGTTTGCAACAGTGCCAAAGCTGTATATAACCTAAATGTCCACCCAGTAAGGAACTGGCTAAAACAAAAAACTATAATATTGTACTTCCGCACAAGGGAACACTATGCAGCTCACAAGAAGAATGTGGTCCAAAGCCAAGCCAAGATGGAGTAATAAGCTCACTGGAGATAATGGCTCCACTAAACTGAAAACTCTGGACAAAATACAGAAAAAGCAACCACCAAAGGATTATGGGGGGGAGGGGGGGAAGCAAAAGCACAAGGACCAGGTAGGGGAGTCGAAACTAGAAGAGGCAACAACAAACAACAAGCAGAGGTCTGTTTCCCTATTTTCTCTCCTGGAATAGAACAAGCTCACAGTGAATCTACGGCAAAAAGCATGAACAGAAAAAACTCAGAGAAGCCCTGTCTTTCAGGCAGAGGACTGAGGAAAAGGGTCCCCTGTGTGCTGAAGAGCATGAGGGAAATCCCCTGTTTTGTTGTTATTTTACTTTTTTTTCCCCTCTTCCGGCCCCTGCCTCAAGGGAGGCTCCAACTACAGAATCTATAAGAAACTCACATCTTTCTAGCCAGATCAAGAAAAGGGGCCCCCCCGCAAGCCAGAGTATGGAAGGAATTCCAGAACATATAGCTAAAGAAAAATCTACAAAGCAGCAAGAGAAAAAACATTACATATGAGAGAACAATAATTCAAATAACTGCAGAGAATGGGACATCTTTAAAGTGCTTAGAGAAATATCAACCCAGCATTCTATATCCTTCAAAAATACTCTTCCACAATTCAGGCAAAATAAAAACATTTCAGATGAAGGAAAACTAACAGTTTCCTAAAGCAAACCACTCACTCCTTGATCTTGGCTCTCCTGGTCAGAATTTTGTGTACTCTGTAACATCTTTGGTCATGGTAGTCCAGTTCTTCTAGTAACTTTGTTAATGTGCTGTAGACGATTGACAATTTTAGTATGTAGTGTATGTGATATTAAATTGTGAATTAGTGGGACTTAATGATGTAACAGCATATCAATATTTGAAGATACTGGTACTTGATATCCTGTCAAGGAAAATTTGCCTCCACATTTTAAGTTGGAAAGTCACTGGAATAACTGTTCAGAAAAGAATCACAACTACATGATTTTTTAGAGTTTTGGTATGTATGTTAAGAATTGTGTACAAATTGAAATGTCTGTGTACTGATCCTCAAAACAGCCAATAAAATCTCAATTATGAAAGAACAACAAAAAAACAAATGGTAAAAATGGTAAAAGAAACAGAAATGATACCAGAGTGAAAACTGGACTTTCAGGAATAAAGGAAGAACAATAAATTTAAAAACAAAAAAGGTTGTTTCAACTCTTAAGCACTTTAAAATATGTACAGTTAAAAAATATATATATATGTACAGTGGTTGAGAGCAAAAATTATAACATCATCTAGTGGAGCTTTAATGTATGTAGAGTCTGATACAGAGGGCCAACTGTATGGTGCCACTTTATACAAGGGATCTGACATCCAGAGACTTTGGTATCCGCAAGGGTCCTGGGAATCAATCCCCCACAGATACAGAGGAACAACTGTAGATATATCCGACACTTATAGCATTGGGGAGAGGGCTAGGATAAGGGAACCTCTATGGTTGTGACACTTTTAAATTTTACTTAAAGGGATAAAATGCTAACTTTAAGTAGATAAGTATTTTGTAATTCCTAGAGGAACCACTAAAAAAATAGCACAGACATAAACCAAAAAGCTAATAAATTAAAATAGGGCAATGTTCAACTAATCCAAAAGCAGGCAGGAAAGGGAAACAGAGGAACCAAAAAAAAAAAAAAAAAAAAAAGATGGGAATTTCCTGGCAGTCCAGTGGTTAGGACTCCACGCTTTACTACCAAGGGCACGGATTCAGTCACTGGTCAGGGAACTGACCCTGCAAGCCAAGCTGTGAGGCACGGCCAAAAAAGAAAAAAAAAGAAAATTATATTAAATGTAAATAGTCTAAATTCACTGTCAGAAGACTGGCTTTTTAAAAAAACAAAACAAGGAACCCCTTTAAAATATGACATACTAGGGACTTCCATAGAGGTCCAGTGGTTAAGACTCTGCACTCCCACCGCAGGAGGCACGGGTTCGATCCCTGGATGGGGTAAGATCCCACATGCCATGCAGCACGGCCAAAAAAAAAAAAATATATATATATATATATATATGACATAGTACAAACTAAAAGGAAAAGGGTGGGAAAAGATACACCATGCTAACACTATTCAAAAAGAAAGACGCTGAACTGGTTATATTAATATCAAACAGTAGATTTTAAGCAAAGAATATTACCAGAGTAAAGAAGGTCATTTCATAATGATAAAGGGGTCAAATAATCAAAAGACCAACAACCATAAATGTTTATGAACCTAATAACAGAGCCACAAAATATATAAGGCATAAACATACAGTACTGCAAGGAGACAGAGAACAAATCTATAGCAACAGTTGTAGATTTCAACACTCCTCTCTTAGTAATCAACAGAACGAGTAGATGGAAAATCCGCAAGGGTATAAAAGACTTTAAGAACACTATCAACAACAGTTAATCACATTTATGGAACACTCTACCCAACAGCAGCAGACTCTTCCTTCCTAGTACACATGGAATATTCACCTAAACAGACAATGCTTTGGGTCATAAAACAAATCTCAAATGACTTCATTTTTTAAACATTTTTAGTCATACCCAGTATGTTCTCTGACATATGAAGTTAAATTAGAAACCAATTTTTACGATAGTCAAGACGTGGAAGCAACCTAAGTGTCCATCAACAGAGGAATGGATAAAGAACATGTGGTATATATACACAATGGAATATTACTCAGCCATAAAACCACAATGAAACAATGCCATTTGCAGCAACATGGATGAACCTAGAGGAAATCATACGAAGTGAAGTCATATTATATGATATCATTTATATGTGGAATCTAAAAAAATAGTAAAAATGAACTTATTTACAAAACAGAAACAGACTCACAGACATAGAAAACAAACTTATGGTTACCAAAGGGGAAGGGGGGACAGGGATAAATTGGGAGTATGGGATTAACAGATAAACACTACCTTTACATAAAACAGATAAACAACAAAGATTTACTGTATAGCAGAGGGAACTATATTCAATATCTTATAATAAAATATAATGGAAAAGAATCGAAAAAAAGAATTAAATAAAACTGAATTACTCTGCTGTACACCTGAAACTAACACAATATTGTAAATCAATTATACTTCAATAAGAAAAAGAAAATCCAGCTTGGAAAAGGAAAACATAAAATCATCTCTATTTGCCAGGCAACATGATTACCTATGTAGAAAATCCCAAGAAATCTACAAAAAAAAAAAAAAATCTATTAGACTAACAGTTGAGTTTAACAAGGTCACAAAGATCAATACACAAAAATCAATTATATTTCTATTATAACAATAAATAACTGGAAATTCAAATTTAAAAAATAAGTACTAATTGTAATAGCACCAAAAATCATCAAATACTTAGGTACAAATGTAATAATATGAAAAAGACCAGTATGCCAAAAACAATAAAACACTGATGAAAGAGATCAAAGACTTGAATTAATGGAGAGACAAAATGTGCTCATTGATTAGACAGTTAAGAGAGTGAAACACAAGCCACAGACCAGGAGAAAATACATGCACATCACATAGGCAACAAAGCACTTAAATTCCAAACCAAAATGAAATATCCCTTTATGCTTATTAGGATAGCAAAAAACAAAACAAAACAAAAAAGTCAATGGTCAGCATAACAATTAACAGTGAAATATTAGCATCAGTCCCATTAAATTTAGAAAGTGCACTAAGATGCTTCTCATTTCAACTAGTATTTAACATTGTTTTAGAGGTGGTAGACAATGCAATTTGAAAAGAAACAAAAAGGAGGTATAAATATAAGAAAAGCAGATGTATGTATATGCTTCATGTTTGAAGCTGATGAAATGTTATTCGTAGAAATTCCAACCCAATCAAAAAATAAGCTATTAGAAACTATTAGAAAAGAGAAGAGGTGGCTAAATACAAAATTAATTTTTAAAATCCATGAGCTCTCCACTAGAAGCTCCATGACAGCAGACATTTTCATACACAAATTATTTAAAGATACAGTAAGATTTCATGGTATAAGGGAAAAGATTCATAAAACCAATTATGCATTATCCAATTTTATAAAAAATATGTACGTTTCTACACATGTAAGTACTCCTCATGAATATACACACAAAGCTGGTTATCAAAGGAGAGTGACCAAAATATTAATGTTATCTTCTGAGGTTTCTAAATTTTCTATATTTCTTTCCTGATAAAGAGAAAAAGCAAAAATAAAATTTGAAGTTCTTACTAGACTTTCAAAAGTGTTATTTTAGGGGCTTCCCTGGTGGCGCAGTGGCTGGGAGTCCTCCTGCCAATGCAGGGGACACGGGTTCGTGCCCCGGTCCGGGAGGATCCCACGTGCCGTGGAGCGGCTGGGCCTGTGGGCCATGGCCGCTGAGCCTGCGCGACCGGAGCCTGTGCTCCGCAACTGGAGAGGCCGCAACAGTGAGAGGCCCGCGTATCGCAAAAAAAAAAAAAAGTGTTATTTTAAAAATTCAAAGCTTTTTTTCCTAATCTAGTTATCCAAATCACAGATTAATGAATGTCAAGACCTCAGAAAGAGGTTGGCAAACTATGGCCAGCCACAGACTGTTTTTACAAATAAAGGTTTATTCAAACACAGCCATACTCATTTGTCTACTTATTGTCTCCAGCTGCTATCGTGTTACAGTGGCAGAGTTGAGTAGTTGCAGCAGAGACAGTGTGGCCCACAAAGACTAAAATATTTACTATACAGCACTTTAAGAGAAAAGTCTGCCAATCCCTTGCCCATTAGATCATCTAGTCCAATCTACACTTTACAGGTGAGTAAACTAATAAGGCCCACAGAGGAATGACGCCTCTAAGGTCAAATTCAAGCTAAGAAGCAATAAAAAAAATTCCATTCCCACTTGGCCAGAAAACTCTGAAGAGAGACATCTGCCTCCCAATTTAGGAGCTAAACCTCAGGCTTTCATATTATAAATAAGTGTATTTACCAATAAATTGATGAGGAAAGGATTTGGGGGCCTAGTCTATATCCAAAAATACCCGCTAAAGGTCTGAGTAAACTTCGGTAAGTTCCAGAAAAAGTCAATTTAAAAGCCACAACACGGATTAGGGAAGGTCTAAGAACAATAGTAATGAGAGTATAACCTGGTTCAGCCTATGAAATGTAACCCAACCACCCTACTTTTAGGAATCTACCTTATAGAAACACCAGGCTGGGTGACTAAAGATACATCTAGCACATTTACAACAGCACTGTCTGTAAAAGCAAAAAGGGACTAAAATTCCAATAGGGTTAGTTTTTCAAGGCAAATAAACTTTAACAGCAAATGCAGTTTTGTATTAATAAAGGAAAAAAAAGGCCACTTCACATCTTTAATTTACTTGGACCCTGTAGCATTTGAGTTTGTGTCCCCTGCCATAAACAAGCTCCCACTGTTAGGTTTCTCCTGAAATGCAGGGAGATTTTATAACTCAAGCTGTTTAGGTAATTAAGGATAATAATATATCTGGATAAAGGCAATCTTCCAAGTTTACAGAGAATCAGAAATTTGAGGCATTTCACCCAGACAATTCAAACTACAAAGTTCAAATATGTATCTGAAATTACAGTAAAATCACTTTTTAATTTTTTAATTGTTTGCATAACACTGTGAAAGCAGATTATGGTCATAAGTTGGAGAAAAGGGTAATTTACTAAGACTGCAAAGAGTGTGTGAAATAATTTTGATGTCTAGAAAAACAGGGAAAACTGCGCTGATGGGAAGGGCTAAAATTTTATTAGCTACTTTAAATGCTGGACTATTTCCTCAGACAAGTCTCAATATAGCTATGCAAGCATTAGAAGGAAAAAGGACAAGAAGAGAAATTCCACACAGATTAATATGTGCGTTTCTGAAATGCTTTTTAAGTTCCATAAATAGAATACACTATAAACAGACCTCAAAGGAGGCAATGTTAACATCCTGAAACCAAGCAGGAAGCCTTAGCAGCAAAATGTAGAAATTGCACCTACTGAACACTGTCATTCAGTATGAATCACTTGGCCATGCAGTCTCCCAAGTGTGTGAATTCTAGAACACATCCATGAGTAGAGAAGAGTGTAAGCATGAGCTTTCTTAGCAAATCTTCTGAGGTTCCATAATTGCAATTTAACATTGGTTAAGTAACAAAAGAATTCCACTTAAAAAGTGATGTCTTTTCCTTGAAAACTACTGAAGTAATTAAATCATTTGTCCAGAGACTCCTGAGAAAGAGGTTTTATATAGAACTCAGACAACTGAAACAACACACCAGTATGTGACAATTCAGTTCACATACCAACTTTTACAATACAGGAATTCCCTGAGTTATCAAACTAAATTTCTCACCTAAAAGTCTCTGAATTTTAATTCTTTCCCTTTTGTCCTGCATCTACGACTTAGCTTAATTTTATCAGGACCATGGCAGATTTTCTAAAACTGAAGGTTAGCTGACTACCTCTTCCCCTACCCCAGAGAACAACAAATGATGCCATCGTCGCAAAGATGAGCCCAAGTCTCACTGCAGAAATTCAACACCATCACATCCACAAATAACGCTGGGCTGACAGGCTTAACAGAGAAGAACCACAGCCAAGTGCTGGGGCTACCCAGGCCGCGCAGGATTCAGAGCAAATAAAAGGCTAGAGGAAAAGGGATGCTAGGTAAGTTCTCACAGCTTAGCAGAAGCAGACTGGCGACAGTAACACGGTCAGCCCAAGAGAACTTTCTGTGATGATATGAAGTGACCCAAATGTTCTACATCACACATGGCTACTGGGCACTGGAAATGTAGCTAGTGTCAATGAAGAACTGAAGTTTGAATTTTACTCAATTTAAATTTAAATAGCCCCACGTGGCTAGTGGCTGCCATACTGGACAGGGCAGAACTAAGGGTGAAAAGAATCTAGAGAAATTTTTTTTGACTCATACACTCAGTTCAACAATTACCTGTGCTGCCTACTGCATGCTAGAGACTGAGCGGCACGAAGGAGAGGGAGATGAATGAGAGTCTCCCTGCCCTAAGACAGGTTCGGATGAAGGAGACAGACAGATAATTAGAGTCCATTTCAGTACGATGTCTTAACAAATAAAGATATAATGATGAAGGGGTCAAATAATCCTTCCTAAATGTTTAGTACTTAATAACAGAGCCTCAGAATACATGAAGACTAACAGAACTCCAAAGAGAAATAGGCAAATCCATGACAATATTTGTAGACTTCAACAATTCTCTCTTGGTAATCAATAGAACAAGCAGGTAGAAAATCAGCAAGGATACAGAAGACGTTCATAATGCAACCAACTTGACCTAACTGACACTATGGAACACTCTACCCACCCGCAGCAGAATACACCTTCTTTGCAAGTACACTTGGAACATTCACCTAGACAGACAACATTTTGGGGCACAAAACAAACCTCTAAAAATGTTTTACAGAATTAAAGTCATACAAAGTATGCTTTCTGAACACAATGAAATTAAATTAGAAATCAGTAACAGAAAGAAAGAAACCTAGAACACCTTGAAATATTTGGAAACTAAACATATAAATGCACATGGTCCTGGGGGGTTAGGGAGAGGTAAAGGAACTTAGTCTCACCTAAGGAAAAGGGAATGGTGACCAGAGAAGACAAGCTGGAGAAGGTGATGGATGGGTGACCAGGAGTTAGTCATCACAGCAGTGAATAACTATGAGGTGTTTTTTTTTTTTTAAATAAATTTATTTATTTTGTTTATTTATTTTTGGCTGTGTTGGGTCTTCATTGCCGCACGCAGGCTTTCTCTAGTTGTGGCGAGCGGGGGCTACTCTTCGTTGCGGTGCGTGGGCTTCTCACTGCGGTGGCTTCTCTTGTTGTGGAGCAAGGGCTCTAGGCGAGCGGGCTTCAGTAGTTGTGGTGTGCGGGCTCAGTAGTTGTGGCTCGCGGGCTCTAGAGCACAGGCTCAGTAGTTGTGGCACACGGGCTTAGTTGTTCCGTGGCATGTGGGATCTTCCCAGACCAGGGATCGAACCCGTGTCCCCTGCATTGGAAGGTGGATTCTCAACACTGCACCACCAGGGAAGCCCCACTATGAGGTGTTTGAGGGGAACTTTGACAAAGAATTCAGCATTACTTGACAATCAAATTCAAGGTGAAGAGAAATAAGTTGTGAATAAAGAGCGAAATAAAGGCGATTTAGAAGTCAATTCAACCTTGACCATATCCCAACTAACCAATCTATCACTAAGATGTGACATCCTAAATACTAAATTATTTTTTGAATATTTCTCTCCAAGGTACAAAATCTGTCACCTGGTCTACTTCAACAGCCTAATTCCCTTCATCAATTCTTATCCCACTCCAATTCATTATCTATTCTATAGCCAGAGGGACTTTTTTTTAAAAAACACCAACCTGATCACAGCACTGCTGGCTTTGAAATCCTTCATGGTTTTCCCTCCAGTCCATTGCATGTGGTGATCCTATGGCCTAGAATCCTCTTTCCCCTCCCCTCTGCCGGCTACTTCCATTTGGAGCTCACCTGTCACCTCTTCCGGGAGGCCTTTTCTGACACTCCCCCCCCACGCCCATAAAGTCATTCTTACTTGCCCCTTTTGGAAGCACTTCTCTCACTGTTACACTGGCTACCTTCCCTGCTGTTTCAGGGCAGGGGCCATGTCTGCTTTATTCCTGGCTGCATCCCAAAGAATGCCTGGAACATAGTAGGTTCTCAACAGGTATTTTTAAAATAAGTGAACAAATAAATGAAGCAACAGAAGATGAGGCTGGTAGAGGAAGCAAAAGCCAAGTCAGAACTATCCACCTACACTAAAGCACATAATTATTTTCCTACAGATTTTTAAGAAAGGGCATAACATGGTCAGATTTGTCTCAGAGCAGAGCAGTATGTACGTGGAAGATGGATATGAGAGATGAATGGACAAAAGGAGGCCAGGCGGGCAGGCAGGCTGTTTCCTTAAGAGGCCAAGTAAGGGATAAAGAAGGTCTGATTTAGGTAACCATTAGCACGGATGGACAAGAGAGCTGAAATATATTTAAGAGATATGTAAGATGTAAACTTCACAGGACCTGGTGACAAGCCTGCACATGGAGGGTGAGGCACAGGGAGGAGTCTGGTACTTCCTCACTTCTGACTTGGGCAATTCAGTGGGCAGTGCCATTATTCACTGAACAAGGAAATGGGAGGTTAGGAGCAGTCTCTAAAGCATGAATTCTATTTGGAACATGTTGAACTGGATGTGCCTACAGGACTTCTAAGTGGAGGGGTTCAAGAAGTATTCACTCATCCATTAGTTAAAACACAGGAAGGAAACCATGACTACAGAGATTTGGGTGTCAGAGGTCATGAAAGCATTAAATTTTATTAGTCAAAAAATGCAAATTCAAACAAGAGAAACAAGGAGCTTTTAACCCACTGGATGCAAAGATGGTTTATAAATAACTGGTGCTGGTGAAATGGGCACTTTCATACACTGCTGGTGGAAATATATTTCTAATATTTATAATATAATGACACATATTGTATTAGTATAATATGTATATTATATATTACCTAATATATATGTTATATAATATTTATAATTATTAGTATTACATAGTAAAAGCCTTAAAAAAAACCAGGAATGTGAACCAAGATTTATCTAAAGGTTTAGTCACTACAGGTAATCACAGCAAACGTAAACAGCCGGCCCTCCGTATCCACAGGTTTGGCTTCCAAGGATTTCGAGGGCCAACTGTACAACACCATTTTATATAAGAGTCTTGAGCACCAGCAGATTTAGGTATCATGGGGTGGGGGTGGGGGTCCAGCCGCCAACTGCCTGCAGATACCAAGGAATGACTGTACAGCACAGCTTAACTACTTGGTAAAGCCTTAGGATGGGATCTTATGTAGCTATGAAAAGTTATTATACCAGCCCCCTCCTATTCCAATAAATCCTATACACCAAAGCCAGATTATTTTTCAAAAAGCTCAGCTTTTTTTTTTTTTGGCGGCACCACATGACATGCAGGTCTTAGTTCCCCGACCAGGGATCGAACCCATGACCCCTGCAGTGGAAGCGTGGAGCCCTAACCACTGGACTGGCAGGGAATTCCCAAAAAGCTCAGCTTTATCATGACATATGCCACTTTTAAAACATTCAATGACTACACACTGCCTACTAAGTTCAAATTCCTCAGACTGGCATTTATTCAAATTGGACCAAAACATAATCTCCACTTCTCTACAGTCTCGCCTCCTCCACACTCAGACATCAAGTACGCAGTCCCTGAACGTTCACCTTCCTGTCATCTGTTACCTTTCACCTCCTCCTTTCTCTTTCTGTTCAACCTCCACCTGGAGAAATCCTACCCAATCTTCAAGAAATATCTCAAATTCAACCTTGTTCTTGACACCATTTCTGATCTCCCAAATATATAGAATATGATCTCTCTCCCTAATTTAATTGTTTTTCTTACAGCACTTACCACAGCCTGCCCTATATTATTTTATATTTATGCACTGTTTTATTATTCCCTCTTGAAAGAATAAAGACCTGAGAGTAGGGACCGTTTCTTATCCATCACCGGATCTCTGTGAAGGTTTTAGCACAGTACCTTGCACGCTGAATAAGTATTAGGTAAGTTATTTTTTAACCGTTTTGTAAAGAAATACTTAATGAGACTTCACTTTATATATGATAAATATGCAACATGAGCTAATATCCTTTTCCTCTCAACACTTGGTAAATTGACAACAAAGAAGTACAAAAGGTAAAAACATACTAGAACAAAGAGAAAAGAACCACAATGAGGTATCACCTCACACTTGTTATTATGGCTATTATCAAAAAGACAAGAAATAACAAGTGTTGGCGAGGATGTGGAAAAAAGGAAACCCTTATGCACTGCTGGTAGGAATGTAAATTGGTGCAGCCACTATGGAAAACAGTATGAAAGTTCCTCAAAAAATGAAAAATAGAATTACCATATGATCCAGCAATTCCACTTCTGGATATATCCAAAGGAAAAGATATCACTATCTCAAAAAGACATCTAGGGGCTTCCCTGGTGGCACAGTGGTTGAGAGTCCGCCTGCCGATGCAGGGGACACGGGTTCGTGCCCCGGTCCGGGAAGATCCCACATGCCGCGGAGCGGCTGGGCCCGTGAGCCATGGCCGCTGAGCCTGCGCGTCTGGAGCCTGTGCTCCGCAACAGGAGAGGCCACAACGGTGAGAGGCCCGCGTACCGCCAAAAAAAATAAAGACATCTATACCCCCCATGTTCACTGCAACATTATTTACAATAACCAAGACATGAAACAACCTAAGTATCCATTGATGGATGGATTAAAAAAATGTGGTGTATACACATACACACACACACAGACACACACACACACACACAATATACATATATGGAATATGATTCAGCCATAAAAAAGAAGAAAATCCTGCCATTTGTGACAACATGGATGGACCCTTAGGGCATTATGCTAAGTGAAATAAGTCAGACAGAAAAAGACAAATACCGTATGATCTCACTTATATATGGAACCTAAAAAACAAGCCAACAAGCAAGCTCACAGATACAGAGAACAGACTGATGGCTGCCAGAAGCAGGGGATAGGGGGTGGGCAAAATGGGTGAAGGGGGTGAAAAGCTATAAGCTTCCAGTTATAATATCAATACAAATAAGTTATGGGGATGTACTGTACAACATGGTAACTATAGTTAAGAGTGCTATATTGTATATGTGAAAGTTGCTAAGAGAGCAGATCTCAAAAGTTTTCATCACAAGAAAAAGAACATGTTTTTGTAACTATGTATGTTGACAGGTGTTAACTAGACTTACTGTGGTGATCATTCAGCAATGTATATATATATCACACCATTAAGCTGTACACCTGCAACTAAGATAATGTTGTATGTCAATTACACCACACTTAAAAAAAAAAAAAAAAAGTTGGCTCAGGGTTCGTAACAGAGAAACTCAGTGAAGTGTGCCTACTCCAAGGTGTGAGCCCTAGTCACCCTCCCTCATCTGGCTTCCCAGGATATTGGTCACGTGCCCTCGGACCCCTACTCCCAGCCCCAGGAAAAAAGATTTAAGAAATCTTCCCTTAAGAAACCAAATAGACTCACAGGAGGAAAAAAAAAAAGAGTGAAAGAGAAAACAAAAATTCACAAAAACAAAAACAAATATTGATACCTGGGGTTCCACTGCCCAATTACTCTGCAGTGAAACCCACCAGGTGACAACCCATGGCCACCCACAAAGTGCTACCCAGTGCTTCACTCCTAAATATGAACAGTTGAGGATCACGAGGCACTTGAAAAAAGTCTCCAATATCAAAGAGAAAAAAAAAGGAACAGAGAAAAGAGCTTTGGGAAATTATATATCATAAATAATTATAATGTTAGCTGAACTTTCCAAATTCAATAATAAGAAAACCACCCAATTAAAAACTGGGCAAAGGGAGTTCCCTGGTGGTCCAGTGGATAAGACTGCGCTCCCAATGCAGGGGGCCTGGGTTCAATCCCTGGTCAGGGAACTAGATCCTGCATGCATGCTGCAACTAATTAGTCCACATGCTGCCACTAAAGATCCCGTATGCCACAAGTAAGACTCAGCACAGCCTAAATAAATAAATAAATATTTTTTAAACGGGCAAAATATTTCAACAGACACTTCACCAATGATTTTCTTCACAGACAGCAAATAAGCACGTGAAGAGATACTCAGCATTACTAATCATTAGGGATGACTGACTGATAAAGATACAGTGATATGGGAAAACCTTGCCGTATATCAGGGAAAAACAGTTTGTTTAGTGTCATCCTAGTTATAACTTTTAAAAAATGTGTAGATAAAAGCAGGTTACAGTAAGTGGAATTATATATATATATACAGAAACATGTCTAGTGAGTATCTTTGGTTGGTGGGATTACAGATGATTTTCATTTTCATCTTTATATTATATGTATTTTCCCAAAGGAGTAAATCTACACTATTTTTAAATTTTTCATTGCAATTTTTAAAAACAACTTGAGAATAAATGAGATCTCAGGGGAAGGAGGGAGACAGTGAGGGGGCCAGGGGCTGGTTTGGAAACCTGGTGTTTAAGGAACAGGCAGAGGAAAATGGCATGGAGGAGAGGAACTACCAAAGAGCTGAAATTATCAAGAGCACTATTTCTACTTTAACTGACCCCTGTAAATAACTAAAGTAAATGTATTATTTATTATAGTTCTAGAATAAATCAGATGTTAGGTAAACTGAATGTTTTGAATGGGTAAGTTAAACATTTAGTAATTCTTTTAAAGGGGGGAAAATAAAGCTCTATTTTCAGGTATATTTTTATTTAATGTGGTCCTTAAAATATTTTTATACCTTGTGAGTCAGTTGACAGCTTTCGACAGAATAAAATACTACCTCACTACATTGTAAGGTCCCTATATCCCTACAGAATATCCACTTTCAGTTCAGGAACAAATCAACAGACAATAATAGCTACTATATATTGAATCTTTACTATATATATGCCAGGCACTGTTCTAGGCACTTCACATGCATTAACCCATTCAGCCTTCACAACATCCTGAATTCAGTACTATGATATCTCCATTTTACAAAGGAGGTAAGTGAGGTACAAAGAGCTGAGCAAAATGCCCATCATCACAGAGCCCAGATTCAAACCTATGAGGACTGGTTCCAGATCCTTCACTCTTTAAAACTCTGTGCTACATGCTACCTCCCTAGATCCTTGACATTCATAAAAGATTTATCTAAAATCCTGAGACTCTCACGTATCATGACAGCCTAAAATTTTGCGGTGGGCTGACATATGTGGATGCCTCCGAAGCCTGCCAGACGCCCTCACACTGACTATGTGGGAAAACGACTCCACTTACACTGCTCCTTCTCTGACAAACCCTGGTATAAATTCTCCAAGCTGACCTAAAGCAATCCAAAAATCATAGATATTTTGGAAGATTTACAAACCAGCTCTCATTCATCCTAAGAGAACTGTTTTAAAACTACTGTAATGAACAAAATAAGTCTGGTTATAAAGATTCTATTAAAATTGTATTTGTAATAATCCAGCTATTCCACTCCTAGGATATACCCAAGAGAAATAAATACATCTTGTCCAGACAAAAACCTATACACGAAGGTTAGCAGCAGTATTATTCATAACAGCCAAAAAGTAGAAACAATTCAAATAGCCATGAAGTGATGAATGGATGAGCAAAATGCGGTATATCCATATAATGGAATATTATTTAAATATAGTGCTGTTACATGCTCCAAGATCCATGAACCTTGAAAACATTATGCTAAGTGAAAGGAGCCACATATTGTATGATTCCTTTCATCAGAAAGTTCCAAAAGAGACAAATCAACAGAGAATGAAAGTAATGGTTGCCAGGGGATGGAGCAGGGGAGGGAGAGAACAGGGAGTGACTGCTATGGATATGGGTTTCTTGTTGGGGTGATAAAAAATGTTCTGGAATTAGGTAGGGATGATGTATTCACAACTCCGTGAATATACTAAAAACCACTGAATAATACACTTTTTTTAAAGGGTAAATTTTATGGTACGTATACTGTATCTCAATAAAGCTGCTATTTTAAAAATGCAAAACTGTGTGTGTGTGTGTGTGTGTGTGTGTGTGTGTGTGTGTATAATTTAAAAAAAAATTTTTTTTTTGCCATGCCAGCTTGTGGGATCTTAGTTCCCCAACCAGGTATTGAATTTGGGCCCTCATCAGTGAGAGCTCAGAGTCCTAACCCCTGGACCACCAGGGAATTCCCAATTTTTTGGTATTTTTTTAAATGTAATTTTTATTAAATACTTCTCAAAAATAATTCAGTAATTTAGATGTCCAATGTTAGCTCTTACTGTTACTATTTTTAAAAATCAACCAGCAATCAAAAAATACTTGAGGAATGTAACTTAGTATCTAGAAAAATATATAGAATAATCTGATACATACCAGTATACCAAACAATTAAAACATTATATTTAGCTATATGCATCTTAATACTATCTGCATTTTACTGTCTATCTTTTAAAGTGCATTTTTTAAGTTGTTTTTTTTTAAGAAATGTTCTGTCTCCTGAAGCTTATCATTTTAAAGAACTGAAAGCATGAAAAAAATTAGAATAATGAGGGTCAGTGCTAAACTAGTGCTAAATTATGAAGATGAGGCTATAACTGCTATAAGAGGCATTCAAAGAGAAGAGAGGACTTCCCTGGCGATCCAGTGATTAAGACCCCATGCTTCTACTACAGGGGGTGCGGGTTCGATCTCTGGTCGGGGAACTAAGATCCCACATGCCAAGCGGTGCAGCCAAAAAGAAAAAAAAGAGAGAGAGAGAGAGAGAGAGAGAAGAGACCAAGGTGAGCAACAGAACTCTGGGAAGACTTCTAGGAAGAGATCCCCAGAGCATGGCTAAGGACCAGGGAGGGAGCAATCTAACCAATGCAAAGAGGGCATCTACTAGGATTTGCTCCTGTCTGTGTCACCCAGACTACCAGTCTGCCACCACTACCACCACCTTCTCACCCGTGGCACCCCCCCCACCAAGGATCTGCAGTCACAGGGAGGACATGGGGTCTTGAAGAGGGAGGAAAGGCAGACCTAACGGAACAGACCAGAGCTCCTGGCCTTAATATCCTCATTCCTGCTGCACACCCACATTTCAATACCCAGCTCCACTTCCAAATATACACCAGAAGAGTACTGAGCCTGAGCTGTACACAGACCATCTATTATTGCATACCTCAGACACACCTCTCTAATACCCACAGGTCATGTTGTCCAACTTTTTAATAACTCTTTGGGGCCCGCATTTTCTTTCTTTTAATTCTCATGTTTAACCTCTTCAGGTACCAATACCTGAAAACAGATCTCATTAATTTCCCTTATAATCTTGAATTCCTGTTCCTACTGAAAGCATTGCCACTCTTACAGAGGCATATCTGATGCATTCCTCTGTCTACACTTCTGATGCTGGAGAATTCTGAAGTACCTCCTGAATTGATCTTCCCATCCAGGGCTACAAAACCCATCCAGATCTCCACCAGTTATCTGTCCTCTTCCAATCCATCTTGCAGAACAGAAGTAATGCTAAACTTCCTGATGTCCCCCTGAAATCATATCCCGCTTGTTTCCAGATCTTCTGATTGATCCCCAATACCCACAAATGAAATAGATCTGAAATAGACAGGAGGGTGGGAGGGGAGGAGACTTCAGAAATCACCTCTTCCATTAATTCTCTCAATTTGTGGGGGAAAGAACTGGCTGCATCAGTGATTTAACAGTAGCCACGATTTGATTTGGTTTTGTTTCATGCTCCCACATGGTGCTGATAGGAATACAGCAAATCCCTTGGGTGTTCCAAGAGTGAAAAATGACTGAGGATCACTGATCTACCCCAATTGTTATCCTACAAATGAGGGAGAGAGGAGATGCTATAGCCTGGTTCTCTAAGTACTGCCCAACAATGGTGCTTTATTTTTTTATTTCCTATTCACATACTCAGGCTCTTGCTAAAGCAGGTTACTTAAGCCTGCCTGCACCTTAGAATCAGTGCCTTGCTTCATGCTGCTCCCTCCCTTCTTCTGTCCGTCCTCAGTAGCCACATGTCCATCCAGGAAGCATACACCCACACCAACTCCCCCAAATAGGGTATGATCTCGCCCTCCTTTAAATCTCCACTGCACTTCGTACCTCACTTGCAGCAATCAGGAATTCCAAGCACAATGAAAAGATACTTGGTTGACACCAGTGAGAATAAATACTGCCAGCAGGTAACAAATTCTGCTTCAGATCAATCTACAGTTCATTCATGGCACCTACGCCACCCATCTCCACTGTCATAATCCTTAGAGCACAGGTCCCCAACCTTTTTGGCACCAGGGCTTCATGGAAGACAATTTTTCCATGCCGGGGGGGGGGGGGGGGGTTCAGGCGGTAATGCGAGCGATGGGGAGCGGCGGATGAAGCTTCACTCCTCGCGCTCACCTCCTGCTGTGCAGGCCGGTTCCTAACAGGCTGCGGACCAGTACCGGACCCCTGCCTTAGAGGACATAAATCACTAACTCTCCCAGGGCAACACCAGCGCTTTTGCTTTCTGAAGTCATCAGAAGCTCCAAATTTCAAAATACCACCTAGGGGCTTCCCTGGTGGCGCAGTGGTTGAGGGTCCGCCTGCCGATGCAGGGGACACGGGTTCGTGCCCCGGTCTGGGAAGATCCCAGGTGCCGCGGAGCGGCTGCGCCCGTGAGCCATGGCCGCTGAGCCTGCGCGTCCGGAGCCTGTGCTCCGCAACGGGAGAGGCCACAACAGTGAGAGGCCCGCGTACCGCAAAACAACAACAACAAAAAAAATCAAAATACCACCTAGGTATTCTCAGAAGTTCCACACAAGTTAAATGCAAGAACTATTCTGTTTAAAGTCTAATTTAACTTTTTTGAATTAGAAAATGCTTGATTTCAAGGTGCTGTCAGAACTTTACCAAATGCCTGTTCAAAAGATTTTCTACACAATCCTTCTCAATGTACTGGCAAACTATGTCATAAAACCTACAGGCTGAAATAACTCTAAATTTTAACAATAAAAATAAAAGCCTTATTCAACCAAATGCCTTGAATTGAAGCAAAACTAGATGATTTCAATTTTGTATTAACAAATTGTTATACCTATAATAATATCTGTCATGTGAGTACCTTACGTACCCATTTAAAATTTCTCCATTAAAAGGAAAACATTTCACCTCCAGTGAATAAACTTTTTTAAATATATGGTTTTAGAAAATTAAGCTAGTAACATCAACCAATGTCTTCGCATCAACAGGTATATTACCTACAAAGTACTCAACATATGAATAGATGAATGAGTAATTTCTTATACTAGGAATTGAATATTTAGTACTTAAGCCAACATTCTAGTTTACAAAGCTTAATAATCTCCTCTAAATTACCAATAAAGTATATTCCTCTCTGAGCCCTGACAATACAGCTGGATTCAAATCCACCAAACATATTTATTTATGAGCTTTGGGGATATCAAACCATCTAGAACATTTTTCCTTCCAAAGCACATACATACACACTTACCTAGAAGTACAGACAATAAAACTAATGAAACAGGTGCTTAGCCTAAACAACTCACTGTCGTGCATTGTTATTCTAGGCAAGTAGACGTATTCTAAAAGTTTAGAACGCAAAATGTATCATCTCTTCTACCATAATCTTGAGAAATAATGTTTCAAAAAGTACAACATCTAACACGTTAACACCACATCCAATAAAGAAAGGAAAATGCCTGGCAAGCAATATGAAACAGCAGCTCAAAACACACTAACTCTGCTACTAAAAACATTCCCTGGTCAAAGTATCAAAATCTAATTAGACCAATATTTAGTTTCCCAAATCCAAAATATTTAGGAATTATGGCACCCACAGTAGAATTAGCACAACTTCATCTATTACAAGTTCTCACCTACTAACAATCATCTGTCCAACCAATCTCTGATGAGCACCGGCTGTGTGAGAGACGCTGTACTAGGAAATGCAGGGGGTATAAGATTAATATAAGGATATATAATCCATAATTTCACATAAAGATAGGACAAGCATACACAAGGTGCACTACGAATGTCATCAGAAAAAACGGAATGTCATGGAAGTACATAAAGATATAAGCATCTTTTTAAAAAAGGAAACCTAACCACAAACTGTCATTTAACTCAGCATATACACTGCTCTCAACCCTAAGTATTATTTTCTAGGCCTTCAAAGAGGAGTTAAAGTTAGCTGAACCACCCTGCCAAAACACCTTAGCTCTGTCTCATCTGAGAAAACTTCCTCCAATAGTGTAATTTACTCTCCACGGGTCTTTCCATTCTGGGCTCTTGGTAGAAAAGACCACATGTGATTTCTTAAAGTAAAAACTATTACTATAAAAGATGTACTAAAATTAAGTTGGCAAGAAATGAAGAATGGTGTGTAGTCCCTTCTACATACAGGACACAAACACTTGACATTTGATTCATTCCCTTCATTCTCCTGCCAGCTCTCCCCACACCCGACCCCAAAGACAGGCAGATATTCTGTCAGGCAAAAGAAATTACCTTTTTCATGTGCTGTTAGGACAATCTAAACAGGTTTACATCTGACTTAATACTCATACTCCTCCAATGAGTATTTAGGTATTTATAAAAAAACAGACACACTTAAATTTAACCACTTCTACTATCCTAGTCTCTTTTAAAAACAAGTGACACACCTTTATCACTTCGTTAAGATCCTATTCCCTCATGAACTTTACTTTTTAAATGCTCTGAAAACTGGATTCTAATTTAGTTAATCCAGATTAACAAAAATATAAAGGAAAAGTCTTGTAGGTTATCGCTATAAATTACAGTTTTTTTCACAATTTAGTAAGCCGCAAGTACGTATTTAATACAAAGCCGCCATTGTGTGTGTATGTGTGTGTTTTTTAAATAAACAAAACGTATCTCAGCACCAGCCTAGAGGAACTCTGAGAAAATAGGAGAGGAGTCACCATGGAGAAATTCATTACAGATCAGGGAGGACTATTATCCTCAGAAACAGAATGAAAATAAAAAGTCATTTTGCAATAAATCTCCCTATACTTCTGCTGTGACTTGGGAGTTGGTCCAAAAGTTCATCTTCAGCAATTGCGTCTGCATGATCAACTATACGTCTCTGCAACAGGTGACAGGAAACTGCATTTCTCAGGCAAAGGCATCAAATTAGTTAAGACGCATGTTCCTGAGGTCTCTTATTTTATTTTGCATTTTACCGAAATGATTTTGAATCAGATGAAATACTAAATTTGTTTTGGTTTCCTTTGGTTTTTCTGCTTTGCTTTTTAATCGGCCATTTACCCGCAACTGTTGCACGCGCCCATTAGCACTCAAGAATAAAAACAAACACACAGGACCAGATAAGGCTCCCCTACTAACCCAACTGATCTATTTCCTTAACACACTTTTAAAACCACACAGCTCGGGGTGTGAAGAGAAGCATGTTTTGTGTGTGTTTGTATGGCACAATCTGTCTAAATCCTGAATTCCCTTTTTAGGAACAGATATAGAATAAAAATCTAAAAGAAACCACATTAGAAATGCAAAGAGGTCTGCAAAAACAAGAGGCTTCTTTCATTCCAAAAAACCAAACCAAAACAAGGGGTGAAAAATGAATGCAATGGATGTGTGTGTGCCAAAGTTTCAACCCTGCCCGGTGGAGACACTGCACTGGCACAAATTTTTAAGAGGAAAAAGAGGGGGTTGGTGGGGGGAGAGGGAGAGAGAGCGCGAGTGTGTGGCCTGCGAACTGCAACAATGCAATCTCCATTTTGAACAATGCGCCTCTTTCCTCTAGTAAATCTAGTTTTTTGCCACTTGATGTGCCGTCGCATTTCCCCTCTGTCTGAGGGGGGAGGAGGGGGTGGGGGGGAGACCAGAGAGGGAGTGAGCGAGGGGAGAAGGGGGAGGAGGTGGGGAAGGAGTCTGCAGCAACTGGGCTGGGTGGGTACCTGGAGTGCTGCTATAGGTGCTATGGCTCCTGAAGCTGCTTTCCGTGCAATAACTGGCGTCGTCGTCGTCGTCGTCTTCCATCTCCTCCGGATAATCGGAGTCATCGTCGTCCTCTTCCATCTCATCCTCCTCGTCGTCCTCGGAATCCTGGGTCTCCTCAGCCTCGCCGTCCTCCTCCTCCTCCTCCTCCTCGGAGACCATGTCCTCCTCCTCCTCTTCCTCCTCACTCTCGTGGTCATCATACACCACTTTGTTGACGGCCCTCCGGGCCGGGGTGGTCCGGGCCAGGTGGCCGCCGCCGCCCCCGCCCCCCGTCCTGCCGCCCCCGCCTCCTCGCCCCCCCCGGCCCGGGGCGCTGGTGCTAGGGGGGGCCGGCGGTGGCGGCGGCTTCCTCCGGCTACTGCTGCCCCCCCTGGGCGAGCTCAGCCGCGTCTTGGGCGCCACCTCAGCCTGGGCGGCGGCCCACCTGCCCCGGCTGCTGCCGCGGTGCCGCGAGCGGAGCCCCCCGATGGGTCCGGACGTAGGCGGCGGCGGCGGCGGCGGGGCCGGGGCGCAGCGCTCCGCAGCGGGAGCCGCGGGCTGCTTGGGCGGCCTGCCCCGCCGACCCCTCATGTCGGAGCCGAGGCGGGGGGAGAAGGGAAAGCGGAGGGGGGAGGGGCGGGCGGAGGGGTGGCGGTGGGGGGCGCCGGGGCCGGGTGGGGAGGCCCGCGAGGCCGGGCGGGAGGGGCCCGGCCGGCGGAAGCGGGTGGAGGGAGAAGGCTCAATCCGAATTGCTGGGGCCCCACTCCGGATCGCCTTCAGCCGCCATCTTGTTTCTTCCCTCTCGCTCGGTGACTGGGGGAACCGACAGCGGCCGCAGGCCCGGAGCGCGGTCACGTGAGCTGCGCCGCCGACGAGCCTGGGACGGAGCGAGGCCGCACGGCGGCCGCTAGGGGGAGCGCGGCAACGCCGGGTCGGGGGCGGGGAGCCCCGGGCCCCCTCCGCTCGGCGTGGCTGGACTGCACCCGCTGGCGGCTCTGAGGAGAGGGTCGCTCCCTCGCGAAGTGCCCCGGGCCGAAGGCCTCGGGAGCCGGCTGCCGAGCCTGAACTCACAGAGTGAGCCTCCTGCCCGCATCTTCCCTTCCCCGGCTCCAAGACGAGGGCAGGGAAGCCCCCAAATTCGTCTGCCTCCTGCCTCCTTGGGGAAACTGATGCTGAAAGAGCCAGAGAGGGTGTCGGGCAGGGGGGGAGACTCCAGCGACCGAGGGGGCAGGGCAGCGCCAGCAACGGAGGGAAATTACCTGAGGGCGGGGAGACGAGCCCCCAGAAATGTGAAACTCCGAAGGCTGGGCTCTAGAGAGTCCTGAAATCGATCCCAGTGACAACTACTCGGGGGCTGTGCCAGAAGCCACGCCCAAAGCTGCCAGAACCCGAGCGAGGGTCGCTCTGAGACTCTTCGGATAAAATTCCCACCCAAAAAGCCTTCGATAAACTTCAGAATGCAACTGCATTCCAGTCTCCTCCACCTTTCCCAGGGTCGCAGCTAGAAACTTGACCACCTCTGAAAGAACTTTTTTATTTGCTGTGGAAAGGGTAACTTCCCACCTCATACCTACTTTAAAATGTTGTATGTTTGTGTTATCGGGAAATAATTTTAATCTCTTTACCTGACAAGTAACCAAGTCTCGGCTTAAACCCAGGGAACGAATCATAATGATGAAATTTTAGGCATCCCCAGACCAACGCAGGGAGACTCAACTCGCAGTGGTCTGGGGCTAAGAGCAAGGTTTTATAAACATTAATATTTATTGAAGCACGTGACCACCAAAAAGTTATTTAAGGAAAAATAGTTAACAGGATTCTGTCCACCAAGTGGCTTATTATAATGGAGTTAGAAGGATAGAACGCGTATGTGTAATGAAAATGAACGTACAAGCATTAACTGCCAAGTTCATTTATTCAATATAGTTCCACTGAGCAGCAAGGGTGGCAAACTTATATGCCTTCAGGGACCAGGTGACTAGTGAAAGTAAATCAAGTGAGCAAGGTGAGGACTTTGGCGGATGGAAATGCCTGTTTTGTTTAAAGAGCGCAACTTTGGGAACGTGGGCCTAAAATGGCCAGACCTTCAAATTTTTCAAGAGAAGGTGGAAATGTGCATTTCACATGAAATCTCTTGATTTTTAAATGTTGGCAACTATCAGTTTAAAAAAAAAAACAACACTTCAGATTGATCAAAATGAATGCAGTTCAGATATAGCTGAGAATCTACAAGTTTGCAACCTGTATCCTGCACTATATAAAGTACAACCCTATGTACTTAAATAGAAAGATATTAAAAATGGTGACAGCCTTCAGAGTTTACAATCTCATAACGGAAGAAACCTACTTTAAAATAGGTTCTCGGGACTTCCCTGGTGGTGCAGTGGTTAGGAATCTGCCTACCAATGCAGGGGACACCGGTTTGATCCCTGGTCCGGGAAGATCCCACATGCCACGGAGCAACTAAGCCCGTGCACCACAACTACTGAGCCTGCCCTCTAGGGTCCGCGAGTCACAAATCCTGAGCCCACGCGCCTAGAGCCCGTGCTCTACAACAAGAGAAGCCACCGTAATGAGAAGCCCGCGCACCGCAACGAAGAGTAGACCCCGCTCGCAGCAACTAGAGAAAGCCCACACGCAGCAACGAAGACCCAGTGCAGCCAAAAAATATAAAATAAATTAAAAATAAACAAATAGGTTCTCATTAGGTATTATAAGTGATCTAGAGATGATTTAAAGTATATGGGAGAATGTGTGTGGGTTATGTGCAAATACTATGCCATTTTATATAAGGGACTTGAGCAAGCTTGGATTTTGGTATCTGGGGGTGGGAGGGTATGGGAAGAGCTGTCCTGGACCAATTCCCCAAGGATACCCAGGGGCCATTGTAAATAGAATCCAAGCTCTCAAGCTCTTGTCTTCCAGCTGGCTCAGTAGGCGTGAATTCCCTGGGTCATTCCACTATTCCTTAAAGCCAGCTGCTTCTGGTTGTCGGGGTCCACAATACAGGGCAAGTGAATCTGATAGGACAGCCAGTTTCTTTACTTATTTCACTGTAAAGTTAGTTCCTTGGTCAGATCCTGTTATGGACTAAATGTTTCTGTTGCTACAAAATTCGTAAGATGAAATCCTCCCCCCAATGTGATGTATTAGGAGATGGGGCCTTTGAGAGTTAATTAGGATTAGGTGAGATCATGAGGGTAGAGCCCGCATGAATGAGATTCGTGCCTTTATAAGATTATGAGAGAGCCTGCTTCCCATCTCTGCTCTCTGGGTGAGGATATAATAAGTCAGCAGTCTGCAACCCGGAAGAGGGCTCTCACTAGAACCCAACCACACTGGCATCCTGATCTCAGACTTCCAGCTTGTGAGAAATAAATTTCTGTTGTTTATAAGCCCCACAGGCTATGGTAATTTGTGATAACAGCCTGAACTAAGACATATACCATGATGTATAAGATGCCATGATGGTGAATAAGGTATTTGGTAAACCCACTTAGGATAAGGATGGTAAAGGCGTGGCTGGTAGGAAAGGAAATCCAAATTCAGTATAAACCTCATCCCAATGAGGTTGACTCACTTAACCTCCTTGACAGAAATAATACATGATAATGATTCCTTCTAAAACGGGCATTCTGCAGTGGCAACAGATTAGCCTTGCTGAGGAGAATCCTGTGATGAGCTCATGACCCCAATGAGCAGGCAATGGGTTGACTAGGAAAAGGTCTTCACCCACCTGTCCAGTCATCTTGTTCACTAATTTTTTTTTTTTTTTGCGGTACACGGGCCTCTCACTGTTGTGGCCTCTTCCGTTGCGGAGCATAGGCTCCAGAAGTGCAGGCTCAGTGGCCATGGCTCACGGGCCCAGCCGCTCCGCAGCATGTGGGATCTTCCCGGACCGGGTCACGAACCCACGTCCCCTGCATCGGCAGGCGGACTCTCTGCGCCACCAGGGAAGCCCTTGTTCACTAATTTATTAAAGCTTCTTTAGCAGTGGGGACATTTTTTTTTTTTTTTTTTATGTTTGCCTGCGTCAGGTCTTCATTGTGGCATGCAGGGTCTTCGTTGCAGTGTGCAGGCTTCCCTCTAGTTGTGGTCTGTGTGCTCAGTAGTCGTGGTGCACGGGCTCAGTTGCCCCGCGGCATGTGGGATCTTAATTCCCCGACCAGGGATTGAATCTGCGTCCCCTGCATTGGAAAGCAGATTCTTAACCACTGGGCTACCAGGGAAGTCCCAGCATTCTGATATTTTGACATTTTGATAAATATTCATACAGGATACAAGTACTCTCACTTTCTAGGTCTATTCTGAGGTTCATCTACAGCTATATCCTCTCTCCCAAACCTCCTTGTCACCAGCCTAAGTCCTTACCCAGCTGGCCCATGAATTGGTGTAGAGTCTTTCTCAAGGAGAGAGAACCACAAAAGTACAACTCAAAGCTCTGCCCACTGGGAAGACTTCCTTTTGCCACTTCCAAGGCCATTTTCAAGACCATCTCCAAGTGTAGCTACAACACCTTAGCAGTCCACGGCCAGCTGATACCATCTGTTAAACCAAGCTCAAATGTCTTCCTTAGTCACTTAGTCACAGGAGTTTTCCATGAGACCAAGGTGTGAATTGAGGGAGGAGTGGCAGTAAAATGGGAATAAACATACAGGCATACCTCATTTTATCATGCTTCACTCTACTGCGCTTTGCAGATACTGTGTTTTTTTACAAATTGGAGGCCAACGTGGCAAGCAGCTGGCGTGTCAGCTCCCATAAAGTGGAGTGTTCCTTCAATGTGAGAGGGAATGTAGGTTGGGTGAGATACGACAGAGAGGGAAGTGAACATGAGTTGGCTTGGATGTGGGTAACTTGGAGAATGATGTATCACAGGCCTACAGGTAAGACTCAGAAAGTCAGCACAGGAGCTGGTTTAGGAAGGAAGTGATTAGCTCTGTGATCTTAGATGAGTCACCCTGATTGGGCCCCAGTTTCCTCATAAATAAGTTAAGGTGCTGGGTTAGAGCTGTACTTTCCAACCCTTTCACATTATAGCACCCAATGAAAACTAGAGGAGCTTATTGAATGTGATAAAATGTTTTCTTTATAGAATATGATTATAGTAAAAATTAAATATATAGCATTGCAGAAGATATTAAATTGTGAATTTGTTAACACTTTTCAAAAAGTCATTTTTATTAAATGAGAAGCTTGAACTTGAATCCTAGTACCTAATTTTATATTCTCAGCTTTGTGTTTTAAAGAGCTCGTTCCTGACTGAGACTCTTGAACAGTGATCTCTTTAATGACAAGAAACTGTACAGCAGTAGGTGACCTAAAGAAATTTAAACCATCTTTGATAACCGTTCAAACATTTACAACAGTAGAAATTATATTTAAGGCTCTTCCTCTTCTTTCATTGACAAATGTGCTTATAAAATTTCTTGTGGATTTTTGATCCAATCAGACTTGATCATAGCTAGTATTTCAAAACAATGATTGAAGCCCTAGTTTACAGAACACAGACACTATTAGAATAGTCAGTTCACAGTTTAGACGTCTTTGTGGCACATCTGCCACAAACAGACAAAATTATCCAACATCAAAGTTTGTGAAGATGGAGTTTCTGAGCTGCCTGCACAGAACCCCCACCACACACACGCACTCATTCACAACTTCCTGCCCACTGGTTGTTCCTTGCATTCCTTGGGCACCTGGGACACAAACTCCTCCAGCATCTCTACGTAGGCAACGATGTGCCCTGCATCTGGCTGCCAGTGGTGGCCTCTTGCTCACTCTCAGACCCCGCCCCCCTCTCTGAAGGTCATCAGAGGATGAGGCTGTAGTGAACAGAGGTGACTGGTCCAGAGGCTCCAGCCACGCTGGGGGCTGGGAGGATGAACATCTCCGCCCGCCCATACCTCATTCACTGTGCACTAGTGTGTGTCATAGCTCCCTGGTTCGGCAGGTCTAGATTAGATCATCTCTATGGTTCCTTCCAATGTGCTTATGATCCTGCGATGTTTCTTATTTAGGTAGGCTGGATTTGGCTTACTGATGGGAAAATGAGGTGGAAATGTCTAGGCGACAGTTTGAAATGTGGACCGAAGCTCTAGCGAGATTAAAACTAGAGGTATGATTTGGGAGCCAGCCTTATTGAGATGAAACTGGCAGCCACGTGGATAAGTTAAACTACTATGAGAGAAAGTGCAGAGAGAGAAGAGCACCTCATATAGACCTTGGAGAATCATTTACATTTCAGAGATGAAAGAACGGGAAGAGAAGTCTATTCTATGATGTAGAGAATGATCAGTCAGGGAATTCCCTGGCGGTCCAGTGGTTAGGACTCCGCGCTTCCACTGCAGGGGGCACAACTTCGATCCCTGGTGGGGGAACTAAGATCCCACATGCCGCACTGCATGGCCAAAAAAAAAAACCAGAGAGAGAGAGAGAGAGAATGATTAGTCAGTATCAACACTAGCTTTGGGGGCCTTCCCTGGTAGCACAGTGGGTAAGAGTCTGCCTGCCAATGCAGGGGACACGGGTTTGAGCCCTGGTCCGGGAAGATCCCACATGCGGCAGAGTAACTAAGCCTGAGAGCGCCACAACTACTGAAGCCTGCGCACCTAGAGCCCGTGCTCCGCAACAAGAGAAGCCACCGCATTGAGAAGCCCGCGCACTGCAATGAAGAGTAGCCCCGCTCACCGCAACTAGAAAAAGCCCACACACAGCAACAAACACCCAATGCAGCCAAAAATAAATAAATAATTAAAAAAAACAAAACAACAACAATAACAAAAACACTGGCTTTGGGGTAAGGCATAACCAAATGGAAAACAAGGGCTGATTGAGGAAACTGTACCCCAGACCTGTGAACCTCTAATCCTACTTTTCCTCTGATCTCTTTGACCACTCCCCTCAGTTTCTTTTGTGGACTCATGTCCCTCCACCTACTGGCTCCAATGTCATCACAGTCAGACTTCTGTCCTACTTACACATTGCCTGGACCCTCTCGCCTACACCCGTGACTTCTGTTGCCACCCAATGAGCTCATGTTTCCCAAACCAGCATCTCTTGTCCAGACCTGTGCTCTGATCACCTGGTTCTCAAGCAATCATTTGATTAGTTTTCTCACTTCCCTGGTGCCAGAAGTAAAAGCCCTCTGAATTTAAACACAAATTTTCTGCTCACCCATCAGTCCTTATTTAGGGAGGAACACAGCCTGGCTCCAGCTGAGAAAACAAACACCATCTGGGGACCTAAATTGTTTGCATCTTTGGAAGTATTCCGTGCAGTGAAATAGGGTCACCAACTTATCCTGGTCTGCCAAGGACTTTCCCAGTTTTAGCCTGAGTCTTGCATTCCAGGAAACCTCTTGGTTCCAGGTGAACCCGGTGGTTGGTCACCTTCCACGGAGGTGTCCACTGTGAAGTACTAGCAAGGGCAAAGTTCTGGAAAGAGTGGCTGTGTCTATAAGTACAGCCATTTTATGAATATTGGGGTGGCAGGGGAAAGCAGATATGCTCTAGCTATTCCCTAGGGCACCCAGAACATTTGCAAAAGTCTGCAGGAGCAGGTGGGGGCAATGAGGCAGAGAAATTTGGGTACAAGGTAAATATGGCCTCATTTAAGCCCGGGGACTTTTGGAATATAATTACATAGCCAAGATGACACCACACACACAGTTTTGTCTAGGGCTTTTGTATCTGTAATTCTACAATACAGACTCACAATTTAATGGCTGCATAATATGCCAGGAGGATTTTGAGTTTGTTTCAATATTTTTCCTATTACAAATAACACTTCATGAATATCTTTGTGCTAAAAGGTTTTTTTCTGTATTAAAATGTTTTTCAATAGTAATTTACAATTATCATTGATGGCACGTATACATTTTGAGATATTATCTCATTTAATCCTCTATATTAAAGCACCACTCTGGAGCAGGTATTATCTTCCTTAGATAGAAACTGGAGCCCCGAGGCCATGTCATTTGCCCATAAGCTAGAGCATGATGGAGCCAGGACTCAAAACCAGCACCACTATACACCTTTTAAAATATGCTGATGAATTTTGATTAGTTCAGGGCCGCATTGTCACTTGCCTGGGTTTGCTCTACTGATCCTCCCTGAGCCTTGCATATGCATCTCTTTATTTCTGGTTATACGTGTTGCCCAAGTCATCACATGTATTTATCTTTTGCATTTCTCCCACTGTGTTGTATTTGCTTGTTTACACATCTGTTCCACCTGCAGGTGGGGAGAGCCCACCGAGGGTAGAAATGCATCTTATTCATCTCCTCCCAACATACCTAGCAGAATGGAGTAGAGACAAGCGATTTGTTGTTGAATGTGCAAAAGGAGAACCAACCGGTAACTTAAGAGTGAAGGATTATGGGACTTCCCTGGCGGTCCAGTGGTTAAGACTTCACCTTCCAATGCAGGGGGTGTGAGTTTGATCCCTGGTCTGGGAGCTAAGATCTCACATGCTTTGCAGCCAAAAAACCAAAACATAAAACAGAAGCAATATTGTAACAAATTCAATGAAGACTTTAAAAATGGTCTGCATTAAAAAAAAAATTCTTTAAAAAAAAAAAGAGCAAAGGATTATTACAGGATTGAAGGGACTGGAACAACTTGATGGGAGAGGTCTGATGGTCTTGTATGTGCCCAGAGAAAGTGACATCATCAGGGACCAGCGGGGAGGGGAGGAAGGACTTGATCCAGGCAGACAAGCTATTCTGGACTGCGGGAATGGAGGAAGCAAATTTAGGGCGGTGGGAATGTCCATGGATGCCTTCACTTACTCACCCACTGGACCCAGCATGTTTGGGCAACAGTAAGAAGCCTAAATGGGGATTTCCCTGGCTGTCCAGTGGTTAAGACTCTGTGCTTCCACTGCAGGGGGCATGGGTTTGATCCCTGGTCGGGTAACTAAGATCCCACATGCCACGCAGTATGGCAAAAAAAAAAACAACTAAATGTGTTGGGGCAACTCTGTAATCCGGGGCAGGTTTCTTGACCTCTATTTTGTCATATGTAAAATGGGGATGATGACCACTGTACCCATCTCATAGGGTTGTTATGCATATTAAATAAAAGAATGCACATGAGGAGCCCAGTACAGTGCCTGAAACTCAGCAAACGCTGAATAAAGTTAGGGATAATAGGGGCTTTCCTGGTGGTGCAGTGGTTAAGAATCCGCCTGCCAATGCAGGGAACACAGGTTTGAGACCTGGTTCGGGAAGATTCCACATGCCACAGAGCAACTAAGCCCGTGCATCACAACTACTGAGCCTGTGCTCTAGAGCCCGCGAGCCATAACTACTGAGCCCGTGCGCCACAACTACTGAAGCCCACGTGCCTAGAGCCCATGCTCCCAACAAAAGAAGCCACCACAATGAGAAGCCTGCGCACCACAATGAAGAGTAGCCCCCGCTCACCACAACCAGAGAGAGATAAGCCCGTGTGCAGCAAAGAAGACCCAATGCAGCCAAAAATAAAATAAATAAAATAAAATAAATAAATTTATTTTTTAAAAGTTAGGGATAATAATTATTATGATTCTATAATTATTATTTTATTAATAGGAGAACACTGAGAAGTGTGTGTACAGTGACATGGAATTGTCCAATGTTAATACTCAGGAATCAGGTCTGGATTCGGCCCTGGGGCTACCACATAATAGCATGATTTGCATAATTCTTTAACCTCTCTAAGTCCTAGTTTTCCCAGCTGTTAAAAATAAAGAATAGTACTTATTGCTTAGGATTGTTTTAAGGACTAAATGAAAAAAATTCACATAAAGCATTTAACACAGAGCCTGGTAACATGGGAAGTTCTCAAAAAGTTTGTCTTTTGATTATTATCTTTTAAGTACATGGAGGTTAAATCTCTACCATCCCATCGTCTCCCTGGGAAGAACACTGCAGTTCACAACAGCCCTGAGCCCTTCTCTGACTTACCCTTAAACTCTGTTAGCTAAGTGAATAATCTACTTGCAGTGACAGTACCTTAGATATGTTTTGTCCTTTACATTTGATGCACTTCTTTTGTAAAATAATTATTTTACTAGTTATACAAGAAAAGAATTAATATATTCTCCTGATTTAAACAATTAAAATATTATAAATTCAAACCTAAGCCAAAATGAGATCCACTAGGATGGCTGTAATTTTTTTAAAAAGGAAAATAACAAGTGTTGGTGGATGTGGAGAAATTAGAACCCTTATATATTGTTGGTGAGAGTGTAAAATGGGGCAGCACTGTGGAAAATACGTTGGCAGCTCCTCAAAAGGTTAAACATGAGTTGCCATATGACCCAGCAATGCTACTCCTAGGTATATAGCCAAGAGAATTGAAAACATGTTCATGCAAAAACTTGTACACAGATGTTTATAGTAGCATCATTCGTAATTGCCAAAAAGTGAAAACCCAATGTCCATCAACTGATGAATTGATATATCCATACAGTGGAACATTATTCAATCTTTCATTAATTTATTGGCCGCACCCCGCAGCATGTGGGATCTTAATTCCCCAACCAGGGATCCAATCTGGGCTCCCTGCAGTGAAAGCATGGAGTATTAACCGCTGGACCGCCAGGGAAATCCCCTATTCAATCTTTTAAAGGAAGGAAATTCTGACATATGCTTCGACAAGGTTGAACCTTGAAGACGTGCCAAGTGAAATAAGCCAGACACAAAAGGATAAATACTATACAATTCCACTTATATGAGGTCCCTAGAATAGTTAAATTCATAGAGTCAGAAAGCAGGATGTAGTTGCCAGGGGCTGCGGGAGGAGGGAAATGGGGAGTTACTGTTTAATGGGTACAGAGTTTCAGTCTGGGATGTTGGTAAAGTTCTGGAGAGGGATAGGGATGATGATCGCACAACAGTGTGAATGTACTTAATGCCACTGAACTAGACAGTTTAAAATGGTTAAAATGGTAAATGGATTTTATGCTTATTTTTCCACAATTAAAAAAATATGGGTAGAGCAGAAACTAACACACCATTGTGGAGCAATTATACCCCAATAAAGATGTTAAAAAAATATATATATATATATGGGGCTTCGCTGGTGGCGCAGTGGTTGAGAGTCCGTCTGCCAATGCAGGGGACACGGGTTCGTGCCCCGGTCTGGGAAGATCCCACATGCCGCGGAGCGGCTGGGCCCGTGAGCCATGGCCGCTGAGCCTGCGCGTCCGGAGCCTGTACTCCGCAACGGGAGAGGCCACGGCAGTGAGAGGCCCGCGTACCGCAAAAAAAAAAAGATACTTAATGAAAGAAGCCAGACACAAAAGCCCACATATTGTATGACTTCAATACATGAAATGTCCAGAATAAGCAAATTCATAGAGACAGAAAGTAGATTAGTGGGTTGCCAGGAGATGGGAAAGGGGAAATGGGGGGTGACTGCCAATGGTTACAAGGCTTCTTTTGGGGGTGATGGAAATGCTCTGGAATTAGATAGTGGTGATGGTTGCATAACCTTGTGAATAGACTAAAACTCACTGAACTGTACAATTATTCGGTGAATTTTATGGTATGTAAATTATATGGCAATCGAAATTAATAAAAAATAAATGTGGTACAAGGAATGGGAAAATATATATATAAACATGCTTTGTCTTCTTTAATTAGCTCTCCTCACCCTTTCTGCAACAAAGTTACTCTCAACTGATACTATTATTATCAATTAGTAAGGTTTCTAGTCCCTTTTCTAACATTTACATATATCTCTCCAGAGAAAATATGTAAGGTTGATTCGTTTTTCTTTGTGATTTTGTACTTTTTAATTTTTTTCTTTTACTGCGTCTGTGGTTCCACAACTTCCTTGCCCCGTCCCCCTCCATGGACTTTCTTTCTGCCTCATTTGGACTCTGCTCAAACTGACCTAGTTTTCTCTTTAATCAAGTCTTCAGGAACCAATTCATTACCATTAAAAATAATCTAACAATGGGCTTCCCTGGTGGCGCAGTGGTTGAGAGTCCGCCTGCTAATGCAGGGGACGCTGGTTCGTGCCCCGGTCCGAGAAGATCCCACATGCCGCGGAGCGGCTGGGTCCGTGAGCCATGGCCGCTGAGCCTGCGCGTCCGGAGCCTGTGCTCCGCAACGGGAGAGGCCACTACAGTGAGAGGCCCGCGTACCGCAAAAAAAAAAAAAAAAAAAAAGATCTAACAAGCTTTATGTCGATCATAGTTAAAAAATTCTTTTTTTATTTTTGGATAATGCAATCACAAAAATGTTACTTGACCAGTAAAAGAAAACGCTTCTGAATAAAAACATATGCCAGCAGGCTTACCTGATGATAAAGATAAAGATGATTGCAGCTGAAAGTTTCATCTGCCAGACAATGGTTTTAGATTTTCTGTGCTCCCTGAAAGCCGGGAAAAATGTATCGCCCGGCATCTTGATAAAGAAATCAATTACCTACCTCGTTCTGAATGAAGAGAATGAGAGGATTAAAAAAAGTAATAACAACAAAAACGGCAAGAATCAAACAAACTAGGAAGAGACATATGTTTCAAGCTAGTATTGCATTGCCTGAAAATAGCCTTTATTCGTTCAAATATTCAGGGTGATTTTTTATTCCTTCATTCCTGAGTCCTCCAAACTCATGGGGAACATTTATCCTAGAAGCAGCCAGCCGCCAGCTTTCAACCACACCCGATGTCATTTTTCTTAGCTTGTCAGGACAGTTACCCAGAGTGGCCTCTGCCCCTCCCTACCACAGGCATCTCATTCAAGAATTCACAGCCCCTGCTGGCCTGGCCGTAGAAAATGAATTTAGTTTGCAGGAGGAAGCTACACGATCTTTTTTCCTGAACTGGGTTTCCATCGTGATGGAGTTACTTCTTTTGCCCTTCACTGCTCTCTTAACAGCCCTGGCAAATAGGAAGTGAAGGAGATACAGGTTTTTCAAAGCCCCATTTAGTCTTCCTACCGGGTCATTTTCACTGAGCAACACAGGGATGGAATAGTTTTATTTCCTGATCAATTACAAGCTACCCTCAGTAACTTCAGCCATTTCATTGTCTTCTCGCCCGCACAAATGCCGTCTTCTCAGCCAGGAAGCTATAAAACCAACGTCTTAGGAGGTTTAGAATTTTATTAAACATTTATTTGCTTTACTCAAAAGTGAATGTATGTTAGCTTGATCATAAAACGAATGACCTTTTTTTTTAGGGGAAGGAACGTGGCAAATGAAACATGGGACTCATTTGCCAGCTGATGCTGAGGGGATAATATAAATAAGAGGCTGGGCGTGGGGAAGCTTCCCACACCTTGGCTGGGATAGCGTATCCATGGATTGAGGCTGGAAGGAAAGGATCTGCTGCTCTGGGACCACACACATGCGCGCGCGCGCACACACACACACACACACACAGTGGATTGACCTCAAGAGCCACCATGGCCAGGCTGAACCTAATTTCAGAGGCTCTGCCCTCAGCCAGGGCTACTGTAGTCTTAAAGCTGTCACTACCCAGGACTGCACCTTGCTTTGCTGATTCTCTACCTTCTATCACGTTTAGAAAACTAGACCCAAATCACAGAGGCACGGAATGAAAGGTAGTCTTGCAGACGTGCCTCAACTTGTTTGTATAGACGGAATCCCCTGGCCAGAGCTGTGGCCCAGAAATGAATGAACAGAATCCCAAATCTAGCAAGGGGCCTCAGACCTCCTGCAGCTCGGTCTTCTACCTGATCCCTCCACTAGGGGACTTGGGGCTCAACATCACTGAGGAGGGGGCTAGCCAGGAGGCAGGGCATGGGGTGACAAAAGTATTACTGGCTCCTTAATCTAGCCCCACTTGCATTACTTTCCTTAAAGATGTCAGATGTATCTTTGCCCTGTAAACACTCGGAGTGCATTTTGATCAGAAGAATGTTTAAGTTGTGTCATGGAAGGATTCGTGGTAAGGCTAGATTCGAAATGGTTTACCAAGAAATTGGGGTATAGTACTTAAAATCTGGATCACTCTGGATTTGAGGGAATGGGAGTTAGAAACAGATTTCAATATAAGTCTTGAGAAGTTGGAAGACACGGCAGTGCTCTTAGGCTTGGGCAGTGCTCCCGCTCTCTCCAGGGGCTGATGAAAAGGTCCAGCCAAGCCTTCCGGGGCATCGTCTTCCACTGGTGACATCCTAGTCCTTCTGCCAGACCTGGCTAAGCCTTGGCCCAGAAGTTCCAGATCAATGACAGGCACGCCACCTCCAGGCCAATCCCCAGAACTGTAATTTTGTGAGCTAGACTGACATTCTGGGTCTCGTTCATTCTGGGCAGTGTATCCTTGAGACGCAGGGCAAAGAATCCAGTCTTCTGGGATGGGGACACCCTCCCCTATGCAATTCTGGAATATAGGGTTTCTTGGGGCTCAAGAATCTGGGTGGTCCATCCCCTACTTTGCCAACCTGTTTCCCCTGAGTGACCTCAAAAAGAAATGGGATTCCTCTGGTACCACCCTCGCTCTGTGTTTTGTGTCAGGGATAAACAACTCTTTCTTTTTAACTTGACCTTGGCCTCCCCCAAATCAGCCCGGCCTGACATCCTCAAAGCCAGCCCTTCCAGCCTGTCTCAAGAAGTCCCCAGCCTAAGTGACTTCCTCCCCTGCGACTCCATGTCAAGAAACCCAAGATGGCTAAAGTTGACCTTGTGGGGAAGACAGACTTGCTAGGGAACAAGGTGGCCTTCAAGAAGGGGTGTCCTTCACCTGACAGCCAGGCATGCCCGTGACACACTCAGCTCATCTCATGCCTCATCACAGTCTTCAAAGACTGGGATTCTCACATTTGCCAGCTGAGCAAAACTGTTTAGCAGATATCCTGTCACAAAAGCTGGGGACGGAAGGGAAGTCCCACCTCCAAAGCCCCATGGCCTGAGAACTTTGCAGCCATGCTAGGTTTGTTGCTGCTGGTCTAAACAACTCTGCAAGACTATCATCCAGTTAGCTGAAATCCAAGCTTCCCCAAAGGTAAGGTAAGGAATGCACAGGATCTTCTTCCACCTGAAGCATCAATGCCTGGGCAGCTGGAACCTGCACAGCAGTGCAGGGATAAGATAAGACATTACTTGGCATGTCACTAACGATCGATCATTCAAAACCCTTAAAAGAACTTTTGGTGGCCCTGCGGTCTGAAAACTGTCCCTAAAATCCATGAGTCCTTGAATCACAGGTACTCTGGCTAAGAATAGAGCGCAACGGTCCTAAGGGCTCACATACCCTCTCCAGGCCCTCATGACGCCCACAGGCATCACATCATTATGGTTGGGGAAGGGATACCCTAAGTAGTGACTCTACCCTCTATACTGGACCTTTCTTCTGGGTTCCTGATGGAATACATCAATCAAACTACAGAGAACTCTCTCTGCTCCCTGCCCACCAGGAAACATGGCTTCACCACCCACCTTAACTGTAAAATCTGCTAACAGTTCAGCACATTCCCATGTCCAAAATACACTGACACACACTTACCATGGCTTCCATTTCTTTCTTTTTTTTTTTTTGCGGTATGCGGGCCTCTCACTGTTGTGGCCTCTCCCGTTGCGGATCACAGGCTCCGGACGCGCAGGCTCAGCGGCCATGGCTCACGGGCCTAGCCGCTCTGTGGCATGTAGGATCTTCCCGGACCGGGGCACAAACCCGTGTCCCCTGCATTGGCAGGCGGACTCTCAACCACTGCACCACCAGGGAAGCCCGGCTTCCATTTCTTGAACGTTCTAAATCACCAACCATCTTACCAGCAAATGGTTAGGACCTCAAGGGCTTGCACCTAGGGGTGTACATCAGAGTCACCGGAAGAGCTTTTAAAAAACAGAATTCCTGCCATAAATAGATATTTATGAGGTCATTTGATTTTCAACAAAAGTATCAAAGAAATCCTGTGGGGAAAGGAAAATGTTTCCAACAAAGGTTGCTGGAAAACTGGATATCCATACCAGGTGAAAAAACAAATGAACCCTGACCCCTTACCTCGCACCATACACAAAAATTAATTCAAGAAGAACCCTAGACTTAAATATGAAAGCTGAAACTATAAAGCTTCTGGAAGGAAACAGGAGAATATCTTCATCACTTGGGTGTAGACTAAGGTTTCTTAGGACACAGAAAGCAATAACCATAAAAGAAACATTGATACATTAGACATCAAAATTTAAAACTTTTACTCATTAAAAGACATCATTAAGAAAAGGAATAGATGAGGCACAGACTGAGTGAAAATATTCTTTTCTTTTATAATTTTTTAAAATAAATTTTATTTTTTGGCTGCATTGGGTCTTTGTTGTGGTGCGCGGGCTTCTCACCGCGGTGGCTTCTCTTGTTGCGGAGCACGGGCCTTGTTGCGGAGCACGGGCTCTAGAGTGCAGGCTCAGTAGTTGTGGCGCACGGGCTTAGTTGCTCTGCGTCATGTGGGATCTTCCCCGGACCAGGGCTTGAACCCGTGTCCCCTGCATTGGCGGCGGACTCTTACCCACTGTGCCACCAGGGAAGTCCCAAGTATTCTCAAAATATATATTTCACAAAAGAGAGATATCCTGGACATAAAAAGAACTCTTAAAACTCAATAATAAAAGCAATTCAATCTTTAAAATAGGCAAAGGATTTAAAAAGGCATTCCACAAGGGAAAACATATGAATGGCCAATATATACATGAAAAAGTGCTCTCCAACATTTAGTCATCTGAGAAATGCAAGCTAAAATCACAATGAGATACTTCTATACTCCCACCGAAATGGCTAAAATTCAAGACTGAAAATAGCAAATGTTGAAGAGGGTAGTAGAGTAACCAGAGCTCCCGTATATTTTTGGTGGGAGTTAAACATAGCACAACAACATTGGGAAAATGTGTGACAGTTCCCCATAAAATTAAACATACACCCTACCTTATAACCCAGCAAACCTATTCCTATGTATTTACCCAAGAGAAATAAAAACACGTGACCACACGCAGACACACAGTTGTACAAAAACGTTTATGGAAGCTTTAATTGTAATAGCCCAAAACTGAAAATAGTTCAAGTGTCCAGGAGAATGGCTTAAAAAAAAAACCTGGTATTTCATACAATGGATTACTATTTACAGTAAAAAGGGACAACTACTGATACATGTAACAACATAAACAAATCCCCAAAACATTACGTTAAGGAAGCCAGACACAAAAGAAGATATACCATTTCACTCTATTTTTGTAAAGTTCTAGAACAGGTAAATCTATGGTGAAAATGAAATCACAATAGATTGTTACCTCTGGGGAGGTGGAGGAGGGATTGAATGGAAAAGAGTACGGGGTGATATTCTGCATCTCCAGAGGGGTTTGGGTTATACGGATGCATGCATTTGTTAAATACATCAAAGGGTATATTTAATATCCATGCATTCCCTTGTATATAAGTCTGACCTAAACAAAAAAAATTTTTTTTTAATTTTATTTTTGGCTGCGTTGTGTCTTCGTTGCTGCACACAGGGCTTTCTCTAGATGCGTTGAGCGGGGGCTATTCTTCGTTGCGGTGCACAGGCTTCTCATCGCAGTGGCTTCTCTTGTTGGGGAGCACAGGCTCTAGGCGTGCAGGCTTCAGTAGTTGCAGCACGTGGGCTCTAGGGGGCTTCAGTAGTTGTGGTGCACGGGCCTCAGTAGTTGTGGTTGCTCCGTGCGGCATGTGGGATCTTCCCGGACCAGGGCTCGAACCCTTGTCCCCTGAACTGGCAGGCGGATTCTTCATCACTGTGCCACAAGGGAAGTCCTCTAAACAAAATTTAAAACTCATAAACAAACACATGATATGTATGATGAAGTATACTGATGTTTGTAACTTACTCTGACATGCATAAAAATTAAGACGGGTTGGGCTTCCCTGGTGGCGCAGTGGTTGAGAGTCCGCCTGCCGATGCAGGGGACGCGGGTTCGTGCCCCGGTCCGGGAAGGTCGCACATGCCGCGAAGCGGCTGGGCCCGTGGGCCATGGCCGCTGAGCCTGCGCGTCCGGAGTCTGTGCTCCGCGACGGGAGACGCCACAGCAGTGAGAGGTCCACGTATCGCAAAAATAAATAAATAAATAAATTAGATGGGTTGATGGATGACTAGACAGGTGGGGAAATAGATAGATGTATGATCAAACAAACAGAATCTTATCTTGGGTATATTGGCAATTATTGCACAATTTTTTTCAGTTTTTTGGGGGGGTGGTAGGAACGCTAAACTGTATTGGTGATTTTTGTTTCTTAAGTGGTAAATATACATGGATGTTTGTTAGACTTTTGTCATATTTTTGTTCTCAAAGTAGTCCATAATAAATTAATTAATTAACAAACACATAAATAAGAGTTACCAGGTGATTCTGACACCCACTCCTGGGTGGGAAAAAACCCACTGTTGGGCTCTGAGAGCTCAGAGATCTCCTTGTGCAGCATGCTGAGGAGCTACACGACGCTTGTCCTGGGGGGAAAGAGATAAGTTTCCTATTGCTGCTGCAACACCACAAATTTAATGGTTTAAAACAACACAAATTTGGCTTCCCTGGTGGCGCAGTGGTTAAGAATCTGCCTGCCAATGCAGGGGACACAGGTTCGAGCCCTGGTCTGGGAAGACCCCACATGCCACAGAGCAACTAAGCCCGTACGCCACAACTACTGAGCCTGTGCTCTAGAGCCCATGAGCCACAACTACTGAAGCCCGTGTGCCTAGAGCCCATGCTCCACAACAAGAGAAACCACCGCAATGAGAAGCCCGCGCACCGCGACGAAGAGTAGCCCCCACTTGCTGCAACTAGAGAAAGCCCATGCGCAGCAATGAAGACCCAACGCAGCCAAAAATAAATAAATAAGATAAATAATTTTTTTTAAAAAACAACACAAATTTACTGGGAATTCCCTGGTGGTCCAGTGGTTAGGACTCCACGCTTTCACTGCCCTGGTCGGGAAACTAAGATCCCGGCACAAGCTGCGTGGCCAAACCAAACCAAAACACAACACAAATTATTTATTTATTTATTTATTTATTTATTTACGGTACGTGGGCCTCTCACTGTTGTGGCCTCTCCCATTGCGGAGCACAGGCTCCGGCCGCGCAGGCTCAGCGGCCATGGCTCACGGGCCCAGCCGCTCCGCAGCATGTGGGACCCTCCCGGACCGGGGCACGAACCCGTGTCCCCTGCATCGGCAGGCGGACTCTCAACCACTGCGCCACCAGGGAAGCCCCAACACAAATTATTATCTTATAGTCCTGGAGATCAGAGGTTGGAAATGGGTCTCAAGGTGCTGGCAGAACTGTGTTCCCTCTGGAGGCTCTAGAGGAGAATACATTTCTTTGTCTTTTCCAGCTTTTAGAGGCCAGCTTCTGCATTCCTGGGCTCACAGCCACTTCCTCTATCTTCAAGGTCGTCAGCATAGCATCTTAAATTTCTCTCCCTGACTCTGACTTTTCTGCCCACCTTTTCCACATTTAAAGGACCCTTGTGATTCCACGGAGCCCACCCAGATAACCCAGTATAATTTCTCTTGTTTTAAGGTTACCTCTTTAGCAACCTTAATTCCATTTGCAACCTTAATACCCCCTTGCCATGTAACAAACATATTTACAGGACATGGACATCTTTGGGGAGTCATTATTCTGCCTACCACAGGGCTCTGCCCACCTGTGAGTGGTTCCCATGTAAGAAGTACTGATTCCTGCCATATACGTGCCACCTGGCCTTGAAGATGGAAATGCCACTTCTTGCAGAGCCGTGGCATTGCTCTCCATTCATGCAGATCCATTCTGTCCTCAACTACTCTCTTCTACCCCAGACCACCCTCCATACCCACACTAGCAGTCCAGACAAGTCAAGAGGGGCAAGTGTGACATGTGGTGCAGGAAATACTGACCCCCAACTGCCTCAGGACCAGCTCCAACATTTGGCGCTAACGAAAGGGTATGAGCTGGCAGGAGGATTATGGCCCCCATCTCCCCTTCAAGCACTCCTCTGCGAAGACTAAGACATTCTGCTGGGTGAGTGAAGGGATGCCCTGCCCTGCCCTATCAAGGGGATTTAGAAGACTGGGCAAGCCCAGCCACCGCCAAAAGTCAGCCCTGAACACCATCTGACAGCACGGCACCCCTGATGCCCTCAGGATGCTTGCTTCCCCTCCTTCCCCAGTTTGATCCTCATCTGCTCAAACTTTTCTCTCCTCTCTCTGGTTCTGAACCTTGACCCCATGTCCCTTCTGGAGGCTCTTCCCATGAATGTGAGCCCCAGGGCTCCTGTACAATTTCTGACTCAGCCTCCTCCTTCAGGTTCAGTGAGGACTCCCTGATTTAGACTCCTGGTTCTGAGGATTCAATTCCTCCATTCAGCTGCCAGGGGAGTCTGAGCCCCAGCACCCTTGCAAGGAATAAGGAGAGAACTCAATCCTTTTGTTCTTGGCATTTGTTTAACATTATTTCCTATAACGGTTCCATGTATCAATGGGATCCAGTATACTGACAGACCATATTTTGCTTTGTTGCTTCCAGGTTTTTAGCTCTGGGGACATGGCCAATCTGATGCTATTATAAATAGCTCCGCAGGGAATTCCCTGGTGGTCCAGTGGTTAGGACTCGGCACTTTCACTGCCAGGGTCTGGGTTCAATCCCTAGTTGGGGAACTAAGATCTCGCAAGTTGCGTGGCCAAAAAAAAAAAAAAAAGCTCTGCAATAAACATTTTCTTTTTCCAAAATTACTTTAGTTTCCTCTTGGATTATTTCCTTGGGATGAATTCTCAAACTTGAGATAATTGGGTTGAGGTGTTCATCTATTCCTTTTTTGTCTGACACGCATCCCTTTCCATTGGGAACACCCTCTCCTCCACTTTATGGTTCTTATGTGCTTTTAAGTAAAAGTCCCCACCTGTCCTGTCTCAGGGGTGGGCGTTTGAGCCAACTTGTTCATAGTAGATTGGTAACAAGAAGCCACAAATTTCAGTGGTTTAACACAGTCTGAGTTTATTTCTTGGTGATATCATAACTTGATGAGGGTTTTGGAAGGCAGAGGGGGTGGAACATGGGAGGCTCTTCTATAAGCAGAAATTCAGAAATACAAGTGCCTTCCTTTTAGTGTCTTCAATGTTCTGTAGGGCTTCTTTGGAGCCCTTGGTTAGCCCTGTGCATGCATCCACCATTGATGAGCAGGGGAAGGGGGTACATTTTAGGAGTTAACTCATAAGTTGTATGTCTCTCTTCAGCCACATTTCATTGGCTAGAATTGGTACAGGCTTCCTGTAGTTATGAGGGCACCTGGGAAATGTAGTCTCCTCCTGTGTCCAGGAAGAAACAAACCAGTCTGGTCACCACATAGATTGTCTTTGCCAATTAGAGTACCCCATATCTGAACATGAGGCTTCTCAGTGATGGGCATAGGACCTAGGCAGATCTATCAGAGTCCTTCTGGGGAACTGTTGTGGATTCTGAGAGTCCATCTAAGGACTAGAGTTATGCAGCTCTTGTTAGCATGGCACTGGCAGGGCTTCTTCCCCAGCAGAGCAAGGGAGGAAGGCTGCCAGAGAACAAAGCCAGAGTCAGGGACTGCTGAGGAGCTCAGACCCCTGGGGTCCTGCTTTGAGCTCCTGGATCCAGAATCAGCTCGTTTGGATAAACTCCTTTTGTTTCAGCCAGTCTGTTTTGGATTTCCGTCACTTGCAACCAAAGGAGTCCTGACCAATAATGCATAGGCCAAGGGATAAAAAGATTTACTAGTGTTTGAAACATTTTTCTAGATTACTCTCTAAAATAACTTAGACATCGTGTAAGGCATTTTTGTTTTCCCAATTTTTGTTTTCATAACTTATATGTATTTCTTTCTTCCCAATTCTTATGTATCTTACTTTTCCTTCTTAGAATATTATGGCAAGCACTTCTACTATGGCATGCACCAAATTAAATTGTTAATTAAATTAATCAAACCACACTATGTTAGGGCATCTTGGTTTTACACTTTACAAAAATTCAATATATAAAAAGAATCTAAAAAAGAGTGGATATATGTGTATGTATAACAGATTCATTTTGCTGGACACCTGAAACTAACACAACATTGTAAACCAACTATACTCCAATAAAAAAAAAATCAGTATATGTACACGTTTTAAAATTCAAAGGTTACAGATAAAAGCTAAGTGAAAAGTAAAATCTTTCTTCCCTACCACCTATCCCTCTCCCTAAAGGCAAACAGCTTCTTGGGCTTTCTTCCAGAAAAAAACAATAATTGTATATGCAAGAATGTGATTAATGTGCGTGTTTTTTGTGTATTTTCACAAGCTCTTAATTATACATCTTTTTATACCTGTTTTTAGGTGTAATGATTCTAATGCTTCTCCATTAAGTGAAGATTCCAGGTGTGAGAGGCACTCTTTAACCCCTTAAGCCACGAAGCAGATGGGAGAGAATGTTCACCTTACCTGGAGAGAGGCAGGGCGCACAGGGTGGGGCTGGGGCACCTCCCAGGAGGAGCCCTGCCTGAGAGTTGGGGAGGAGGACATTTTAACGGGTCAAACCATTGATTCATTGTTATTTTGCAAGAATTCTGCTCTTTCTTTGCAGCCGCTGTGTTGGTTTTAGGTCCTCTTTAGCATTTGCCATTTTGTCACGAAATTCTGTCAACAAATTCTGGATTGTTGCATAGCCCTTCTTATTGTCGTTATTATTTCTTTTCTGATTAAAAATACTCATTGGCTAATGCTTTTTCACAAGTCTTCCTTTTTCTGTGATATTTTCATTTGGAGTTCCTTTTCAGCTTCCCCTCCCCTTTGGGGTGGGCGCCCCTGGGGTCCTGGAATGCAGGCACGCCAGGGCGTGCAGCCCTGGAGTCTAGTCGCCTGCAGAACGAGTTATTTCCTGGGAAAGAATGCATCCTAGGGGAAGATGGCTTCAGGCAGGCAAACCTGGCACCTGAATGAGCTTCAGGTGATAGAGTGTAGAGGTGGTGCTTGTCACTCTTACCTGTGTGGTCCCTAACCCAGCCACCTGGAACCCAGCGTCCCTGGTCTGAACTGTCTCAGTTTCTAGGCTATATATGAACAAAATCTGGAAGAGCTGTTTCCAGCACAAAGTCTATAAGACATAGGACCAGAAGCAATCATGTTCCCTTTCACTTTGTCCATGTGACAAAGTATTTTGGTAAAGTAGGGAGAGTGGCCTCGCTCCCCACGTCTACATGGACTTATCATGGCAGACAGCACGCTTCAGCCTGCTGAGTTTGCCAGAGAACACTAATGCAACTTTGGCCTCCTGCGCACTGACGTGGGTGGTATTCACGCGTGACAGTTTCACGTATCAACCTGGCTAAGCTATCGGACCCAGTTATTCAGTCTAACACTCACCTAAGTGTTGCTGGTGTTTTGTAGATGTGATTATTGACATCTACCATCAACTGAGTTTAACTAAAGGAGATTATCCTTGATAATCTGGGTGGGCCTCATTTAATCGGTTGAAAGGCCTTAATAACTTGAGATTTCCCTGAGGAAGAAGAAATGTGGCTGTGGACTGTAGCATCAGCTCCTGCCCAAGAGTTTCCAGCCTGGCTTGCCCTACAGATTTCAGACTTGTCAGCCCCCACGACCACGTGAGCCAATTCCTTCCAACAGATTTCTGTATACAGACACCTTTTCTACTGGTTGTGCTTCTCTGGTAGAAACCCGATGGATATACCATAGGAGCGACCGCATCCAAGGGAGGCCGCAGCGGAGCATCTTGTGAAGACGGCAGGGCCTGTGTGACACTTTCTTGACTGCGGGTATCAGACAAAATGGCAAGAGGAGATCCCACACCTTCTTCACAGGCAGCAGGTATCACTGAAAGCAGCCAAGGTGGAGGGAACAGCAGACGCCTCGAGAAGAAGGCAGAGCTTGCTGGCGAGCATGTGTGCACACCATCTGGGGGATGCTCGGAAAGAGCCCACTGAGACTTTGAGGCAGTTGGAGGTCCTTTCCCAACAGCAGGCATAAGTGGGAACCCACACAATACAGTTAATCTTCACGTGACCCTGTCTGTAGCTTGAGAATGGTGTGGTGGTAAAAAACACGGTGCTTGAGTTCTAGCAGGAAACAGGTGGCATGCTTAAACTAGGACCAGGCAAGGAGGTTTGAAAAATGGACTATCTACCCAAGGCTGGGCATGGCGTCGGGATACCTTGAGGGGCAGCCCAGTACTCCTGGGGCTGGTAACAGTCCAACTGTTACTTCCTCCGGGCTGAAGGGACAGGAGGAGGGAAAGATTCCCAGAAGCTGGAAGCAGAGCTGTGTGCAGAAAGTTGTCTTGTAAGGCACCTTCCATGGAGGGACAGCCAAAGCAAGGTAAGCTCTTAGGGAGGAAGCCGAGGGAATAAGTGATTCTGATCTTACTCTTTTTCTTCCCCTGATCTCTTTTTTAAAAATTATTATTATTTTTATTTTTAAAATTTTTGACTGCATTGGGTCTTCATTGATGCATACAGGCTTTCTTTAGTTATGGCGAGTGAGGGCTACTCTTCGTTGTGGTGCACGGGCTTCTCATTGCGGTGGCTTCTCTTGTTGTGGAGCACAGGCTCTAGGCGCGCAGGCTTCAGTAGTTGTGGCATGCGGGCTCAGTAGTTGTGGCTCGCGGGCTCTAGAGTGCAGGCTCAGTAGTTGTGGCACGTGGGCTTAGTTGCTCCATGGCATGTGGCATCTTCCTGGACCAGGGCTCGAACCCATGTCCCCTGTATTGGCAGACAGATTCTTAACAACTGTGTCACCAGGGAAGCCCGGGTTAGGTTTCTTTATGGTTTCTGAAGCCAATGTAACATTAAAGCAAATTTCAAACAAAGAAAAAACTTCATCCCTAATCCCACCACTTTAGCAGTATTTCCAGAGTTACGCAGTCACTCCTATTACTTATTTATTGAGCAATTACTATGTGCCAACCACTATATATACATCACTGTGCACAGTGTTCTTAATTACATATCCTCATTCTATTACATATCCTGCTTAAAAGAGCAGGCTCCTAACTGACTCATAAACATTACTCATGTGTTCATATAATCTTCGTGATTATAATTTTTTAAAATATAATACATTATAAAAAATCTGGAAAACAAGTTAAGAAAAAAAAACTATCCAGCACCTAAGAATCCATTACCTTTCCTATATATGTCTCTATGCACTTTTATACAAAACAGTAATCACATATCCTACTTTTCCTAACATCATGCTATAAGCCTTTCCCCATCTTGTTGCCCAGTCTTCTTCTTGCAAAATAGCCTTTGCTTATAGAAATTTCCAGCCTTACTGGCATTGTCCAGGTTTTCCCTGCAGCTGACTTCCTAAGCATTGCTGGAAAAATGCCAAAATGATTGTCTGAGTTGGGGTTTGTTCTAAATGGTTTCTTGTGCTGAGAATGGTGTGGCTCTGTGGGGTCCCCGCCTGCAGGACTCAGTCTTGCCCATGTGTGAGCAGCTTTCAGAAAGGGCTGGTGGGGATGAGGTCAGCTTAGCTTTGCAGCTTCTTCCCTCTGCACCCCTCACTCGCCCTCTCTCCCATCTCTGATGCCCATGCCTTTGATGTTGGAGTCAGACAGTCCTGGACCCAGCCACTCAGCGGAGTGAGCACAGGTGAGTCACCCTGCATCTCCGAACCTGTTTCCTCAGCTGTGGGATGTGGGACCATCTCCACAGGGCTGTTGTCCACACATGAGATGATGCACGTAAAGTACAGAGCTGAGTAGTTGCTATCATTGGTGCTGAGCAGTCATTCTGCGTCTGGGGTTTGATCTCCATCACTGAGTCCCTCTGCCTGGGCCTGACCTGTAGACTCACAACCCTGCGAGCAAACTGTGATTGAGTTTGGCTCTCGTGAACCAGTTCCTCTGGGCCTGAGGTTCCACAACCCTGTCACCCAGACTTCTATGCCTTGACCTCTATTTCCTCAAGCCCTGTCCCGTTTTCAACTTCCTTACCAGAAGTAGCACTCCTCTTTCTGACCAGCGGCAATCTCCCCAGACCCCAAACCTTCACAGCCTCGTCACACTTTTGTTACCCAGTTCCTTCCTCTCTTTACACTGGACCTCCTGACACAAGCTCCCCTCCATACACGCACTGTGACCTGGTGAAGCCCTCTATTTGGTACCATGCTCCTTACGTACTTTGCCCACTTGTCATGCGGCTGCACACTGCAAAGTGTCTCCTACACATGTGCTTTGCTGTGTTAAGAAAGCAATCTGATGAAATGAGGTACTAATATAAATAAAATAAAAATAAAACCTTGCACGTGTGTGGCAATTGACACTACATACAAGGTACCTGCTGGCAAGTTATCACCTTTGATTATCCCAACAGACCTATGAGCTAATAAGTTAAGAATGGTTTAGTTAGCTTCTTTTGAAGATGGAAAATTAAGGCACTGAGAAGTGAATTGCTCAAGTTTGTTGATATCGTGGTGGTGCTGAGTACCCCATGACTTTTCATCTAGTACTTTCCCCACTATCCTACTTGAATGACTAATAGCCCCTTCACTCTCCCTGTGGTATATGCTATTTAGAAGAAGACATTTATTAACGAATCCAAATGAGTTTGTCTTTTCTGGCCAGCCATGGGAAAAGAGAAAGAACTTGAAACAAAGTCATGCAATATGGAAGATGCATTCCGATGGCCATGTTGAAGGCGGCAGAAGCTAGTAGCCTTGACTGCTTTGATTTAAAAAGGAGGAGGAGAGAGGAGAGTGACTCTGAGGGTAGCAAGGAGGGACACAGAGAAGGAGAAAGAGTTTTTGTTCTGTGGCTAGAAGAAAACCTCCCAAATCTGCAATCTTCCTGTTATTATTTTTTTTTAATAAGTGTATTTATTTATTTATTTTTGGCTGTGTTGGGTCTTCATTGCTGCACACGGACTTTCTCTAGCTGCGGTGAGCAGGGGCTACTCTTTGTTTGGGTGCACGGGCTTCTCATTGCGGTGGCTTCTCGTTGCGGAGCACGGACTCTAGGCACACAGGCTTCAGTAGTTGTGGCTCACGGGGTCTAGAGCGCAGGCTCAGTAGTTGTGGTGCACGGGCTTAGTTGCTCCACGGCATGTGGACCAGGACTCGAACCTGTGTCCCCGTGTTGGCAGGCAGATTCTTAACCACTGCGTCACCAGGGAAGTCCAACAAAGTGATTTTAATGGCTGCATAGAATGTCTTTTTACGAATTGTTACTGCTCTATAGCTGGCTATTTAGCTTGTTTATACTTTTTTGCTACTGTAAAGTCACACTATGATGAACATCCTCTTCACATACATCTTTGTACCCATCTCTGATAAATTCCTAGAAATACAATTGTTGGATTAAAAGATATGCAAATTTTAAGGTTTTTGATGCATATTGATAAACTATCCTCCAGAAAGACTATACAACAACAGCGTATTAAAATGCCAACACTAAATCACATAGGGTCTCCCTGAAGAAATCTGTCCATTATATTCTGAGGGTCTTGTTAAAAATGCAGATTCTGAGCCTGTACACAGATCAGGAGTGAAGCAGTTCTCGATTTCCAGCTCCCTAGGGGATACTGCCACTGCTGATCTGCTGCCATGCTTTGAGCTGTAAGGATTTTGAGGACTTCCAAATCACACAAGAAGATTAAATGAAAAGTGGTCTCTTAATACTAGCAGATTCCAATCAACAGGCACTTGAATGGCTTATCCAGCTGAATAGAAGACAGGTAAGGCCCCAAGGAGACTATCGCCAGGTGAAGATGGTGGAGAAATCCTGGATCCATTTGTGCTTTTGATGTAATTTACCTTCTACGATTCCTTCTTTCTTGCATCTGACTCCACTTTGGTCCTGACCTCTACACCTAGGCCTGTTCCCTGGTTTTCAACCACAACCTCCAATGAACACAAAATTGTGTCTTCCTTACAGAATCGCGATGGTCTTAACCTCATTCCTGTCCCAGCCCTTGGCCCAGCTCAGCACCCTCACATTGGGCATCCTCTGGGCATCTATCCTGGACCTGCCCTAAGTCCTTACTTGCATCAGCAACACCTGTAGGTTCTCTCTCCTGGCCCAACCTCCAGCTTTTCCAAACTCAATGAGAGTCAGAAGGAAAATTGTTGGCAATGAGAGGGAAATGTATTCCTATAAGAAAAGCAATTCCAGAAAAGATATTTACAGCCTGAAGCCTCTCAGAGATTCCTCTATATGTGTTCTATGACTCCTTCCAGACTAAGGGTCTGGGGATGAATGCCCACTGGGAGAGTCCTCCATGCAGAACACTTTGGGACCATTTGACCCTCAGTCCCCCCAGCAGTTCACTCCTTGGTGAATTCAGAGAGGGCCTGTAGCATGAAGGTGGGCACCCCTAGGGCACCGCAGCACAGATGACCCCTTTGTGACAAAGTTGACACCATTTTTGACATTGCCAATCACCCTCTGCGTCCCGCCAACGGCAGGAATGACACCCAGCATAATTTCAAGGACAATCCTATTCCAATGATGTTCCAAGGACATCCTGAGGACAGTGGTTCAAGGGACCAGTGCTCTCTCTTAACCCTGGAAACCTCTGAGATGTGGCTATCTTGTATTTTACTTCTAACCTGCCCACTATCCACATGGGGGGAGGGAGCCTGTTTTCAAGATGAAGGATTCTTCTCAAACCAAGTCCCTTCCAAATATTGGAACTAGGGGTATCCATCAGTCTGCCTAATGTGGCCCTGCCCCCATGCAACTTCCTTTGCCCTGATTCTGACACCCTCTACTTGTCCCAACTCTTTCATGGAGCTCCCTGGCCATCTCACCTTCCCAGGAGCCAACAGGTAGCCCTCTGCAGTGCAGGGTGAGGTGAGATGTGCTCTCCCATCACTGAAGTAGGAATGGGGCCTGCATTTTCCCAAAGAACTGTGAAGACGAAGACAAGCTGATAGTCCTATACTATCAACACTCTATTTCAGGTGCTCTTGTGGGCTAATCTCTAGTCTGTAAGCTCTGTGGGAGCCACGACCCATGTTTATTTAATTCAATCGTTGTATCCCGAACACCCAGAATTATGCCTAGCACGAGTAGGCACTCACTTAATATGTGCTAAAGGAGAAATAGCCTGGGATCAAAACCACTTGTTTGAAACACTGGCTGTAAAACAGTCTGAACCCCAAACACCTAATCACATTCAGATGCCAGCCAGCAATCACACAGAGCCTACAGCGCCCCAGGCGCTTATTCACTGCAGAGAGCATCAAAGCAACCTGCAAGGCAAATCTTGTTATCCCATTTCCAGATGTGGAAACTGAGTCTTAGAGTTTAAGTGACTTGCCTCAAGTTCCATAACAACTAAGAACTGGGGTTTGCAAAGAAGGGCTAAGGCATCCCATAATACCTTTCTGTTAACACATGCTGCCCTGGAAGACAACTTGGTCCAGTTCCTACAGATACATCCTTTTTTTTCCCCCTTGTGATGAGAACTCTTAGGATTTGCTCCCTTAACAGCTTTCATAGATAACACACAGCAGTGTTCATTATGTTAATCATGGTGTACATTACAGACACAGTACTTATTTATCTTATAACAGGAAGTTTGTACCTTCTGACCACCTTCATCTAACACCTCCCCACCCCAGCCCCTGCCCGCCTCTGGTAACCACAAATCTGATCTCTTTTTCTGTTTGTTTTTGAAGTATAATTGGCCTACAACACTATGTTAGTTCCTTGGGCACAACACAGCAATTCAATGTTTCTACACATTACAAAACAATCATCGCCCTACAGATACATTCTTTTACCAATGGTTTACTCCATTCTCTCAGTCCCCTCTCACCAGGTGGGCCCCATGGAGGCAGCCAGGCCCAGTGCACCCCTGGAGTTGGGTTAGTTACCCTGCACAGGTCACTCAGCTCATCCTGTTTGCTTCTTCGTTGAGTTTTTAGTGTCCACATTCCTCAAAGGGTTATGGTGAACATAAAGGGGAGGGGGGGAGAAAAGATTAAATTAAAGCACTATTTATAGTGAAGTTTTATATACTCATAAAAACTAGAAATTCAGGTGTGATTCATTCACTTAAAAATACAAAATAAATAGCTCTCAAGGCTTGACCTCTAATCAGGATTTCATTAGGTCCCAACCTCTCTGCTGTGGGCAGGACCAATTGGCCATTTCAACACATTTTTTACAAACAGAATAGAATAAGCCAGAAAAACCCTATCTTTAGAAAGTATTTTGTATTGACTGAATGTGTGCGTATATTTAATTTCTTCTTTAAATCATTATGGGAAATTAATTTCAAATGTAGAGAGACTAGTATAACGAATTCCCACGAACCCATCTGTAGCTTCAACAATCATCAAACTCATGGCCAAGCATGTTTCATCCAACACCCACTTTCCCCTCTCCCGTATTACTTTGAGACAAATACTAGAAATCATATAATTTCTTACATAAATATTTTAGTATATATAGCTCTAAAAGACAGGAACTTCCCTTCTGAAAACATAAAGCACCTAAAACAAAATCAAGAATAAGTCCTTTTATCATCAAGTATCTCTAATCAGAGACCAACCTTCTCTTTGCTTTATATATGTCATACATTGTCTAGGTTTGTTTAAATTGACATATCTTTTATGTCTCTAAGTTTATAGGTTACCCTTCCCCCTCTCTATTACACCCTTGCAATGTATTTTGTAGTGAAAGCCTAAATTATATTTTAAAATTCTAAATTAAAATTATCTTGAGATCATATGTTGGTCTTAAAGCAAAACAGTACTAGTTTGGAGGGGGCAATCATCCATACTTTCCACCCACTTTTGTAGTTAAACACTGATTCATTTACAAGGGAATAATCAATAAGAAGATAGCACTACATTTTAATATTAAGGTGCACAGGAGTACCTCTTTAAAACACTTTTTAAATTTTATAAACCAGTTTTTAAGCAATCAAAATGCTACAGAATTACTCCCTTCATTGGAGATTTCTAAAGGGAAAAATAAAATTGCTGAGCACGGGCTTCCCTGGTGGCACAGTGGTTAAGAATCCGCCTGCTAATGCAGGGGATATGGATTCGAGCCCTGCTCCGGGAAGTTCCCACATGCCGCACAGCAACTAAGCCCATGCACCACAACTACTGAGCCTGCGCTCTAGAGCCCGCGAACCACAACTACTTAGCCTGTGTGCTACAACTACTGAAGCCCGCGCACCTAGAGCCTGTGCGGCACAAGAGAAGCCACCGCAATGAGAAGCCCGCGCACAGCAACAAAGAGTAGCCCCTGCTTGCCGCAACTAGAGAAAGCCTGCGTGCAGCAACAAAGACCCAATGCAGCCAAAAATAAATTAAAAACAAAAAACAAAAAACTGCTGAGCTCATTTTATGTGAAACAACAGGGTATATGGTTACCGCAAAGGGCAACACCCAGGGCACAGGGAGGAGAGTGTTCTGCATGGATAAGAGCGTGAAAGTGCATAAAGATTAGCTGTTCTTTATTAAGGGGCTCAAGGCTTCGAGAAACATGAAAGTTTAAAGATACCTGGTTGCCATGGCTGCACAAAGTAGAGAACAGAGACAACCCTCATTCACCTAAAATGTGAAGGAGGGTTTGAAGAACTACTTTTATCTCCAGAATTGCTTTAATTTTCCATTATCCATTGCGGGGATGGGGTGAGCAGAGCTTCTGCCTCCAAACAGCCTTGGCTAAAGTGTTGTGGTCCCAGAGGATCAGCCTGAGGGGGGTTGTGGTAGAGGGGAGAGGGCCTTCTTTCCTTCTCTCTTCTCTGGGCCCTTTCACCCCCTGCCCTCTGAGTCTTGCTAATATACACTCTGCCCCGAGAGAGGATGGTTCTGGGAGAAGAGCCAAGCGGCTGGGTGGTTGGTCAGAGGTGACTGGGTGTGGACTCTGGTCTGGATGACACCAGGGATGCCTGGCCCTGGGAATGGAGCCAGGCTGAATTAGTTTTCTGGATATTGAGGGTCTCAGTATACATTCCTTTCTCCTGTCCAATCTGGAAATTCCATCGCACTGAGCATCTGTGTGTGTGAGCACGTGTGTGGTATGAAGAGCACGTAAGGAGAGGCTGGAAGGACCCATGTTTGTGGCTTTCTTGGCCCTTGGATCCCAGCGCTCAGCTCCAGTGGCCAGGTCTCTGGCCTTTCAGGAAACCTGGATGTAGAGCAGACAGAAGGGGACCTCAGTCCCCTCCAGGCCACCTTGCAAGGGCAGTGTCAACCTGACATTAAATGGAGAAAAATCGTAATAATAGCAAACCTGATTAAAGGCTTATGACCATAGCCAGGCATTTTCTATGCATTAATTATTTCATTTAATTTGCACTGCAATCCCCCAGGTAGATAGGATAAGATTGGAGCAAAGCAAGGAAAGGGAGCGTAGTAAGGCTGAGTAACTCGCTCAAAGTTAAACAGAGTGTGAAGACATTTGGCTCTAGTGCTTCAGCTAAGCCGCGACTCTAGGCCAAGTCATCTGGTCTCTCTGAGCCTTAGTTTCCTCATCTGCAAAGTGGAAACAATGGGAATACTCACCTGGAGAAGTTAATTGAAAGAAAAAATGAGCTAGTGCATGGAAGGTCATAGGATGAACTAAAGCACAATCCAAAAATAAGGTAAGAAGGTTAGAAAGCTGCTTGCTCAGCACAGACCCAATTGCTTTCCTGGTAACAGGGCACAATTTTCTTTGATGAGGTTCTTCTAGTCAATAAACTAGGTTATCTCATTGTAAGAATATCTGGTCTCTTTTCATAGCATTCAGTAAAGCTCATGTCATCTTGACTGAGAGGGGAAAAAAAAATGAAGCCTGTAAACACTTGTATTTTTCCTGAATTAGCATTTGTGCTAAAAGAGGGCTCGCTGCTGAAGAAGTTGTGCATTCCTTAGAGGCAGGCCAAGTTTTACATTCTGTCACCAGCAGCTTTTAGCCAAGTCCTGAGCACCAATTAGTCTCCTGAGAAACACCTGCTTGACATACAAGCACTTTCTCCAATTCCTGCCCATAAGACCTCATGTAGGTAGTATGTGTGTTTTTCCCTATTACAAAGTTCAAAGAAAGGGTCCTGTATTCTTAACATTCGAAGCTTCATTCATTCATTTACTCCACACTAAAAAGATTGGTTTTTTTCCCATTCATTCTGTAAATTTCTAGACTGCAAGTAACCAGGCGCTGTCTAGATTCTGGAAATACAGGACAGACTTGGTCCTGCCCTCATGAACTCATGTAGTTTAATGGGGGGCAACAGAAAACCCAAGCAAACAAGTAGGTAACATGATCAGTGCAAGGAAGGAAGCAAAGAGCTGATGCAGAGGTAGAATGGGCAGGAAAGGCTTCTCAAAGGTAGAGACCCAAAGGCTAAGAAGGAGCCTGCCCTGTGGTGGGGCTGGAGACACAACAGCAGGTGGGGGGCCAGCATGAACAGAGGGCTGGAGGCAGGCGGGGCAGGGCTGCTCAAAGCAGGCCTGTGGGCCAGGCTCACAGTGTAAGGAATGGGCCAGGGGCCGCCGTGCTGGGCTTTGCGCATTATGGTAAGGAGTCCGAGTTTAAAGGCTGCAATAAGAAGCCATTGGAGCTTTTTTTAAAAAAAAAAACAACTGGGTAAAATTCACATAACATAGAATTCACCGTTGTAATGTGAATTCCTATTCCTCCCTCCTCCCTCCACCCGCCCACCCGCCCACCCGCAGCCTCTGGCCGCCACTAATCTGCTTTCTGTCTCCATGGATTTGACTATTCTGGACATTTCATATAAATGGAATCATACATTAAATAACCTTTTGTGACTGGCTTCTTTCACTTAGCATAACGTTTTCTAGGTTCATCCACAGTGTAGCATTTATCAGTACATCAGTAAAAGCTTTTTAAAGGGCGGTGTGCAGCAATCTGACTTACGTTTTGGGATCACTTTCGCTGCCCTGGAGAGAACGGATAGGAGAAAAGGCAGAGGGCAAGTGAGCAGATGAGTCAGGGGCTGCTGCAGTGGGGAGGGTGAGAGATGACGGAGATGCGGAAAGACGGCTGCAGTGGACACGGAGGCAAGGCGCGCTGACATATTTTATAGGGAAGGTTGAGGGCACTTGCTGACGGATGGGAAGTGTGGTTCCAAGTCCCCAGAAGTCCAGGCAGGAGGAAAAAGATGTGGGGGGAAATGAAGAGTTCCATTTTGGCTATGTTAAACTTGAGATATCTCATCTGAGATGTTAATTAGGCGATGGAAATGCGAATCTGGGAATTAGTGGGAAAGTCAGAGCTGGAGATAAAAATTTGAGGGTCGTCAGCCAGAAGACTGAGGCTAAATCCAGGGGAATATGTGTTAAATTATGTGCATTATAACAGAGTGATTTCCGCCCCCAAGGGTGACCAAGAATAAGAGGTCTGTAAATCTAATACTTCTCAGCTCCTAGCTAAAAGTGGAATATTCTGCATTTGAATGAGTGCTCAGCATTTACAAAGACAGAAGCTGGCGTCCTCTGGTCTGTATTCAGAGTCACCAGCCTCACTGAGCGGACCTGTTTGCATTTCTATCACCACTGCACTCAGTCAGCACCAACAACTGGTAACTCCCACTAAGGGTGTTAAGTGAAAGGATGCTTGCCTTTCAATGAGAACCCCAACCAAGTGTGATCAGGGTCTTAGCTCAGGTTAAAAATGAATGCTTTGAGCATTGAGGTCACTTAAATTGAAGAAACCAAACTTATTCTTAACCTTCTCTGGATAACCTGTACTCCTAGGTGGGTGATTCTCCTAACCGCTAACAAAAACTCTGGGAGAAGTCCTGGAACCAAACCAAGGACTGGGCCACTTTTGCTCAAATAGCAGTGACTGGGCCCCATCCCTGCCTTTGGGTGGTCGGCAGTGGGGAGGGATGGAAGATGTAAACTTCCAACAATTGTCCTTCCTTTGTTGCCCACACCTGTTTATTTTCATGACTGTAAAACACAGATGCCCTATGACTGTTGGCACAGGTTTGAGGTGAACTGAGAAAAATTAGGACAACATACGAGTACTTCTTATAAGTTAATTAGCAGAAAAACTTGGCAACCTTATGTCAGATCCCAAAATCTTCTGGACATTTTACTGATTCATGAAGCCTAAAGCTTGGGAAGCACTGCTGTAGATTTCTTGAATAGAACTCCAGAAGCACTGCTCCTTGGTGACACTCACGTGGCGTGCAAAGGGGAACTTGTATTGCTATTTGCTTTTGCTCTGAGGTCTCCTCTGCCAGATAGTAAGCACATAAAAGGCAGAAATTTTTCTCCCACTTTTTGTACTCCCCTTAGCAGGTGCTCGATAAATATTTATGGAGACAATAAAAGCAACACCTCTCCCCACTTTTCTGACTAAAAAATCCCCCAAAAAACAAAAAAACCTTCTGCTTTTTATGTTTAATAATTCCATAAAAGAGTCTTATGAGTTGCGGGTTTGCAATACAGCCCATTTGCTGATGACGCCTGTGGGGAAAGGAGATGGGCTGAGCATCTCCTTTGGATGGAAGTTCGTTTTCCCACTGGTAGGGTGGTCAGGTGAGGAATTTCCTCTCTTAGGTGAAGTTCCTTATCTTTTCCCCCCTGACTTTATGCTTGTGTCTAACCAATACCTTGGTTCCTTACTTAGCTTCCGGTTTGTGGGAACTTTTCTTTCATCATGTAGTTATTTCCCACTCAAGCTGTCTTCTCCAATCACTCAGTAATTATTTAATGAACATGTCCTCTGTGTCATCTTCCTATTCATCTGCTAACAGCTCCTAACACAGGTTGATCCCTTGCCTCTTCCCGAACATAATCCAATTTGCCCTGGCACGGGGGCTCAGCAAGAAAGGCCTAAGCCTTTTAACCAAACACCTAAGGTCCTAATTGATGTTTCCCTCAGGGTCTCAGTATATTTGCACAAAACCTAAAATATTAATATTGATTCTTTAAAAGATCTAAAAGTTCCCCGTGGCCTTCTCTGTCATACTATATAAAGGAAAACTACAGAATTAGAAGGAAAAAAAGCAGACGTTTGAAGCAAAAGTGGCTATAAAATCTATAATAGAGACCAGGTAAGAAAACTGACCCTTCAGACATTTCCAGAGACATTCCACACTATAGCAAATGCAATCTGGCATTGCCAACAGAAGTATGTCAGAGAAATACACAGCATCACGACTACAACAGGGGGCTTCCCTGGTGGCACAGTGGTTAAGAATCTGCCAGCAAATGCAGGGGACACGGGTTTGAGCCCGGGTCCGGGAAGATCCCACATGCCGCGAAGCAACTAAGCCCGTGTGCCACAACTACTGAGCCTGCGCTCTGGAGCCCTCAAGCCACAACTACTGAAGCCCACGAGCCTAGAGCCGCGCACCGCAACAAAGAGTAGCCCCCGCTTGCTGCAACTAGAGAAAGCCCGCGCACAGCAATGAAGACCCAATGCAGCCAAAAATAAATTAAAAAAAAAAAAAAAAAAAAAGACTACAACAGGAAACAGTACGACTTATTAAAGGTGTAGGTATAGACAAAACTTCCTTTGAAATCCTAGGGAATAAACATATAGTTTTTGAAACATGATCAATTTAAACACACACTTACCCATCATATAAGTAAACATATTAATTTATACTTACTTACGGTATCGTGAAATGGTTCAGTAGCTTATTTAAAATTGTACTCTGCAGTCCAAAGGAACCAGCATCTCATAAAATTTCTACATCCAAATATCAATTTAGAGGAAATATGAACTCAGAAGAATGTGAAAAACGATACTATGAGGAAATAACCAGCATAACCCAGACAGGAAATTCTACAGGACAAATGACCTAATTTCACAAAAAAGAAAAAAACAAGAGATGGGAAGAAAACCTATAGACTGAAAGTCATGAGACTTATCAGTCACAAATATGTGAACTTCACTTTCTTGATTCAAATAACTTGTAAAAATATATGAATGACTGAAATATTCAGGGATGAAAATATCTGATGTCTGGGAAGTAAGTGGAGGTACAGATGAAACAGGATTGGGAAAATATTGATAAATGTTGAATCTGGGTGATCTATGCATGGGATTCATTATACTCTTCTGTCTACTGTATGTTTGAAATTCTCCACAATACAAAGAAAAAAAAGAAAAAAGAGGAGGAACCTATAAAATAAAAGTTTAAAATATATAATCAGGTAGAGTCTTTGTGAGCTTAAATTAAAAGTTTCTTGACTTTTGCAGTTGCCATATGTTGTAGTCACCTTTCCTGGGCCTAATTTTCCATTTCTACTACATCCTCTTAATGGTACATTTCTCTTTGAGAGGCAACGTATAAATAAATTAAAAGCTTTACACCAAAGGTTACAGAAGTCTTAAGCTTCCTAATTTTCTTAAGGGAATCATGCACCAATCAAACTGATGAAAATGGTACAAATTTCATTTTGTGGAGTGTATACTACTGCACATTACATGCTACTGTCCAACCTAGTAATGATACAGGATGGTGCATGTGTTCTGTGCAAATCCAAGAGCCTTTCTTCAAGTATGTACCTGAAGTACTCGGTATCCAAGTTCATTGTAAAGTAAAATAAAACATCTAACTACACCTTATCTGATGTACAATGTAAAATATAAGACATTTAACAATAAGGCAATAAAATATCCAAATAAACCAGAAGAAATAAATGTTGTAAGCCCTGTGGTCTGAATATATCATAATAATGAATAAGAAATTTGGCACTGACAACCCAAATCAAACAAATTCATCCAGAAATGAAAAGTAGCCAAGGATAATTAGGTTAACGTGAAATTACAGTTTTAGAGAAGAATTTCAATTTGTTAATTTATAAGGATTATAGGAAACTATAATTACCTCATCACCTCTCATACCAAGGTATTTATGTTTCTGGGAAAACAAATCAGTGTGAATTGCTCGGTGAGTACAGAATTAAAGAGGAAAAATAATTTAAAAATTTCTTTTTGGCAACAATGTGCACCTCTCACAGACTCCCATCTGTCCCTCCAGAGCAGCATAGTTTTTGGTTTCCCACTTAACAAGTTGTCCATGTTCTCTAACTTTTGCTGCATAAACACCACTACATTTTTTTCTCTCTCTGATTCAAAGCATTCTTTCATCCTTAGACTAATGGAAGGTTACCATTAGTCTAAACTGAGGTCTGTGTGTCAATTTCCTCAACAGTAAATCTTACTTTACAGGATTGATAAGCAGACTTAAGAGTATTAAATCAATTAATATTTCTAAAGCATTTAGAACAATGGTTGGCACAGAGTAAGTGCTATGTAATCAACTATATAGTAGCTTATATATTATAAACATATTATGAGCTTAAATGGTAAGTATATAAATGTACACGTTTTACTAGTTAAAATACAATTAAAAAACTATTTGATATTCTAAGTCTAAAAATGAGCTAGAATATCACAGCAACTGGGATCTGACATGTACTATACATTAAACATCTAACACACAAAAAGCACAATTCTACCTAATTACTGGCTATGTTAATCTAGGTAATAGTATGTGATCTAAAACTAAAAGCGGAACCTTGAGAGACGTCTATTTAAAACCCCTTTAATAACAGTACACTGCTTTCTTAGAGATGAAAAGGCTCTGGGGAGGTTATTTTAAATAATGCCAGTCTCCTCAAAACAGTTGTCCAGAATTTTGAGTAGTTTTTTTCCTTAAGAAATTTGTCTGAAGCAAACAAAAGCACTCCAAAAATTCCACTGATGTGGGTATGTTTTCAAAAGCATCCCCAAATTATAATGATGATGATTAAAGGAAGTGGAAGAGTATAATCTAAAATCACATTTCAGCTTTGCTAAAATAAAGCTGTGGGAACAGGATAAGACACTTGACATTTATGAATAAATTATTGGTAAGCCTTCTCAGCTCTTGTTTTCTGAGTCTGAAACTTTTAAGAATCAAAACATGTTAACTATGTAAAAACATGGCTTTATGAAAATATTAAGTGAAAAAAGTAGACCACACATTGTATGCTCAGTGTGATTATAACTGTTCAAATCTGTGTAATACCTCCATCCATTTATCTGCTCATCCATCTATAGATTAGAAAGCAGACTTAAGAGATGAGAATGGCGGCTACATGGCACACAGCATTCCATTTTAAAGTGAGATTTGGGGGCTTCCCTGGTGGCGCAGTGGTTAAGAATCTGCCTGCCAATGCAGTGGCCATGGGTTCGAGCCCTGGTCCGGGAAGATCCCACATGCCGCGGAGCAACTAAGCCCGTGCACCACAACTACTGAGCCTGCGCTCTAGAGCCTGTGAGCCACAAATGCTGAAGCCTGTGCACCTAGAGCCCGTGCTCTGCAACAAGAGAAGCCACCGCAATGAGAAGCTCACGCACCGCAACAAAGAGTAGCCCCTGCTCGCCGCAACTAGAGAAAGCTGGCGCACAGCAACGAAGACCCAACACAGCCAAAAATAAATAAATAAAATAAATAAATTTATAAAAAAGAGATTTATACCAAAACAATTTTTACATTTGCAACCGTAACTGTCACCAAAGTGATAACCGATTCATGCAAAAATTACCAATGGGTTCACTGTTAGGGAAGAATAATATTCCAGAATAGGATATTCACACAGTCTCAAAGATAAATAATAAATACATAGGTTACTTATGAAGTACAAAGGGAAAAAGGTACCTTTAGAGTGAGGCAATCTGGTAAATCCTACCTTAACTAAGTGATCCAATTTAGCATCACCAATGATAGGACAACTCACAGCAATGCCTCCTGATGCTGTGCCTTCTCTGTAGTATTCTCGTCAGAAACGTTTAATCTGAATCTAATCATGTGGAAACGAGACAAATGCAAACTGAGGGACATTCTGCAAAATAACTGGCCTAGATTCTTCAGAAATGCAATTTTCTAGGGAACTGTTCTACATTAAAGGAAATTAAAGAAACATGAAACCTAAATGCAATGCATGATGATTGAATGGATTTTAGGAAGGAGGAAGTCCAATTATAACAGACATTACTGGGACAACTGTGGAAATCTGAATAAGGACTGTAATCATTCTAAATAGCACTGTATTAACATTAATTTCCTGAATTTGATAATTGCATTGTGGTCATGTGAAATTAATGCCCTTGTTTTACAGGGTTAAACGTAAGTATTTATTGGATTAAACTGAATTATGAGATTAATCTGTTTGTAAATAACTCTCTAATGATTCAGGAAAAAAGAAAAAATATATAGTGTAAAACTAACATAGCAAGATGTTAGGAACAGATAAATTTAGGCTAAGAATACAGGGGTATTCATTGTTCTTTCTTGCAATTACTTTAGGATTAAAATATTTTTAAAAGAGCTGAGGCAAAAAATCCATCTTTGTTTTAAAATTCTACATGATCCAGAATGGACTCCACTATAGTTAGAGTCACCAAATATTTACAAATAAGGCTAAAGAGGCAAAAAGAAAACATCTACTTTTAAGTAGCAATGATAACCTGTTAGTCCACATTTCCCTCAAAAACCATTAAGGTCACAGCAAGAAACCATTTCCTAGATGGAGAACTTAAGAAGTTTAAAGAACAATTCTTGGGAATTCCCTGGTAGTCCAGTGGTTAGGACTCAGTGCTTTCACTGCCAGGGCAGGGGCTCAATTCCTTGTCAGAGAACTAAGATCCTACAAGCCATGAGGTGTGGCAAAGAAAAAAAAAAGAACTTTTATTATTATATAGATGTAGTATATATAATCAGAAACAAATCTGAGTTATAATTAAGTTATAAAAAATAAAAGTCCAGAGGCAGAAGATACACTGCCTATATGTGGTGAACAGAGGATTTACTTGCCAGAAAAAGTAACTGTTGCAAACCCTCAGAATTATTGCTCTATAACTGGGCAGGTGAGATCTACTATTCAGTAATTTTATTCAATAACCATTACTGAACACTGATTATGTGCCAGTGGTCCTGTACTTAGAGTGCATAAAGGGTAAGACAAAGTCCTTGCCTTGAAGAACTCAGCCTATAAAAGTCTCTTATCAATTATAACTTAATTAAAAAATAATCCTCTATATGTCCTTATAAAATCCTTATTTAATTTCTAAATTTAGTCCAACTTAGTCTGTAGGCAACCTAGAGATCATTTGCAACTAGTATTTAAAAGCAATTACACTTTTCTACTTATTTTAAAAATCAATAATTTGCTTCCATAATATTTACAGGCCAAATTATTCAACTTTATAATAAAGACTTTATTAGGACCCTATACAGAAGTTCCTTCCAAACAGACAAAAGTTTGAGGGAACAGGGAATCTTGCTCTGGCCTCTCCTCAGTCAAAGGCCTCTGCTAGTTTGAACCCTGACCGGGCAAGTTTCACTGCAGAAGCTGTCTTCAAGTACAATTAAATCAGGAGTCGTGAAGAGCTTCATTGTCAATCTATGAATTTCGTTTGCTTGTTTGCTCTGGCTGAAAGAATTCATCAATCAATCTGAGATTCGTCTCTTATTATGGGTTCTTATAAATTAAATCATAAATAACTCAGAATCTAAAAACTGTGACAATCCTGAATAATCTTAACCCCCGTAAAAGGATCTGTAAATCAAAGGATATGCTAAAGTTCAAAGTTTTTTTTTTTTGTTTGGTTTGTTGTTAATTAATTAATTATTTTTGGCTGCGTTGGGTCTTCGCTGCTGTGCACGGGCTTTCTCTAGTTGTGGTGAGTAGGGGCTACTCTTCGTTGTGGTGCGTGGGCTTCTCATTGCAGTGGCTTCTCTTGTTGCGGAGCATGGGCTCTAGGTGCACGGGCTTCAGTAGCTGTGGCACGCGGGCTCAGCAGTCGTGGCTCGCAGGCTCTAGAGCACAGGCTCAGTAGTCGTGGCACACGGGCTTAGTTGCTCCGTGGCATGTGGGATCTTCCTGGACCAGGGCTCGAACCTGTGTCCCCTGCTTTGGCAGGCGGATTCTCAACCACTGCACCACCAGGGAAGCCCCATAAAGTTCAAAGTTTTAAGAAAAGCTTAGGAACCCACAATTTTATGTCTGGGTGCCTGTAAGTAATTCTTAAACGGTTCACAAAAAAGATAAAAAGACGATAAACATCGTGGAGACTCCTATTTTTCATTTCTGCTGAGAAGTACTGTATCACTTAGCTTAAATTGTCTGAGCAAAAGGTCCCACTTAAAGTGAGCATAACTGTTAATATATGCTGCTATCTTTGGTATTTCTTTTCTCTCAGATTAAAGAGAGATTAAGAATGACTAAGGAATTAACACAACATTGTAAATCAACTATACTTCAATTAAAAAAAAAAAAAAAAAAGAATGACAAGGGAGAACCTGTTTGTTAACTGCAACAGTTGTAACTAAAGTTTACAGAGTGCCTGACCTAAATGAAGCCTTTCCCTAACGCAAATTAAGTTGAGCCATCAGGATTCTGTATAACATGGGCTCTAGAACCACACTTGAACTTATATTATGCGCTAGAATTTACTGCAATTTAAAATATATATATATATTGTGACCTTTCAGGTTAAAAGAGGTTTCAAAATGGTTTATTCAACAGAGACTTTCACAGCTCATAAATGTTTCAAGTTACTCTTGGGAAACTTAGTTCATCACCTGAAAAAGTGATTTCACTTTTAACAAAAATAAATTTGAGTTTATTTTTAAGAAACAAAAGCATCCATTTCTTCTACATAAAGCCTTTCGTTTGTTCTAAACCCGAGTTAAAACAGGAAATTCTATGGTCAAAAGAGACTTTTTTTTTTTACTATCTAGAAATATATTTCTGTAACTGAAATTAACATCCTAATCACAGAGGTAATCTGAGGGATAATGTTCAAGCCCTGGGAATGTAAGAAGGTAGTGCAAGGAGGTAAAGAACGGGAGACGATGGCAGGAGATAAGCACAGGTGTGTACAAGGCCCCTTCCCACCCTGCCTGTGGAAATGCCCTCTTCTGTCCCCCATGAACACAGATGAGCTGGGACAGCTTCCGACTGTGATAAAACCATGTTTTTCCTAGAATCACTGTTTCTTCAATGGTGGTTTTTTATTAAAAGAAGAACTATTCAAATGGATGGTAAGAAATTCAACTTGTATCAATACACAAATAAGTTTACTTAAAAACACCTCCGTTACATATTTTTAAAAGTTGCAGAATCTCTCCCCACCAGTGTCCATAAGCTAGAATAGCTTCACGTGAAACCTGCAGTCTGACCTAAGAGAATCAATAAGTGATGGTCTAGGTACTTGCTCAGACATTTCTCTTGTCACCGAAGAGACAGTCACAAACAAAACACATCTCTTGCCTGGTTGAGTAGGAAGAATCCACATAAAAGAGCTTCATAAAACGTCTATGAAGGAGAACTGGTAATATCAGAAGAGTTCCAGCACTTCAATTGAATATAATTCTCTATTAGTCTTTTCTTGATTTAATTTCTGTAGCTCACGAAAACTTACTTCAATCTTGTTGAGCTCAGAACAAATGCTTATCTAAAGAAAAAAGTTCCAAAATAACTTTTACCATATTTTGTACATATGGATAAATCCTCCACAATTACTTAGGGCTATTCCAAGAAAAATTTTAATAAATTATAATTTTGGTGCTTCTTGGTTACAAACAGAATTCAGTATAATCAAATAATTACATACCTGGGATTTCACAAACTTGTAAAGACTTAACAGTAGCCTTTTTGCTTCTGGTATCATTACCACAACAGTAAAATTAGCATCTAGAAGTAGACATATCCAATCCATAATCTGAAGATAAACAGGAAAAGGAGTTAAGATTTTAAATTTAATTTTAGGTTAATTCATTTTACAAAGTCCATAATAGTATCAAACAGTTATAAGAAAAAATAAGTCTTCTTTACAGAAGTCTGAACATTTTAGAGATGAAGGAATTTCTAAGCAATCTAAAAAGCCTCTTTTCTGCTTTTCTACTTGTCATTTAACAAGCATAATTGGATCTTTTCCATCAGATTAATCAGTAAAAAGAAAGCCACAGTGATATTTAATCCAAGGGAGAGCTAGCACTTTTTATTTTAAAAAATTCTTGATAACTACTCACAGCTACAAAACAAATAACCCACTCATCTCCTATTCTGAAATATACACTATGACCCAAGAATAAGGTGTCGTGTATTATAGATAAGGTACCAAGAACTAAAATAAAATTATTACTATACATTTATTAAAGTATCCTATGTAGTGTACACCTTCAAATGGTGTTGTTAACATGCAAATATCAGTGTCATGAAAAAGCATTAAGGAAACCAACTATCCATTTGCAGGGAGGGGGGAAAGCTGATACCTGTGTAACTCTCTACACCAAAATAAACTTTATATGTATCAAAGAATTAAACAAAGAAAAGGAAAAGAAATGTACTAGGGGAAGACAGGGTGGCTATTTTTACACTCTTAGAGTGGGAAGGGCCTTAAGCATGGCGTACCCAAAAAGAAGCAGTAAAGGAAAAGCCTAACAATTTTGACAGCATGAAAATTAAAAACCCATCTATGGCAAAAATTACACTAAAGCAAGTAAAAAAGAGTGATAGGAAAAAAAGTATTTGTAATACACTTCATAGAAACAGACTAATTTCTCTTAATATACGAAGAATAATTTATAAGGCAAAATGATAAAGACAGGAAGTGCCAATAGAAAAATTGGACAAAGAACCTGATTAGGCAGTACACAAAAAGGAATATAAATTGGCAAGAAATGATGGTCCACCTTTCTTATTATCAAAGAAATGCAAATTAAAACACTTACTTGTTACCTACTTGACTAGCAGAGAGTAAGGTCTCAGATCTTGGTGGCCATAGTATCTCTTGTCACAACCCTTTGGAAAGGTAGCCTGGCATTTTTGAAACTAAAAATGCATGCACCCTTTATCCAGTAATTTCACTAATGGGAATTTACCCAAGAGGTGTTCTCTCATAATATGCAAGAATATTTCTATAAAGATGCTCACTGAAAGTTTGTTTACAATAGCAAAAAACTGTAAGCAACTTAAATGCCAATCAATAGGGGACTTACAAATTAAGATTTTCTATAAAATCAAATAGTATGCAGTGGTTAAAAAGAATGTTGCAGATGTATATAGCCTGATTCAGAAAATGTGTAAAATGTAGCAATGAGTGAAAAAAAACAAGCTGCAGAATAGCATGCACGTGATCTAATTTGCATGAGAAAGACAAGAGAAAGATAAGTTAAGGTACAGAAAGCAAATTTCTGGACATAAATGCAACTCTTAGTATTGGTTATCTCTAAGAGGGACTTGGGATTATTAGGTTATTAGGAGGACACTTATTATCACTCTCTCCCAATGAAGCTGAGGAAATTCTTGAAAAGGGTCACAATAAAGAATCAGGAATTTAAGATGAATTTAAGTTTCTTAGTATAGAATTATGGCTCTAAAAAATCCATCTACCAAATTGAGTGATCCACCCCAGTGGTTTGTGTACCTGGTGAGGGAGGAGGGTCGTAGGAACCACGAGACAGGGAGAAATCAGTTCCTGGATTCCAGATTCTGATACTATATATATATATATATATATATATATATATAAAACCTTTTTTTTGTTTAACATATTTTTCCCAGCATCAGATCAAAATAAAAAGATTACCTCACCTGGTTCAGGGTTGGAGGGTGTATTCCAGGAAGAGTCATAGTAGCATTTTCACTACACTTCAGATAAAGGAAATACAAATACTGGAGAAATAGCTAGGTGTTGGGGGGGAAAAAGAACAATCATTTTGATAGGAATATTTTCTCTTTGTAAAGCTAACAAAGAGACTGGAAAGAATTTTAAGAGGCTACTGAATTTAACTGTACATCAGACAAATATGCTAGACATCAGGGGACACATGAATCAAATGCACTCCCTGCCATCAAAGAAGAGTTCATTTGGTTTGGGAGAAGCGGGTGAGGAGCTTATTTTGTTTGTAAATAGTAAGTAGAGAAGAGAGAATCCTTCTCTGGGCAATTCTTTTTAGTTCCTACTCGTTTCTAAGTTAGATGGATGAACCCGGCCTTCGGGTTTGACACCAGGAACACGTCAAGCTCTGCCTCCTCCAGGTCACTCTAGTCTCCCAGGCACGATTTTTCACCTTGAGGGCTGGGAAATCTCTTACTCAGATGAAAGAACTTTATAACCTTTCGAATGCCCTAGAAGCTGGGTAGAGTTAAGGAGCAACACTTAACGCAGAAATAAAATCCTGCAGGATTCGTAAGAACACTCACAGTGATGTGTTGTGCTGGGATGTCCTTCAAATGAGGCAGAAGAAACGTCTCGCTATATGCTGAATGAAGAATTGCATTTCTACTTGGGAATAAAGGAAAATCTCATTTCAACCAATAAAGACTTTTCTACTGAAATAATGAGTAATTCCCTTCCCCAGTAACATTTTTCTAAATTTATACAAAAGTTCTACTTTTCTAGAAGAGTGTTATCACTGAACATTCTCCTCGTCACTAGAGATCATCTGGAATATTTTGCTATTATAGATAATTGGTGTTTATTCAGTAGACTAATTTTTAGAAGTGATAGAGCTTCTATCTTAGTATAGCTTCTTAAATAAGAAGGTTTAAGTAAGTTGTTTGAACACAGCATTGAATGTAATCCATTTTCAAGCAGAAACTGAAAAAAATTGAAAAAAAGAAAAGGAAAAAACCACCTTAAATTATCTAATTACCCCTTAGTTTTTGCTCGGCATTTGACTACATCCCTGGGAAAAAGACAATACAAGGGAAATGGTTTCAAAGGATACAGTAGCGCTGCTCTTTTCCCTGTAACAGGGCATGAAGTGCTCTCCTCTGTTGCAGCCTGAGGCTTCTCAATCAACTCCTGAGCACAGTTCTCACAGTTATCTTCTTCAGGATTGAAACCATTTTGAAGAATTTCAGTTTGTTCTTCTATTTCCCCATCTTGTATAGTAGCAGTATAGTCAGAAACTGACTCCATATTGATATCTGTTTCTTGAAGACTGTCATCACCAATGCTATCATGTTAATTGAAAGCAGGAAATAATTCTTATCAGTAGCTGAACTTACTGGAAAATTTTTCATTTTCTAAGACTTTAAAGTTTTAGAAATAAAATAAAACAATAGATTAAAAATGCAGTGAAAGTAAAGGACCATCAGCTTCTAACTTACCTCAAGAAAATTTTTAAGCAAGCGCAGGTGACTGACTCAGGGATGTCAGGGAACTGCTGTAGGCAGAGCTGTAGGATCTGCACATCTGTCTTTTCTAAGGCAAACTCCATTAAGCCAGGGCACAAGCTAAGACCAAAAACATGAATCATTTATATATATTAAGAAACTCTCAATTGCAAATAATTCATAAGGCTTTTACAGAGTATAAAAATCAGAACTGCAAAAAACAAGGTCAAAAGAGTTATGTGTATAAAGTTTGGTGTACAGAAACATTTACCTGTAAAGAAACATTTACCTGTAAGAAAGCACACGTGTTTGGATAAGCTGCATCAGACAGTTCCGAGGATAAAATGATGGTTCTGCTTTATATCTTCCCAGAAGTCCTATTACTACATCCCCAATAATAGTATGAAAGTCAGGGGTCCGCTGAACAGCCAAAAATTTACGTAGTTCTACTTCAATATGTTTTTCTGAATCTTTCTGAAAGGGCAGAAGTAAAGAGTTCAGTGTGGTACATTAATAAATGTCGCTCTGCACTTAAAAGTTCCTAGCTTAACATTGTCTTAAATCACTAACAGCATTCATGCATTCCTGTGAAACTGGAGTTGATATACAATTTACTGGACAAAGACAAAATACAAAGAAGAAAAAAAAACTCAAGGATTTAGAAATCAAAATTTCTAAGAAGCTAAATTACAAACATTCAATGCAAAGGTGAATGAGATATGAGGCCACCACCATCACACTGATCTCACGAAATGCTTAGTGAGAGTCAAATAAGCCAAAGCATCACTCTGGCAACCTCAATATACTATACAAATGTTAGCCATAGCTCTAAAAATGATCACAAGAGGAAGACAGAATAAAAAGTACATAGGATTTCTTTTAACCATGAGTTGATTTTTCGTATTTCTAATATTTTAAAATTTACCTGTACGGCTGCTAAGAGTTGTGTGGATGGTGGAACCTCCGGCTGTACACTCACTTCAATTTTCCTTCTCCTTAACTGGAATTCAGTAAATTGATTAGGATCTCAAAACAACACAAAAGATGCAATAGACATTTAGAAGAATATAAAATGTCCCAAAGAGACTGGCACACTTTTGCTCTAATCACAAACTTTCTTTTTTTTTAATTTATTTATTTTTGGCTGCATTGGGTCTTCGTTGCTGCGTGTGGGCTTTCTCTAGTTGTAGCGAGTGGGGGCTACTCTTCATTGCAGTGCGCGGGCTTCTCACTGCAGTGGCTTCTCTTGTTGCGGAGCACGGGCTCTAGGAATGTGGGCTTCAGTAGCTGTGGCTTGCGGGCTCTAGAGCACAGGCTCAGTAGTTGTGGCGCAGGGGCTTAGCTGCTCCGGGGCATGTGGGAACCAGACCAGGACTCGAACCCGTGTCCCCTGCATTGGCAGGTGGGGATTCTTAACCACTGCGCCACCAGGGAAGTCCATTCACGAGCTTTTTTAGGGTTTGGTTTTCTTATAGTGCAAAGTGGGTCTATTTCAACTTTTAGCTTAAATATCTTTAAAGTTTTCATTTTTTCATAAATAAAATCTCTATACTCTATTATTACTAATTGCAAACTGGTCCATTTTTACACCTGGGTCTTACACACATGCCCATAAAAACTACTAGACGACATGTGTCACTTTCGGATAAGGGCTGTCAGGTTACTGGGTTCAAGCTTCAAATCACCCCATCATTAAGAGCAAGTTGTAAGAGTTGTACAAATATGAATTATTAAAATAATTCAGCCTTTTCTGTTTTTTAACATCTGTAGTAACATTTCTATTTCAACTACCAAACTTACGATTCTCTTTGACTGCTCTGAGTTCTGAGATCCAAGTTCATATCCCTGTGATGTTTCCCAGTTTACAAAATGAGTCATGGCATGAATGTCTAAGAAAACACAGAACACACAATTACTGGAATTTTTTGACCTATTGGTATTTACCCAGCCAATCAATCCAACAAAGAACAATAAAACAACAACCACTCACGCACAATTCAAAAGCGGCTTTAAAGTCCATTTCATTCTACCAATAACCTCAGATCAGTAAATCATAATATCCTAAAAGGCTATGTGCCCAACAGACGAGGCCACTGGTAAACCAAGGAGGGAAAAAGCATTTCTGATTTTGTCTGCAGGACTTTCCCATTGCCCCTAAAGTCAGAACACTGGCTTTCAAAATGCAGCGTAGCTCTTTAACCTGCAGCAGTATCTGCAATGTGGACTGTTCCCAAGGTAGCTTCCTGACCAATAAAATCTGAATGAACACTGGCAAATTTCAACATTAAGAACAGGTTATGCAAACCGATAGCTGTGAAAATCTACATATCAAACTAGAAGTTTATAAATTGGTTTTTAGTAATAAAACATTTAAGTTCCTACCTGGATCTTGACTATGCTTGAGTTTTCCAAGAGCACCTGCTAATGATGACACCTCACACTTGTATGGGATTACAGTTAGAAATTTTCCATGTAGCATAAACAAATTTTCCCCATGATACCAGAGCTACAAAAAAGTTATCAAAAATGTAAGCAATCCTTTTTCTCTTCTAAGATCTGATTCAACAAAGCCATATAACTTATAACAATAACTTGTGGTGGAAGTAATCTTAATATAACAGAAAAGGATAAGGTGAAGTTAAGCAACTTTCCAGAATAATCTCATATGTTCAACTTATTAATTGAGGTAGGTTTACAAAGCTCTTATTTTTGCCCATGTCTGAATAAAGCATAATTTAAAGATAATTTCTTTTGACTCATAAAAATTTGATCAACACATATATTTAAAATAAATGAATTGTTTAAAATAAATATTGCCAATATTACACATCTATTAACGTGATACTCACAAAGGCTATTGTAACACAGGCAAACTGTTTTGATGTACGAAATGAAAAAAGCAGAATTGAACAGTTTCTATCTCATGATCTCAATTATAAAATTGTAAAACTGAGACAGGTATATGAATAAAAAGCTCAAAGGAACACGGAAATCAAAAGTGAAGTTTGTTAGAGCAGTGGAATTGTGAACGGCTAATCTTGTGAAAATTACTTGTTTAAATATAAATTAGAATTCTATGCTAAGAAACATAGTCTCCTTATCCTCTAAGTACAATGATCAACAACATCCTATATCTTGATTTATTTATATCTTATATTCACTAAACAACCAGTACTTACTGAGTACCTTTGTTAAGCACTGAAGATATGATGGAGAACAAAAAAGACAAGGTCCCTTGCCTCAGGAAGTTTATAGTCTGGTCACCTTAAATTTTAATTCTTTAAGTATTCTTATGTAATTCCATGATAACATTTAACATATAACCTAAAAGACTAATTTATTAGGCAAAGTAACAGCCCTTGGGTATAGTTCAAAATACAAAAGTAAAAAGATAAAACCAAAGTGAGATTAAAAAGTTTTGTTAACTAGCTAACTGTTCTCTCCTGATCTATAATTAGCTTATAATTTAGTCTTTTGAAAGTGACAAACATAAGGAAACTATAAAAATAACCAAATTAAATATAATCTCGCAGGTAGAAAATACTTCTTAATTTATTTTAATCAAAACTGATAAAATATTTAGATCCGAAGAGGTCTCTTCCCTTACAGTCTATTTGTCAGACACAAAAATAAGTACATTTGAAAAAAACCCCGAAGTGCAAAAACTTACTTGACCGCTGGTCCCTTGTGGTAACTCTTTTGAAGTCTGTAGTGTTTGAAATTTTGTATTCCATATGGAGAGGCATTCTATAAAATAAGACATACAAATTCAGAAGTTGGGACTTCCCTGGAGGTCCAGTGGTTAAGACTCCGCGCTTCCACTGCAGGGGGTGCGGGTCTGATCCCTGGTCGGGAAACTAAAGATCCCGCATGCCTCGTGGTGCGGCCAAAAAATTAAAAAAAAAAAAAAGTCCCAAGTTCAGAAGTCAGCCAAATATAAATATATGGTGCTGGGGGTGAGGAGAAGGGAGGGAGGGAGGAGGGAAGTCATAGTTAAACACATAGGTCTTGCTTTATTAGGAACAAAAATGAGTAATGAAGACAGAAATTCACAGATATGAGCTATCATGACAAGTGGACACATATGCAGGCAGGGGGCATATGGGAATCTGTGTACCTTCCCCTCAATTTTGCTGTGAACCTTAAACTTCTCTAAAAAAATAAAGCATTTTTTAAAAAAATTAATGAATTTTCTATTGAAGTACAGTTGCTGCACAATATTACGTAAATTACAGTTGTACAACATAGTGATTCACAATTTATAGTTATTATAAAATACTGCCTTATTCCCCATGTTGTACACATATGCTTGTAGCTTACTTTATACGTAATAGTTTGTACCTCTTACTCCACTACCCCTATCTTGCCCCTCCTCCCTTCCCTCTCCCCACTGGTAACTAGTTTATCCTCTGTATCTTTGAGTCTGCTTCTTTTGTTCTATTCACTAGTTTGTTGTACTTTTTAGAGTCCACATATAAGTGATGTCACACAGTATTTGTCTTTCTCTGTCTGACTTATTTCACTTTGCATGTCCTCCAAGTTCATCCATGTTGCTGCAATGGCAAAATTTCACTCTTTTTAATGGCTGAGTAGTAGTCCATTTTATATATATATATATATATATATATATATATATATGTACACACACACACACACAAATATATATACACACATACATATCTACACACCCACACCACTTCTTTACCCACTCATCTGTTGATGGACACTTAGGATGCTTTCCTATCTTGGCAATTGTAAATAATGCTGCTATGAACATTGGGGTCCAGGTATCTTTCTGAATTAGTTTGTTTTTTCAGATATATACCCAGGAATGAAACTGCTGGGTCATATGGTAGTTCTACTTTTAGTTTTTTGAGTAACCTCCATACTGTTTTCCACAGTGGCTGCACCAATTTACATTCCCACCAACAGAGTACGAGGCTTCCCTTTTCTCCACATCCTCACCAACACCTATTATTTGTGTTCTTTTTGATGACAGCCACTCTGACAGGTGTGAGGTGATACCTCATTGTGGTTTTGGTTTGCATTCCCCTGATGATTAGCGATGATGAGCATCTCTTCATGTGTGTGTTGGCCATCTGCATTTCCTCTTTGAAAAAAATGTCTATCCAGTTCTTCTGCCCATTTTTCATTGACTTTGAGTTGTATGAGCTGTTTATATATGTTGGATATTAATCCCTTATCAGTCATATCATTTGCAAATATTTTCTCCCATTCAGTAGGTTGTCTGTTCGATTTGTCGATGTTTCTTTTGCTGTGCAAAAGCTTTTAAAATTTAATTAGGCCCCAACTGTTTATTTTTGTTTTCATTTCCTTTGTGTTAGCAGACAGATGCAAAAAACTATTGCTGTGATTTATGTCGGAATGTTCTGCCTATATTTTCCTCTTAAAAAAATAAAGTCGGGCTTCCCTGGTGGTGCAGTGGTTGAGAATCCGCCAGCCAATGCAGTGGACATGGGTTCAATCCCTGGTCTGGGAAGATCCCACATGCCGCAGAGCAACTAAGCTTGTGTGCCACAACTACTGAGCCCACGTGCTGCAACTACTGAAGCCCGCACGCCTGGAGTCCGTGCTCCACAATGAGAGAAGCCACTGCAGTGAAAAGCCCACGCACCACAACGAAGAGCAGCCCCCGCTCGCCGCAACTAGAAAAAGCCCGCGTGCAGCAACGAAGACCCAACACAGCCAAAAATAAATAAATAAATAAATAAAATTTTAAAAAGAAAAAAAATTCAATACAGATGCTGCTATGGAAGGCTCTCTATGATATCTCAGGTAAGTGGATAAATTAAGGTATACAACAGAGGATAAGGTATGCTACCATTTATGTAAAAAGAGGAAGAAAAATAAGTAGTAGTATTTGCATATATTTAAAAAACCTCTGGAAAGAGACATGGGAAACTTTACTGAGGTTACTGAGTTTTTGGGGGGTTAGACCAGGAACTAGAGAGGGAGGATGGGGGTTGAGAGAGGAGAAGCACAGCCTGGTAAAGTGGCTAAAAGCCAGGACTTAAGAACGGTAAGATATATGGCGTAAGAATCAACCTGCTTGGGTTGAACCTTAGTTCCACTACTTAGTTAACTAACATCTCAGTTTCTCATTTGTAAAATAAGGGTGATAATAACTGGACTTTCTCTCATAGGGTTGTTGGAGGATTAAATGACACAGATAATGAAATAATACAAGTAAAACACCTGGCACAGGACAGTATGCCATAAATGGTAGCTCCTATCTTAAAAAGAAGAAACAAAACAAAATACACAAGGATGGCCATATCAAGTTTGTAGTCAATAGGGAGCCTGGCCTGAATAAAGCAGAGAGTTCTTGCTTTGAAATTGGGAGAAGAGACTGGAAAACGTGGACAGGGTCTAGACTGTGGCGAGAGTTGAATGCTAAACCATGGATTTGGAGTTTTATAGTGTAGGCTGGGAGACCCCAATCTTGCACTGGCCAGGAACAACTGTGTCCTTCATGATAGACTACAATTGTCTGTGTGGAGGGGTGTTTGGGGGTGAGGAGGTGAGGTGATGATGAAAATCCTGCTCTGAAGTCACAGAGACAAAAGGCACACTAGGGCTTCCCTGGTGGCGCAGTGGTTGGGAGTCCGCCTGCCGATGCAGGGGACACGGGTTCGTGCCCCGGTCTGGGAAGATCCCACATGCCGCGGAGCGGCTAGGCCCGTGAGCCATGGCTGCTGAGCCTGCGCATCTGGAGCCTGTGCTCCACAACGGGAGAGGCCACAACAGTGAGAGGCCCGTGTACTGCAAAAAAAAAAAAAAAAAAGGCACACTAGTAGTCCCCAAATTTCAAGCTGTCCAAGACTAATGAATTTATATTCTGCTAAAGTGTCACCAAGGGATGAATTCAATCCTCTACTGCAAGTCTTACCAATGTTTCCAATGCCTACAGGCTGGCACAGATATTTGCAGTTTTTATTTAAGACACTGGTGACAAGCAAGGTAGTGAGTGATATAGGAAATGTTTTAGAGAAACTGATCAAGGCAAGATGAAATCAAAGACCTATTCAAGAATTAGGAAGCTACAGTGAAAAAGAGAATGAATTAGGGTGGTAATAAATAAATGAAAAAGAAAGAGGAGACTTAAAAGTACACTTTGATGGAAAAAATCCAAAGGACTGCTTAACTGATTGGATTTTAGTTACCCTTAGAAGCTGATAGTGGTGGTCCCAGGACTGCTACGTGATCTTGATCCAGGATGGTGAGTGCAACGCCACTTCGAGCATTGCCAGACACCACGGACTTGAGCAACAGTGATCGAACTACCCTCTGATTTTTTTCTGGGTCACTTGGATGTATTGGTATCAAGGTTTCATATACACATCCATCAGAGCCTGTTGGAAACAAGTATTTATTGTTCCTTATTGGATAAATGATAGTTCTATATCTGTTATAATTAAATGTACTAAGTTGTTAATAAGATTTTACCAATTTGATAGAGAATCCAACCAGAAAAATAAACAAATGTAATAATCACATCACTCTATGCTTTCCCATAAAGAATATACTACAAACCTAAAGTTGATGGAGGAGAAATATTAATAAAAATTTCAGTAAGAAATGTCATGATAACCATGAAATAAAAATTGTAAGTATCTGTAATAACTTAAAATATGAGGGGACTGCCAGGAATACAGACAATTCAATCAGTAAAAGCCTGTATCTCTTATTAGAAATTAATTAGCATTCTGGTCTAAATATTACATTTCTTGTTACTCCAGCACCCTAAAACCTTATTAAATTGCTGGGTTTTGTAGGTCAATTGTATTTTTGGCAATTTCATGTGGTTCTAGCTATGTTACATGAAGATTTTATGACCCTTTGGTTCAGATTCCCTTACTTCAATGTTCAAAAGCTAAAACATAACTCCCAAACTTCTGTGTAACAATTAATATGTCCTATAGGTTAAACTTTAAGAAAACCAGTCCCTCTTAAGCAAAGGTATTAAGCGGATTCCAATGACACTCTAGACATGATAAACAAGGGAGCCTTTTTCTTAACAGCCACTGCAAACGTTTGCACATTGAAAAACTTCACAAAGATTTTAAACTGTGATAACATGAAAATGTTTCCTAAATACTGCTCTGTTTCTTCCTTAACCTTCCCAAAACGACTTCAAAAGAAGCCATAAAGAGCTGGGGGGAGAGAAGACCACAAAGGCATTTTTTCCCCCTAGATGCATAAGACTGGGATTAAACCTCAGAGCATTAGGTAGAGGTAAACTCCAAGGCATTAAAAAATAATCTGTAAAATGGTGGCTAGAGTCCAAGACTGCTTTGTTAGTGTACTTTTACTCACCTGTCTCTGTCACTGCTCAAAGGAATGGCACACTATGGGTTGGAAAAGCGGAATGGGGAGGCCATGCAGTACCAACCTTAGGTATTTCATGGTTCACTAATTACAATATCAAAAAAACTGGACTTATCATAATAAAGAGTGATTTTTCCTTTTTTATTGGTATATTATTTATTGCTTATGATAAAATTTTAAGACATAAAATTTACCTGCAGAGAATTACTGACCTATTGCGTGACTAGACATGGCAAAATGCAAAAAGTGAAGGTATAAATGCTTGTAAGGAAGCATGGAAAGGGAAATACTACAACAGAAAACTGTAAAAACTGAAGACTCGAACTTAAAACACTATCCTGTAATACCCCTTTATTTATAAACTCTGAAAGTTTTAAAAAAGTACTTACTTAATGACATCAGAGAGATGAATTTCCGATGCACAGATGTACTAAAACTCTGTGTAACCGATTTTTCTTCTTGTCCAAGTAAAAGTGTGTATTTGCTTAGGATACGTGAGTTAAACTTTTGTACATAAGCAAAGTAATTTCCATGCTGGAAAAAAAAAAAGTTATTTTATTTTAAAAATATTCCCATTTCCACCAACTATATTTAAATGTTGAGACCAGCTGTTGCCCCACTGTAATTACTTTAATGAGTGCTTAAAAACCTCTTGTCCAATTAAATTTAAAAAGTTATAAAATATATTTAATTCAGGCATAGAAATAATTGTAACTAATAGATTTTTCAGTATTTTAAAAATGTATTAAAATTTTCTGAAAGAAATACCAAAGTCCAATTTTAGTTTTAAAAATCATACAGATGACTCTGAAATGTCACAAAATGGGCCAGGAATTAAAGATATCGCTTACTTTTTCAGTAATAAAAATCAGCACAGGATGCCTAAATACCATAAAAAACTTTGTCCACCTAAAAAAAGAAAAAGAAAAATTATAAAATGCAAAATCACCAGTTGAAACACACCATCAATCTAAATGTAAGAGATTATCTTTTATTAAATATTTTTTAGAGCCAGAGAGGTAGCAGAGAACACTTGATTCAGTGTTTCAAAATAGCTACCACAGGGACCTAGAAGGCATTCCTCTGTCAAATGCATCTCTGGATTAAATGCAAGTTGCTGAGCTTCCCAGAACTTTAAAGACAATAACGTGAACTATAAAGTACCAAGGGCATGTAAGACAAGATGCGGTGTTCCCCAAACTTAATTGACCCACCCCTCCTTTTTTCAGAGTCATTTTGGGGCCTAGTGTTCTCAGGAAAACATTAGCATCTCACCTGCCTTCTTCAAGTGACAGCGGGAACTGAGGCATAGGGAGGGTAAGGGGCCTGTAACCAAGGCTGCACAGCCATTTTCTGGCAAAGTGGGGATTAGAACCCAGATTCTCTACCTATATCTTTTTGCGTAAAGATTTCCTCCAAATACAGTTGCTCACACTTTAGAGGCATTCATTGGGTCTAAGATATAACGGGTCACTGTCCACATTGTTGAGTGACTACGTACAAGTCTTTGCTTGGACCTTTAAAGATTTAGTTTACATCAGGTGGGCCGGGAGGGGCAGCAAGTTAACCAAACAGGAAATGGGATGAAAGAATAGGGATTGGATAGATGTAAAACTGTGAGATTTCCTTCTATCATTTGTGCGAGTCATTTCCCAAGTTTTATTTCAGAATCTGGGAAAGAAGAGGTCTCAAAGCATTATCCTGATTCCACTAACAAGCTGCACATTTCTTCAGGCGAAAGCGTTCTGACCTTGGCAGTCAGGGCTATATGACAGAAGATTCCGGTCTTGTGGGATTACTCACTTAATTTTCAAATAACTGACTATCCAGTTCTGTTATTAGGACAGGACTCATTTGGCCCCAGCTTCCTCAATCACTTATCACGCCAGAGGCTTTTGAGGGATGTGATTTTGGCTACTGTCTTATAGACGGTTTTCAATCAGCTTACTTTTATCACGTTTATAATCAAAATACTTTTGAACAAGGCAAAGAATATAAAAAACACAGAGTGCATTTTCTTTCTGGTAAAAATTACAAGTATTAGAACTTACTTAATCACTTCTTCATCAGAGATAACAGTTTCAATTTTCTGCTGGGGCTCTGCAAGCAAGGCCTCTAAACCACGAATGGCACCTTCCTTGAACAGCACCAAGGGTTCTGTCCCCTGTATTGAATGTATCCTATATACCTCAGCGGACAACTAGAAGAACATAAAAACATTTAAATTTTTATTCTAAAGGAACTGCCACCTAATAGAATCAGGACATTTACAGAAGGCTTATCTTTTTTTTTTTTTATTTTAATAAACTTATTTGTTTATTTTTGGCTGTATTGGGTCTTCATTGCTGAGCGCGGGCTCTCTCTAGCTGCAGCCAGCAGGGGATACTCCTCGCTGCAGTGCGCGGGCCTCTCATTGCGGTGGCCTCTCCGGCTGCGGAGCACGGGCTCTAGAGCACAGGCTCAGTAGTTGTGGCTCATGGGCTTAGCTGCTCCACGGCATGTGGGATCTTCCCGGACCAGGGCTCAACCCGTGTCCCCTGCATTGGCAGGCGGATTCCCAACCACTGCACCACCAGGGAAGTCCCGGAGAAGGCTTATCTTTAAGGGACTGATGCGCTTTCATTTTTACTCAATTTTGTTTCATAATTATGTATGGTTCCAAAGTTAAATCTAACATAAAATACATTCAGAAGTCTAACTTTTGATCCTATTCTCTATCCTCTCCCCTGCTCACCCCCATATGTAATCACTTTTATTCATTTTTGGTTTATCTTTCCACTGTAAATACTGGAGGTTAGGCTATAACCTGGGTCTCTCAAAACTGGAGGTGAGGAGAGGTACAAACAAAGGCACTAATGCAGAGTTATAAGCGGTTCTGGTATTAGAAAAAGAAAGATGCCATATATAAATACATGAGCCACACACATATATATTTATGTTTGTGTGTGTGTGTATGTGTGTATGTATGTATGTATGTATACATAGCCTGCAAGCTCAGGAAAAGAAGTTAACACCATATGTAGGATTAAAAAAAAAACAAAAAAAACCCATTGTGTAAAATTCAGGATCGTGTTACTTCAGGGTAAACAAAATGACTGGAGCCAGGTGGCAGCACAGGTGGCTGGCTAGAGGTTTCAAGGGTCCGGGTGACAACTGCGGTTGCATGTGAATCAGCTCTGTTGTGAACCAATTCTAAAATATGCCAATTGTATTTAGAGTTAGACATTTAGAGCCATAAAGAACTTTCAAGATTAACCTAGTTAGAGATCTTCATTTTATAAGACAAAGTTAATTAACATACTTTAGGTCATTAGGAGAAAAGGCACAGTTAGTCATGGTTCTTTTTCACTGCAGTATGTGCCACTTTTAAAATGTATAACGCATAAAACTTGCAGGGTCTGTTCTACCTATTTTAAGAAAGAGAACAATGAAGTTCATTTGCTCTTGCAAGGGACACACCACAAACATTTAAACTCATGGAAATAACTATAATGTATCATTCATGAATTATTTAAATCCTCAACCTCATATGAATATAACATATCATCTAACATTTTATAACATATTAACTCATAAGTTGAGACATTTTACCAAGACATACTGTAGGATAGCTAGAATGAAAAACTGGTTATAACCTTTATGTCATGTTCACAGACACTTTAAGATAAATAACTGCTACATTACAAATTATTCCATCTCACCAATAAACTAAATAAATGTGTTGGAAAATCCAAAGACTTACTGTCGCTTTAAATACTTTATCCAGGTTTACGTCTTCATTATTCCATATTCTCAAGACCTGAAATAAAAACATACAAGTTAAAAAGCATTCCAATTTCCATTTACATACAACAAGAATAGTTAATAAATCAAAATTTGATTTGTTTTGTATATATTATATAAAAGTTTTAGAACTCACCTTATTATCATGTACAACAATATACTCTCCAGTTTGAAAGTTGCACACAGCTGGACATGTTATAATTTGACCTTGTTTCACTGACCAGCTCCCCAAGGGTTTCTGATCAGAAACCTAATGAAATGAACATACAATATTCAAAAAGTCAGTTTCAGACATTAAAGCAATTAAATTTACATTCGGAAGAAATCATTAAAACGATAGCATTTAACAAATCTCCTAAATTAAAACAATAGCTAGTCACAAAAAGACAAATACTATGTGGATTCCACTTAAGACAGAAAGTAGAATGGTGGTTGCCTGGGGTTGGGGAAATTGGGAGTTATTATTTAATGAGTACAGAGTTTCAGTTTTACCAGATGAAAAGAGTTCTGGAGATGGATGGTGGTGATGACTGCACAACAATGTGAATATATGTACTCAATACCCTGAACTGTACACTTATAGTCATTAAGATAGTAAATTTTGTTATGTGTACTTTACTACAATTTAAAAAAAAACTTTAAAAGAGTAGTTAAAATGAAAATATAAGTTCCTAAAGTGAAAAAAAGTAAATTAATATCGGCACTTTGGTAATGAACAATATTAGTATATTTAAAAAACTGATGCAGTTGTGCCCTTGAACAGGGGCATGAGAAACAGAATAAGGATAGCTGGCATCATGCCAATTCTAATCAGCCACTCTATTCCTATGCAGGAACTGCAAAAAGTCCACTTGACAGCCAGGTAAAAACCAACGGTGTCTTCAGAAGCATCAAAACAAGCAAACAGTATAGTGTACTGTTGGCAACCTGTTCCCCAAACTTCAATGCAGACAGCTAGCTTTTTTTTAAATTGAAGTATAGTTGTTGCACAATATTATATAAGTTACAGGTGTACCATCTAGTGACTCAGTTTTAAAGGCTATACTCCACTTATAGTTATTATAAAATATTGGCTATATTCCCCCTGTTGTACAATATATCCTTGTAGCTTATTTTATACATAACTGTTTACACCTCTTACTCCCGTATCCCTATTTTGCCCCTCCCCCCTTCCCTGTCACCACTGGTAACCACTATTCTCTATATCTGTGAGTCTGCTTCCTTTTTGTTATAATCACTAGTTTGTTATAGTTTTTAGATTCCATACATAAGTGCTATCACAGTATTCGTCTTTCTCTGCCTCTCTTCACTTAGCATAATGCCCTCCATGTTGCTGCAAACGGCAAAATGTCATTATTTTTTTAATGGCTGAGTAGTATTCCATTGTATAGATATACACCACCTCTTTATCCATTCATCTATTGATGCACACTTAGGTTGCTTCCATATCTTGGAATGGAAGGTAATAAATAATAATAAATAATGCTGCTATGAACACTGGGTGCATGTATCTTTTCGAATTAGTGTTTTTGTTTTTTGGGGGTTTTTTTGGATATATACCCAGGAGTGAAACTGCTGGGTCACATGGTTGCTTTATTTTTAGTTTTTTGAGAAATCACCATACTGTCTTCCATAGTGACTGCACCACTTTACATTCCCACCAACAGGGTACAAGGCTTCTCTTTTCTCCATGTCCTCACCAACATTTTTTTGTGTTCTTTTTGATGACAGCCATTCTGACAGGTGTGAGGTGATATCTCATTGTGGTTTTGGTTTTCATTTCCCTGATGATTACCGATGTTGAGATACCCAACTTCTAAAAGACACAGAAAACTGTTCAGCAGCTCACATAGAAAGAATCACTTTCTATGGAACCACTAAAAGCAAAGTTTAGAAAATGTGCTAAAGCAGTCCTTAGGCTAAATGGGGGGCGGGGTGTGTAGACTTCAAGGGACGCAAATCCAGGATTCACAGGGTGAACCATAGCTGGAAACAGGTCACTCGGAATCAAGATGCCTACTAAGCTGCCAAGAAAGCAAAAAGCCAAAACAAAACACCGACAAAACTTTCCCTCCTAATGAGTAAGAAGCGTACGGACACAAGGCTAAAGCACTGTTCTGGCAGTGACACCTTCTCCCACCCAACCAATCTCCGTTTAACCCTTCTGCGGGCAGCTGGGGTGACAGAGACCCCAGAAGGGGATCTTAGCAAGGATATCTCCGGGAGATATGAAGCGAAAGCACAGGTTTCCTTTCCTTTCCTTTCCGAATCTAGCCCACGTGCACTTAGACGCTCTGCCGCCTGCAACTCGGAAATATGCCTCTCCGGGAAAACAACCGAGTCAGATTCTAGACCTCATTCAGCGTCCCAAAAAGGCCACAACGGCTCTCCGCTAAGCCCGCTGCAAGACCTCTTTCCAAAGCTGTGAGAAACCTGAGGTTCCGGCTCCGAACTCAGAAAGGGGCGAGACAGCAGCGGCGGCGCTCCGATCCTATTGCTCTCACCTTATAGAGGATGACGGTCCTGCCGCTGTCCGTCACTAGAAACTGGTCTGTTTTGTCGCTCTGCTCCACCCCAAGTGGTCCGTCAGGCCCGGAACCCAGCGGTACCGCAGTCAACGTGAAGCCTTCCTCCAAGGCTGCCATTTTGGTCCAACTTACGGAAGGCCGCGCGTCCGTCCCGGCAGGCTTCGCGCTTTCTCTCGTGAGAACTGGATTAGTTCTCGCCGACTGGATTAGTCATTCGCTAACTGAGATACCTGCTCGTTGAGCCTGCGACCTCTGGCGGGTAGAGATCGCTAGCGGCGCTGCGGACGCCGTCGGGTAGGCGGGGCCTGGAGTTTGCGTCTGGACTCCGCTTCCCAGGCCACACCACCGAGTCCCGGTGTACTGCTCTAGACGGGAAAGAATGGGCGGGCGGGGGAGATCTTACCTGTTAGGTACTGCATTCGCTGCCCCTTATTCAGCTACGGACTTGAGAGGCTGAAGGATGAGCGTGGCAAGTGGCCGAATATAAATAAACTAGATTTTTTTATTTGAAGCGAACTCTAGGAATTGCTAACACGGCTTAATAGAAGAGTGTCCCAAAGGAAAAATATTTCTCTCTTCAGATTAACTCTTCATAACGTGCTGTACCTAACTGAAATGCCTAATACCCCCTGCTTCTCAGAACCCGCCACAAAGGTCTAGTCTGCGGCCTTTTGGGCCTCCCGCGTTGTCTGTCCCCCCTGGCTCTCCGAGCACCCGCGGGGAAATCTCTCCAGGTTACAGGAAATTCAGACTTGTCTGATGAAGCAGGTGACGTTCAAGATCCCTCTGGGCAATTTTTGGCAAGACCATTTCTGGGAGAGATTTTTAAGATAAACATGACTGATTCAATCAATATAAAAACTCAAAAAAGATAAATTATGCATGTTCTTAGGGCGAAACCATGTAAATAGGCAATTATTAACAGATATGTACTATGTGCTACATCACAAAGCAAAATGCCTCCACATCAGTTTAGATTAAGCATCCACACGGATCACCTTGTGCGTGTTTGCTCGTGGCCACAGCCTTATAACACAGGAGATAGGAGATTATGCAGCTATTATGAAAGAATCAAATGCCTACAGTAAATTCTTTTTTTTTTTGGCCTCACCATGCAGCATGTGGGATCTTAATTCCCCAAACAGGGATGGAAACTGTACCCCCTGCAGTGGAGGCATGGAGTGCTAAACACTGGACCGCCAGGGAACTCCCTACTGTAAATTCTTAATAAGGCTAATAGGTCTTTTTTTTTTTTTTTTTTAATTTTTTTTTTGGCTGCGTTGGGTCTTTGTTGCTGTGCGCGGGCTTTTCTCTAGTTGCGGCGAGCGGGGGCTACTCTTCGTCACGGTTTGCGGTCTTCTCATTGCGGTGGCCTCTCTTGTTGCAGAGAGTGGGCTCTAGGCACACGGGCTTCAGTAGTTGTGGCTCACAGGCTCTAGAGCGCAGGCTCAGTAGTTGTGGTGCACGGGCTTAGTTGCTCCGTGGCATGTGGGATCTTCCTGGACCAGGGCTCCAACCCGTGTGCCCTGCAATGGCAGGCAGATTCTTAACCACTACGCCACCAAGGAAGCCCTAATAGGTCTTTTTTTTCAAAGTGCCTAAGGAGGTTGACTTTGAATTTGTGGCCCCTTTGTTATTTGGAAAAGAAATACAGTGATTCAGCCTAGACATCCTGGCCTCTGTGAAACCTTTCTTTTTCTCTCAGCACAGTCTCTACTGAACCGTGTTTTGCACCTACTGCCCATGTTTGAGATGCCGGGCTAGACACCTCCTCCTCCAGGAAGTCTTCCCTGACTGAGACTGGATTAAATGTCTGATTCAGGGCACCTGTGTTATTGGTACATCCAGTACTGGAAAAGCCCAGTTACTCATGTATTTCCCCCATTACGTTTATTCCTTTGAAGGGACTCTGGATTTATCACTAGTATCTGGCATAGTGCCTGTCCCATTAATATTTGGGGGACTAATGAATAAAGAGTGAAAGTTCACTCATAATTCTGTACGTGTGCTTTCCCTCTTCTTCAGGTTGAAGACTGTAAAACAGGGGTTCTCAAACTTTGTGATTTCAGGGTTCCTTTACACTCTTAAAAATTGTCGATGACTGCAAAAAGCTTCTGTTTTTATGAGGTATATCAATTGATATTAACTGTATTAGAAATTAAAAGTGGGGAGTTGAGAAATATGTATTTATTCATTTGAAAATAATAAATGTAAACACGTTAACATAAATAATAGGACTTCCCTGGTAGCGCAGTGGTTAAGAATCCGCCTGCCAATATAGGGGACACAGGTTCAAGCCGTGGTCCAGGAAGATCCCACATGCCGCGAAGCAACTAAGCCCATGTGCCATAATTACTGAGCCTGAGCTCTAGAGCCCCTGCTCCGCAACAAGAGAAGCCACTGCAATGACAAGCCCACACACCGCAACAAAGACCGAACACAGTCAAAAAAATAAATAAATAACTTTATATAAACATAAATAACATTTTTATAAAAAATAATTTGAGAAACAATTTAGTGAGAAGAGTGGCATTGTTTTACATTTTTGCAAATCTCTTTAATGTCTGGCTTAATAAAAGGTAACTAGATTCTCATATCTGCTTCTGCACTCAGTCCATTGTGGTATCACATGTCATACCATACCAAAAGAGCTCCGTAGTATTCCCCCAAAGGAAAATAACATCTGAAGAGTTTGTCTTCATGGACTCTCTGAAAGGGCCTCAGGACTCCCAAGGGTTGTACTCAGACTTGCACTTGAAGAGCAAGTATAGGGATCAAGTTTACCTGCCTGGGAAAGGTGAGATCAAAGTTCCTGGTTCCAGAAAAGAGAGATGGAGCAACCTTTCCTGAGTTCTGGAGTCTGGACTAGGTGTAAAGACCCTGAGGGAGTCAAAATAGGAAGAAAACGTGGGAGGGCTTTCACCTTGGAAGTGAAAACTAAGCCCCACCTTCCTGGTACCCAAGAGACCTTAGGGCAAGGAAAAGAACAGCTGCTCTAGGAAGGCTACTGAACTTCTTACAGACGCTAATTGGAACAACTCTGACTCTTATTTTTAGCCCTACAAAAGATTATGCGACTGGAGATAGATCTTTAAATTTTCTTTGTCTCTTTCTCTTTTTGGATTAGTGTTATGAACTAAATTGTGTCCATCCTCCCACCCCACCCCCCAACTCAATTTATCTGTTTCCTTTTCATCACAGTTTTAAACTATTTTATCTATTTATTTGCTCATTACCTAGGCTCGCCCACTGTATCAGAAGCTTCTTGAGGGTAGCCGGTCCCTATCTGTCCTACTTGCCTATGCATCCTCATTTCCAAGCACTTCGTAGGCACTCGGTAAAAAATGTGCCATTTGATTGAACGAACCACTTTACATCTTTGTTTTCATGGCACCAGCAGTTGTATCTGATCCATATAAAGAGTTTAATACATGCTTGTTGAATAAATCACCCTTATATGGCAAGCCGTTGTAATAAATGGGAAGCGCACTTGACCCATTAGGATAAAGTAAGACTTAACAGATTGAGAAACCCAGAACTGCACTGGCATGTTTGTCCATAAATTTGAGTCTAAGTAGATCGCAGTCCTTTTTGGAAGGACACCAGCTATAATGAGGGCACTAGGAGTCTTCTGCAACCTAGCCTAAGATAAGAACGGGTCAAAGTGTTCCACTTCCAAGATGAATCGATGCAAGAGCAAGGCCTGGCTATCCATCACTGGTTAGAGACGTTTAAGGGCTGGTCTTCAAAGGCAGCTGTGACCCTGTACATTTTAATGTGAGCTGTGGATGTTCATTCTATCTGGATTGTTTGTCATGTTTATGCCACTTGGCTGCCTAGCTATGAAGGCTGGGGGAAGATACTGCCTCTCACATTCAAGTCCTAGAATAGAATCAGGTGATAAATATACAATGAATAAGCCTAATTATATAGTAGGGATGCCTGCCCATATTCAAAAGGGAGAATGTTACCCATTATAGATTCTTCATGGAAGGTTGCCAGTTGATGACTTGTGCATTGCTTGAATGGGATATAGTAAATTCTTTGCCAAAGGAACATTTCTAGAAGCACCATTCTGAGAACAGGATGGATGGTAGATATAAATATTCTACCAAATCTGCACATTATATGGAAGTTTTCTTTCTTTTTTTTTTTTTTGCGGTACGCGGGCCTCTCACTGCTGTGGCCTCTCCCGTTGCGGAGCACAGGCTCCGAACACGCAGGCTCAGCGGCCACGGCTCACGGGCCCAGCCGCTCCACGGCATGTGGGAATCTTCCCGGACCGGGGCACAAACCCGCGTCCCCTGCATCGGCAGGTGGACTCTCAACCACTGCGCCACCAGGGAAGCCCTGTATGGAAGTTTTAATGGTGCTTAGATAAAGGTTTAAGTTACTCTGAGTTATGTTTTCCAGTTTTAGAATCTCAAAATGCGTTTGAGGCCACAGAAATGAGCTGGACAATATTACTGGCACTCAGGCAGACACCTCTGAAGATGTTTCCCACAGCAAATATCAGAGATAAAGGAAAAATCTAAGCTCTTTTTTCATAATCTGTATACATTTCAGTCTAATGCTAGTGCCCTCCCAGTGAATGCCAAAACCCAATGGCTGTGTTTGGAATTTGAGGTCAAGCAAGCATTTGTAGTTTAATTGTAATAGGATGATAGGGAAATGGGAGAAAAGACCTGGGTTGAGGGGTTTTAGATGGGTGGGCAGAGTCAAATGCTCACAGAATCCAACAATCTTCAGGAAGAGTTTGGGCTGGGCAACTTGTCATCACCAGGGGTCCAAGTTGAAGTCAGAGGAGCCCTGAACAGTGACCAGAGCTCTGGAAAAGGGAGTGCTGGCAGGTGAATGAATAAACACCCTGAGAAAGGTCTGGCCACCGGAAGTAGTTTCCAGTCACTGGACTGAGGATCAGGGTGAAGCAAGAGCAGGACAGAGCTTCAGATCTGGTTGGAAAACCCTGAATCTTCTCCCTTGTCTCCCAGATCCAAACTGTACCAATGCATTTGTTCATTTCCCAAATACTGATGAGGGCCTAGGAGCTGTGAATTCCGCAGCGAAGGAGACAGGGGAAGTTCCTCTTCTCAGAGAGCTCGCACTCCAGCGGTGGGAGACAATGTGCTCAAGAAAAGTCTCCCTAAAGATGAGACCTTTCCACTGAGATTTGATGGACAAGAAGGGGTCAGGTGAGGGGGAGACTAGATGATAATGAGATTGAGGCAGGCAGGGACCTTAATTTTGTAGGTCTCTCTGTAAGCTGGATGAGGAGCTGGCATATTCTAAATGCAATAAGAAGTCATTGAAGGGTTTTAAGCTAAGGTCTGACTTCTGTTTCGAAAAGATCATCCTTGCTCTCAAGTGGAGAATGGTTCAGAGGTGAATAAAAGTAGAAATAGATATACCAGTCTCGAGGCTCTGGCATTCTTCTAGATGCAACAGATGGTGGTTTGTGGTAGGTGCTAATAGTGGAGATAGAAAAAAAATGCACCAATTCAGGATGGGATTTAGTGGGTAGGGTCAACAGGATGGCGGATGGATTGAGTGTGGCAGTGAAAGGAAGAGAGGAATTAAGGGCATGTTTGCCTTGAGGGACCAGGTGGGTTGGGATGTTCTTTACTGACACGGGGAAGGAGATGATTTCTCAGGAAGTGGTTTGAGGAGGTAGACCCAGAGTTCTATCTTGACTGTGTTCAGTTTGAGATGCCAAATAAGTGGGTAGCTCATCGGATCCTGGCATTCCTGGCAGAGGCTCAGGTTGGAGATGTAGATTTGGGCCTCATCGGCACATGGAAGGTATCTAAAGCAATGGGACCCGAGTAGATCCCAAGTGCTGTTGATTTTATCTTTTAAAATTCGCTCCAGTGGCTCACCTCTCTCCTTCTCCACTGCCACCCCTCAAGTCCAAGCCCCTCTTACTTGGCCACTGTAGTTGCTTCCTTGTCTCCCTGCTTCTCCACTTGCCCCCTTCCAATCTGTAGCTATTTAGAATTCTAATCAGATTATGCCACCTCTGCTTAAAATACTTTAATACCCTGGTCTCAGGATGAACAAGATCAAATCCTTACCTGACCCACAAGTAGGGCTGCCAAACGAAACACAGGATGCCCAGTTGAATCTGAATTTCAGATAACACATAATTGTTTAGTATAAATATATCCTATGCAATTATTCATTGCATATCCGAAATTAAATTCAACCTGGCATCCTGTTTTTTTGGCCATACCATGCGGTACTCAGGATCTTAGTTCCCCGAACAGGGATCGAACACGCGCCCCCTGCAGTGGAAATGCAGTCTTAACCACTGGACCACCAAGGAAGTTCCCATCCTGTATTTTTATTTGGTAAATCTGGCAACCTTTTCCACAAGGGCTTTGCAAGATCTGACCCCTATTACTCTTTCCTGCCTCATCTCTCATCAAATATCCCTTGTTTCCTGACTCAAGCTATATTGTTTTGGAATAGGCTATGCCCTCTCCCACCTCAGGGCCTTTGTACATGCTATTTCCTTTGCTGGGAATGCTTTTAGCTTCTCCTAAATCAACTAACTGCCACATACTTTTCACATCTCAGTCTCCACTGAAGAGCCCTCTTTTCCTTGTGCTCTATGCTCTCCTAGTATGATGTAACTTTCCTTCACTGACCCTGTATCAAGTAGCAGTTACACATTTACTTGTGTGATTATGTAAGTATTATATATCTTTTCCATTAAACAATAAGGTGAGAGACCAGATTTATTTTTGCTCACTTCTCTGTCCCCTGTGCTCTCCTAGTGTCTGCTACATAACAGGCACCATGAAAGGAAAAAAGGAAGGAAGGAAGGAAAGGAAAAAGAAAAAAAGGATGAAAGACTGTACTAGATTATAGAATAAACTATATCAGGACCAGAATGAGGAATGAGGACCAAAGCAGAGATTGGCCCTGTGACCCAGTTCACAAGGAGGGCCAGGAGGGGATGCAGGCTGAAGATACAAAGCACCCAGGTCAGCCTAGGAGGAGGGTAACTTAATAGTTTGTCTCAATGTTTTGGGGATGGGGCTAAAGAAGACGTTTGAGGCTGCTTAAACTCTTTCTACCCCTAAACTCTATTTGGTCTGGCAAATGGGGCAGCCTGAGGGTGGGTACTGATGGGCTTATTTGTGGAATTGCTGCTAAGGGAAAGGTCAAGTGGGTCTGGGCTAGGCCCCTGTTCAGCTCTCTGGGAACTGTTTCCCACCACTCCCATGTCCCATGAGTCAGTATGAGGGTGTGTATGGATTAAAGACAAGCAATGCAACTAAGCCCCTCCTTCTCAACCAGCCCTCCAAAATAATTTCATTCTATTCTTAGCCTAAACTTTTAGTTGACTACCTTTTTTTGTATAAATACAGATTTATAAATTGCTTACGTTTTGTCTTAGTAATGAAGTCAGTAGGAAAGGAGCAAGAGGGTTGGTGCTTTTGACACAAACATTTCCACTTTTCTGCTAAACATTTTTTTGGGGGGCTGTCTTCATGGCAAATGTTAGCTATACCTAGTTTTTTTTCTCATCTAAAGTTTAATGTTTGGAAATAGAGTGGCCACTTATGCTTAGAATTTTGCAGTTTATGTAGCTTTCATATCAATAAATTATTTTTTATGGAACTAAATTAGATTTAATTCCAGTAAAATTAAATTCATTATCTCAAAAAACAGATGACTTCTTCCCTGAATTACATTTAATTAGTATCTATAAGTGTTATTAAAAATATGCACACACACGAGGAATCCCCAAACTCTAGAAGAGCTATGTTCCCAAAGCTAGTTTGAGAGTCAGTTGTTTTGAACTCAGTCCAAATTTCCTCACGCTCTTTAGGGAAACCAGGCAAACCTCAGTGCAGCTGAAGAACCGTGAGTATCACCTTTATGTTAGCGTTCAAAACCCCAGAGAGCATGGTTCAATAGCAAAATGTTTTCTAGAGTTTGGGATGTCAGAAAGACATCTTTTTTTTTTTTTGGCATGTGAGCTCAGTAGTTGTGGCTCTCAGGCTCTAGAGCACAGGCTCAGTAGTTGTGGCACATGGGCTTAGTTGCTCCACAGCATGTGGGATCCTCCTGGACCAGGGCTCAAACCCATGTCCCCTGCATTGGCAGGCAGACTCCCAACCACTGGGCCACCAGGGAAGTCCCAGAAAGAAATCTTTATCTGCTAGAATCTAGACAAGGGTGGTGGCTTCCATTGTCTCAGTGGGGGTAGGCGATGAGGAGGTGGATTTGAGGGAAGGTCTTGGAGGCCCAGTGGCAGGCATTACAGAGGCTGGGACTAGGGTTAGAGAACCATTATGTGTACAGCCATTATGAATAACCCAGATGTTTGAGCTGGAGACCACCTTTTAGAGGAAAGTAAAATAGCAAATGCCTCCAAATAGGAGGGAAGAGAATAACACGTGACACCTTAGGGGTCCCCTTTATAGGTTCCAATGGTCCCTCTGGGAAAAAGACTCTCAGATTGTCCCCTCGGAAGATTTTGAGGTATTCTACTTTTTAATCCACCTTTCCTTGGTTTTCACTTGAAGAATCAAGGAAGATGCAGTGAGGAGAGGAAGGAAAGGAACTCACCCAAAACAATGAAAATAATTGATTCATATTTGGATCCAGATGTGAAGTGGCTAATGTTTAAGCTATGGATGCTTCTTTGGGTACATTTGGTTTAATTTTATTTAAAAGGAATCAATGAAGAGTTTCAGCTGAGGTGCTGGTATTACTTAGCAAAACAAATTAACAAAGTTTTGGCCTTTCTCTTAAACTTTTCTGTGTATTAATCATATCTGACTCAAAAGCTATTCGTCAGGTTGGGGAGGGTATCTTATTATGCTAAAAAGCTTTTACAACTAGATGTAAATTAGACCTAGCACATCAGAAAAAAGGGAACTTTTTGACATTTTTATATTCTGACAATAACATCATATTGCTCAAAAGAATCTGAATATAACACACTATTGACCCACCAGATAAACTGAATTAGTCAGTTTGTTGTTGTTGTTTTAAAAATCGAAGCACCCTCATTTAATTCTCTTTACTGGTGTAAAACATAATTATTTTACAACTTGCATGCATGGAAATGAAGCAGGTTTTGCATGTCTGGATTCACCTGTACCATTCTTTTCGAGCAGAAACGTCTTTCACCTTATTCTTGAAACACCATTCTTTTTACTTGAGGTGTTGTTAATGTTTAAGTCCTAGAAAAGGAATACAAATTTGCACTTCTTACATATGTTTCCTTTGGAAAACTTGTTTCTAGAAATGACATTTCAACCTACTTCCCAACTGCTTTTAGCTACCTCGTGTGGTTGAAAGGAAGAGACTCACTCAAAATAGACTCAAAATGAAAGGAGCGTCACATAATGATGGAGCTCTAGGGAACAGCCATTCTCTCTTCCTCATGAGCTACCTGCTCTTTCATTTTTTTAAGTTCTTAAATTTTATTTATTTATGGCTGCGTTGGGTCTTCCTTCCAGTGCGTGGGCTTCTCATTGCGATGGCTTTTGTTGTGGAGCACGGGCTCTATGTGCACGGGCTTCAGTAGCTGCAGCACATGGGCTCAGTGGTTGTGGTGCACGGGCTCAGTAGTTGCAGTGCACAGGCTCTAGGCACGCGGGCTTCAGTAGTTGTTGCGCGTGGGCTTAGTTGCTCCACGGCATGTGGGATCTTCCTGGACTAGGGTTTGAACCCGTGTCTCCTGCATTGGCAGGCGGATTCTTAACCACTGCGCCACCAGGGAAGTCCCTACCTGCTCTTTATCATGGAGCTTTTGTCTGAATTTGCCTGTACCCTCTCTTTTTCTCATGATTCTTCAGCAGCAGCTTCTGCTACCAAGTGGCAATCTTATTTTTACATACCTGCCATTAAGATATAAAATATGCCACTTACTGTTCCACTTGAAGAAATGAACGCTCAGAAAGATGAAGTGATTTGCCAACGTCACACAGCTTTAGAAAACTTCTGTTAAAAAATGCAATACACAGGAAAGTATGTTTACTGGCTTATCAGATATTTTTCCCCCACAAAACAATCCTTTAAAATGTCTGATACAGGCTATAAAATGAACGAAACTTGAAAACATTATGCAAAGTGACATAAGCTAGATACACAAGGACAAATATTGTATGACTCCATTTATAGAAAATATCCAGAATAGGCAAATTTATAGAGACAGAAAGTAGAACAGAGGCTATTGGGGGCTAGAGGGAGGGAAGGATAGGGGGTTATTGTTTATTGGGTACAGAGTTTCTGTTTGGGATGATGCAAAATTTATGGAAATGAGTGGTGATGATTGCACAGCATTGTGAATATACTTAATGCCACTGAATTGTACACTTACAAATAGTTAAAATGGTAAATTTTATGCTTTGTATATTTTACCGCAATTTAAAAATAGCCAAAAAAAAATGTTTGAGAGCTGTAGTATGTTTTAGTAGAAAGAAAAACTGATACGGCCTCAATGATATATTTTCTTTGTTTTTATTTTTATTTATTTAATAAATTTATTTATTTAATTTATTTTTGGCTGTGTTGGATCTTCGTCACTGCACGCGGGCTTTCTTTAGTTGAGGCGAGCGGGGGCTACTCTTCGCTGTGGTGCTCAGGCTTCTCATTGCAGTGGCTTCTCTTGTTGTGGAGCACAGGCTCTAGGCGCGCGGGCTTCAGTAGTTGTGGCACACGGCCTCAGTAGTTGTGGCAAATGGGCTTAGTTGCTCTGCAGCATGTGGGATCTTCCCAGACCAGGGCTCGAACCCGTGTCCCCTGCATTGGCAGGCGGGTTCTTAGCCACCGTGCCAACAGGGAAGCCCTTTGTTTGTTTTTAAAAGTAAAGGTTTTGTGGGGCAAGGTGAGGGGGGTGGGGTGAGGGGGCTTGGCTATAAAGGGACAGTATTCGAGAGTTCTGCAGTGATAGAATAGTTCCGTGTATTGAATGTGGCAGTAGTTACATGAAGCTAAACAGGTGATAAAATTGCGTAGAACCAAACACATACACACTTGCACACACACAAATGGGTGCATGTAAAACTGGTGAAATCTGAATAAGCTTTATGGATTGTACCCATGTCAGTTTCTTGGTTGTGATATTGTATGGTAGTTATACAAGCTGTTATCATTGGGGGAGGCTGGGTTAAGGGTGTATAGGACATCCATGTACATTTCTTTGTAACTTCCTTTGCATCTATAATTATTTCAAAATAGAAAGTTGACATCAGCACACAAACTGGGACTTCCCTGGTGGTCCAGTGGTAAAGAATCTGCCTTCCAATGCAGGGGACGCAGGTTTGATCCCTGGTCGGGGAAATAAGATCCCACACACTGCGGGGCAACTAAGCCCGCTCTCCACAACTACTGAGCCCACGTGCCTCAACTACAGAGCCCACGAGCTCTGGACCCTGCGTGCCACAATTAGAGAGAGAAAATCCACACGCCACAACTAGAGAGAAGCCCGCGCCACAGTGAAAGATCTCACATGCCTCAACGAAGATCCTGCATGCTGCAACTAAGACCCGACACAGCCAAAAAAATAAATAAAATAAATAAATATTAAACACACACACACACAACACTGACAACAAAAAAGTAAAGACTGCAGTCAGATTCCGAACTAACTTGCAGGTAATCTGATAGCTTGTCCTTATTATGAGTGAGAAATGGCCATTCTCCCTGAGAAAAATTCTCTATTCCCCAGGAATGACTCTCACATGGCTCAGGAGGGGATGACACGCAGACTGTTACCTTCCTTTTTCGGAGCATGTGTGCAATCCATCATCGCATTCTTTCCAAGAAGTTAAATGAAGAGACTTTGAAAGGACTCTGCTCTGTCCTTACCAAGGTTCTATTAGAACCAGGAAATCACTGATTCTAAACTAAAATTCTCGAGTTTTTACTTTGATTCTCTCTTGGTTAAAAAAAACAAGCAAAAAAACCAACCAAACAAAACTTGTTGGCACATATATGGTAGTTTTCAGGAAATACTCAAGTAAAAATGCATTAAATGTTTGTTATCAATGAAAGCTTGAAAACAAAATCACTTAAAATTGATATTTGTTCAGAAACAGACTCTGGAAACAAACTTATGGTTACCAAAGGGGAAAGGCTGCGGGGAGGGATAAATTAGGAGGTTGGGATTAACATATACACACTAGAATATGTAAAATAGATAATCAACAAGGACCTACTGTATAGCATAGGGAACTCTACTTAATGTTCTGTAATAACCTGTACGGGAAAAGAACCTGAAAAAGAATGGATATATGCATATGTATAACTGAACCACTTTGCTGTACACCTGAAACTAACACAACATTGTAAATCAACTATACCCCTACATAAAATAAAAATTAAATTAAAAAAATTGATGTTTGTTCATTCAATTAAATGCAATTCCTTATGCTTTTCTTTCTGTAGTAGCCAGTCAACATTTCTAAGCTAGGGAAGGCACGGAACATTTAAATAAATCAGAGAACTTCTTTGTCTAGACTTGCCCCTCATCATATGAACACCCCAAAAGAGAATATTAAGACATTAAACAAACAAAGGACTTAACGTGGGAAGTGGATACTAGCCATTGCTTAATAACTTGAGAATAGTGAACTTTTAAAACTACAAATACTTGTTAAAAAATAATGTTCTAGGGGCTTCCCTGGTGGCGCAGTGGTTGAGAGTCCGCCTGCTGATGCAGGGGACACAGGTTCGTGCCCCGGTCCGGGAAGATCCCACATGCCGCGGAGCAGCTGGGCCCGTGAGCCATGGCCGCTGAGCCTGCGCGTTCGGAGCCTGTGCTCTGCAACGGGAGAGGCCACAACAGTGAGAGGCCCGCGTACCGCAAAAAAAAAAAAAAAAGACAAATGTTCTTATTCATACACTCTCAGTGGAATTGTAAATTGGTACAATTTTCTATGGAAGAGATATTGTCAGTAAACACTCAAAGTCATAAAAATATTTATATCCTTTCCACCTTAATGAGAGGCCTGTGCACCGCAACGAAGAGTAGCCCCTGCTCACTGCAACTAAAAAGAAAGCCTGAGCACAGCAACTAAGACCTAATGAAGCCAAAAATAAATAAATTTATTAAAAAATATATATATATTTTATATCCTTTGACCTAGTAATTCAATTTCTGGGAATTTATCCAAAACAAATAATTAGAAAGAAGACATAGGGACTTCCCTGGTGGTCCAGTGGTTAAGACATTGCCTTCCAATGCAGGGGGTGCGAGTTCGATCCCTGGTCGGGGAGCTAAGATCCCACATGCCATGTGGCCAGAAAACCAAAACATAAAACAGAAGGAACATTGTAACAAATTCAATAAAGACTTTAAAAAATGGTCCACATCAAAAAAATCTTAAAAAAAAAGACATAAACTATATTACAAAGATGTTCCTAACAACCCTATATATGATAACAAAATCCAGAAAATAACCTATATGCCAAATACTAAAGCAATGTTTAAGTAAATGATAGATTTCCAACCCAATGGAATATTACACAGCTATGAAAATGATGTCCATGTTATGTACCAAATGTAAAGGTGTTTATAAAATAATTCAAGATCCTTGAAGTGTTTTGTAGAAAGGTATGCATCTATGAGTTACCTTCCGCAGAAGAAAGAGCAAATTCCAAAGTACTTAATGAAGGTGAAAAGAAAATTCACGATCTTGGGTCCGTATAATAGATTTTAACAAGATGCAAAGAAATGCAATAAGAGTGGGAAAATTTTAACAAGATGCAAAGAAATGCAATAAGATAAGAGTGGGAAAATTCAAACTCGTAGACATGTTTCTAAATTTCCAAGTTGTGTTCTGGGAAGAGGTACAGCACACGTTAATACTGATGACTGGCTTTAACAGCAGACTGCACACGGAGAGCAGCAAGCTATCTTTGGACTGCTCTGAATATAATCACTTGTGTGCTGAAGATCACAGAGTGAGTCCCAAGGGTTGCTAAAGAGCAGTAAACTGTCAGCATCTTGCATGCAGAATCCCTTGGGAGCAGGAAAGTTGTTTTGGAATACGAGTTTTTAAAAAAAATCACAAAGGTCCAGATTTGTCTGCCCTCAAACACCTTTGAGTAACAGACGGCCAAATCTCCTTTCTATAAGTTAAAGGAGGGGGAAATGATGATTCCCGGTCCTTAGTGCCTGCCTTTAGTGAAGACAGCTGGTACTTCTAGTTAAACATAATTATCCCCTAAATTCCAGGTGTTTAATTCAGCTGTTTAATGTTGCTGTACCGAATGGCTGGATTCAGAAGGACCTGAGGCCATGTCCAGTTTCTTTGGCTACTTATTAGCTCAAGTCCTCCATGCTGGGACCGGGCAAGAATATTAAGGCAAAGTTAGTTCCAGGCCGTTTCCAATTTTCCCAAGTGAAGGAGAAGTAGTTAAATGTTTGGACTTGAATGAGATATCCTACTAGATTAGATGCTGTAGAAAAGGGAGAATTTATGGAGGTGTGGAATACTAGAGGGCTAAAAATTAAGCAGAGAAAGTCAATATAATAAACTTGTAAACAGGGCTTGTCTGGATCAGCCACACAAGTTACAGGCTCACACACACACACCACACACACACACACACGCACACATGCACGCACATGCACACGAATGTACACGTACACATAGGTTGATTGTTGTTCCAAAGCCATCAAAGCTTCAGGCTTGAGACTAACATTTTCATTTAGGGATATTTCAGAGCAGGGCTAGGAGAAACGATACATGATTGATCTTAAACCTGAGAGGCCAAGGTACAGTTGGAAGCTGGAGGCAAAAAATCCCAAGTGAATATAGTGAAGGAAACAGGAAGTTTTAGAAAAGAACGTGGGTGTGCAGAAATCTAAGAGTAACACTCAAATGAGATAACATCATGATTAAAAGCTGTACAGGGAAACTGGTGATGTGATAAATATCTATACATTTAACATCAGGCAACCTATATAGTTTGGCCCCAGGAAGAAACAGCCAGTCTGGCTGTACCGAGTTCACTTTCAGCCAGCAACTATGTGTGGGAAGTTCGTGTGTTTTGAAGAACAAATGAAAAGGCAGGGCAGCACGTGCCACAACTGCTGAAGCCTGTGCCACAGCAACGAAGACCCAATGCAGCCATAAATAAATAAATAAATATTTTAAAAAATGGCAGGGCAGGAGTGGTAATGGTGAATTTGCAGCTCGAAACTCAAGCATGTTTTGATTAACCGAATTACTGTACATAATCTGGCGACCATCTTCAGTGTAGTTATGGTGCACTGTTAGAGGAAGCTGTGGCCTGGCACAATCAGAGATTAAGGCACACAATGTGGATGCTCCTTGGCATATACCCAGACAAAACTCTAATTCGAAAAGATACACACACCCCTATGTCCACAGCAGCACTACTCACAATAGCCAAGACATGGAAGCAACCTAAATGTCCATCGACAGAGGAATGGATAAAGAAGATGTGGTACGTATATACAACAGAATATTACTCGGCCATCAAAAAGAATGAAATAATGCCATTTGCAGAATAATGCCATTTGCAGCAACATGGATGGGCCTAGAGTTGATCATACTAAGTGAAGTAAGTCAGACAGAGAAAGACAAATACCGTATGATATCACTTATATGTGGAATCTAAAAAATAATACAAATGAACGTATCTACAAATCAGAAACAGACTCACAGACATAGAGAATAGACTTGTGGTTGCCAAGGGGGATGGGGGGTGGGGGAGGGAGGATTGGGAGTTGGGGATTAGCAGATGCAAACTATTATATACAGAATGGATAAACAACAAAGTCCTATTGCAAAGCACAGGGAACTATATTCAGTATCCTGTGATAAACCACAAGGGAAAAGAATAGGTAAAAGAATGTACATATGTATAACTGAATCACTTTGCTGTACAGCAGAAAGTAACACAACATTGTAAATCAACTGTACTTCAATAAAAAGAATAATAATATGGATATTGACACGCGTTACAGGATTGAATAGGAGGGAGAGGTGTGTCTCTGCTTAAGCTCCGAGAAGACTATTGAAAGATGGGTGCTGAAGCATTTCTGTGCTCCTCCTCCCATCCCCAGAGGACGCTTTTGTGAACAACAGGAGCTACTTGAGATGGAGAAACCACCGTCAGGTCAGAGTCAGCGCAGCTTACCTGGCTTGCCCTGCGGTGGAGAGGATCTGGTGTCCCCCCTAAGGTGGTGTTCCTAGATTCCCTGGGGGATGCTTTACCTTGGTTACCACTCAAGACTCTTGCCTCACATTTGATGAGGGGTAACCAAGCACCTGATGGGTGGATGGATGAGTCTGCATGTGTATCCCACTGGGTTATATTCACTTTGGGTATTTTTTGGCTGGAGAGTTAGAGCTGGCACCCAGGCATTTCTTACCAAGGGCCCAGCCCTGAAGACACCATACGCCTATTAGCAGGCCAGGCTTCTTTGCACACAAGTCCCCTAGAACTGGGTCTAAGTTCCGGCCTTTGGCTTGTTCTTTCTCCCTTGATAGCTTCTTTCCCATCAACCCCCAAGTTCCCAATAGTTTACATTCCCTTGGGAAGATCTGAGAAAGAGAGAGAGGAAGCTACACTTGGAAAGAAGATTGCTTTGTACTTTATTTACAACAGAATGTAAGAAAAAGTAAGTTATTATCAATAATAATAAATAACTGGGAAAAAAAACACAAAACAGCCATAAAATGACACAGGAGGATGGCGTGTGTGAGGATCAATTTTGTTTGCTTTGCTTGCTGTCTATAACACTGTGCATCCCAAAACTTGGTCCCTCAGCTGTGGCAGTGGTATATTGACTCATTTAATCAAGATCTCAGCTCGAAATGTAAACGCTAAAAATTACACTTGAAGCTACACACGAGTGGCACAGGTGTAACATCAACTCAAAGAACCTCTCCTTGGTGACACACACAAACTGAAGGGAGACTTGCAATTCAACAGACAGGCTTTCGATTTTAAGCAAAAACATTGAGAGGCTTATCCTAAAGCATCTGTTAACTTAACGACAAAATAACAATAACAGCATCTGGAAAGGTCTCAACATATTCACATTCTCTTATTGCACTAACTCCTAAAAAGCTTAAACACTTACATTTCAAATGAAACAGATTGTTTTGAAGGTAGAACACAGAAGAATCTGGTATGTGTTGCCTCTGTATGCCATTGCCATGCTCTTGTGTAACACTCGGTTTCAGCAGGAAAGAAGTTTTAAATGATTTATGATCAAGTGCAGTCACTGGTTTTTTTTTTAATTTCAAGAATTATGGCTTAGATGGCATATCGTCACCCAGCCTACTGAATCAGATGATCAGAAAGGGACTAAAACTATTTAAACAATCTTTCCCTATTGGATTATCTGAGTACGTATCACACGTGGAGTAAACTATTCTCTGGCCCTTCTGAAAAGTAAAATTGTTGTTGACCTATGCCAGCCAGTGACGTGTCGTCTCTGAGTCATTGAAAAGATGCTAAGGCGAGTAGAATTTTAAAATACGCATAAATCCATTAGCCTTGAAATTTTCATGGAAAAATGATTTCTTGAGAAGTGTCAGAATCTATTCTCTTAGGTCACTGTTTATTACAGTGTCTTGGAAGAAAACCACATAACTTTTGGGGGTCTTTTTGTGTCTTTTGAGTGTCTACATTAGACATACACAATTATGCTATTTAGAGATTTATTTTCACAACCAAAAACATGGCTAATAAATACCTCCAAATAGATTAAAGCCATTTTCCCTGACACAAATGCAAGACCCAAACAGAAGGGTTTATAAATTTGTTCACCAGTGAACTCATACTGTTTTGGTTATCATGCAGTAACAAAAATGTCACGGACTCCTTTGTTGTTATGCTTCCTCTTTGCTTTGTCTTATTCCAGCCCAAAAGTAGGAAAATGAAATGGTCTTCAGAGCTGACTTCTGACAAAGTTTATGCAGTAAAAACACCAAGGGCTTCTTATCCTGGGAAAGCACAGCTAAAGCAACAGTGCTGTACTATAGCCAACGAAAAGCACAAGGGCATTTTGTAATTTGAAGTCCATTCAAAGTAATGAAATCTATGGTCATTTTGATGGTCTCCACTAACATGAGAGACAAAGATCGGGTGAACATACGTGTTATTCTGTGGATTATTTATTTTAATTTGGCTACCAGAGACTTAAAACTGGTGGTGTCGGATTCACTATATTTATATATATACAGGTATAGTACAATTTTGGTGAACAAGGTTGAAGGTTTCCACATTGCAGACAGAGGCACTGAGTTAAGATCCTATTCTTCCCCTAAACATGCTTAATGAATTCAAGTTTCTGCTTTTTTTTTCTTCTAAATTTCCATCATGCAGCCACTTAATTTCCAGCCTTATAGGAATTAATAATGTTCTATATACACATTCATTGCAGGCTTGTACCCCACAATAAACAAATTCATGTATGGAGACTGTGAAATGACACTTGACAATCAAGACAAATAAAATACTGAAGTCATTTATGCCCTGTGATGACTGGATTAAATATTCAAAGCAGCTAAAGGAATATCTGCACCCGTCCCCCCGCCCCTGTCAAAATGCACACAAACCACATGTAGACAGAAAAGCTGAACATACTTTAAGAGCACACATAGTTGTTGGCTAAGAATTACACTATCAGTGGTAGTTTCGCAAGTAGTGTCTGTGGTATTGTACTGGTTATAAGAGAAAGAAAACTCACAGTAGGAAACCAGAAATTAGCTTTCTAAAGCATATAGAATTGCTGACCTTGATAGCAAAAGCTACTTTACAAAAATGGAAAATTAGCAATGGCATCAACAGAAAAACTAGGTCTAGATGTGTGAACAGCACGCACAAAATAAATTCATTCCATGCAAAAATCACGATCCCACCCCATCCTGATTTCAGCTTGCAAATGGTAAGCAAATATACACACTATGTCACTGTCTTCTGAAAGGAGAATTTTACTTCCAAAGGGAAACATTCTTGTTAAGTGCTACTGTGTCGAAAGAGAGCCATTGAGAAGTCCAAGAGGTCTTGATAAAAGATTGAGTTTTCCCACAAGCAAAAATCATGCTACCATACCATGCAAAGGTGGTGTCTTACTATGGTGCTATCATTCTTAGGGAAGAGATGCACTGTTGATCTAAGCTATTTGCAATGGGTTCCCTTTGAGTTCTGGGTTTATTTATTAAGCTAAATGTCAACCTATAGATAAAGAAATGATCTTGACAATCTGACATATGACTTAGAACACTTGGTGCTGGGCTCATGGGGCCAGCACCTGCACCTTGGGAGAGTCTGTTAACTGGAAGGACACTAGGCAGAGTGCTGTGCTCTGAGAGAGAGAAGCAGGCAGGGTCCACTGGCTGAGAGGCTGTGTAAGAGGAGGAGGATACCCTCCTTGGTCTATGTAGTGTCCTTTGGAATCTGTGTTTGGGGAAGGTCCCTTTCCTGAGGTTGGAGGTTATGGTCAGGAAGGCTAGCTGGGGCCTTGGAGTTGCCCAATTACCTTGTTCTCTTCCTCTCTTGGAGGACAAAAGGAAATGCCAGATTCTGTTTGCTCTTCTTTCTGTGTTTAAAGGCAGTGAGGTGCGAAGGTGGCAGTCTTCTCTTTAGATCAAAGGAGAGCTCTCTTTCTGCCACTTTGGTGAGTGATCTTGTCTCCCGTCAACCTTGAGTCTGATCTTGCATTACCAATACTCTCAGAAAAGAAAGCTAGACAGAGGGGCATCTTTTATCACTTTTCCTTTTTACTCTACAGATAGGAGTCAGCCATTCTGCTCATTTTCTCCTCCCACTCGACTGTATTCACTCGACTTTTGTGACATTCCCAATATTTGGATTTCAAGTAAGGAGCAAGAGAATGACAATCTTTTCTAAGGTCTAGTGATGGGCAATCCGTTCAGGGAGGTCTGGATGTTATTAAGAGTAAAATGAGGAAGGGGATGGGAGACAACTCTGACAGTGTTAAAGTCCAGGTAGCTTACTCTATCCTTGAACTTCTTTGATTGGGCAAAGAGTCAATGAATTCTACTCAATTAACTGCAAATTCTGAGAATCTTAAAGGATGACGGAAGGTGATAGGTCAAGGTTCGTTGGTACCTGTAGAAAAAAAAAGACGTTTGCCTCACCTGGGCCTCTTGGTTCCTAAACCAAACCATCCCCAAATCAGACAGTTATGGTCACATTCATCCATGTAATTCTTAAAGATTTCTGAGGCCACAAGGGCACGAAGGGGAAAGTTATTAAAAGACAGAAACAAGTGGAATCTTTATTAAATTCTGTGAAAGGTATAAATAAGTTACTGTTAATTGCACTTGGAGCCTCTACATGTTGATAATTAAAATTTCCAAAAAATTTAAAGAGTTAATTAGGCTCCAAATCCTGAGTCAGACTAACGCAAATAGGAATCTCAGTAACTACTGGTATTCAAGTATTGGTAAGGAGCAGTTCAAAATTTAACAATTAGGTATATTATGCCTGAGAATATTTTTGAGAATTTCAGGTTTGATGGGAGGAAACTGACTTCACTATTTCACTACACCTTGTAACACAGTGGTGCAAAGTTTTCATTTATTTACCCTTGAAGTCCATGCCAACCTCATCAAATGCCCAATAAACAAGGCTTCCTCCCTGGCATCCAGCTGTGGCTACAGAAGATCCCTTCTGTCCTTTGCAAGTCTTACATCTTACATCTAATGTGACGCTGTGTGGCATACTTAAGGAATCATATGTGAAATTATTTAACTACATGCACACTCAAAAGATCAAAGGGACATGTTTGAGTGACAAAGCAGTCTTTTTCTATATCAGATTATTAAAAAAACAACAACAACAAAAAAAACAAGACCCCAAACCGAAAATATAAAACCCCATGAAATATTCTTATGAAGTTACTCTGATTTGGGCCGACATGGCTTATCTGAAGAATGTATGCCAGGTAAATTCAGGGTGGCTTTTTTCTCAGGGTCTGGAAGCGTGAGAGTTTCTGGGGCAGACTTTTTCCGGGGCCGATCTTTGGGAACCGACAGAAATTCTGGCGCATCTGTGGAGAGAGGAGTGGATGGAGCGCTGGAAGGGGCACTGCGGACTGAGGAGGGCAGCAGGGGAATGCTGGAGATAGAAACGGCAGGGGGGAAAACGCCAATTTTCTTGTTGGTGGCTTCCTGAGTGGCTCGTTCAAATTCTCGGACTTCATCCATTGTCATGTCTTAAAGGAAAAAAACAGAAAGAAGAAAAAAATGAGCAGGTATTTAGAAGAGATGCAAATGGATTCATCTCTCTTCCTGTTTTTAAAGGACCCATCAGAACTCTATGATAAGGGGATCTCTCCAGATTATAAACCCAAATTATCATCGAAATGCTAAGCCCTGAATTTTTTTCTTTTTACTGAGGCAGACCTCTGAAAAAAAAAATTCCTTTATGAGTAACCATCCAAGATTGTCCAAAGCACTTTTCAGTGAGTACTTTAAGTATTCTGAAAACAGAACTTATCAGGAGAGTACAGAAGCACACCGGAGCTGTGTGTGTCTGTGTGTTGTGCATATGGTATGGTATGCAGAGCTATTATTAGACCTGGCCATCTTTTCTATAAAGGGAAGATTATTAAAGCAATCAATGGCCCCAAAATTATACATACTGTTATCCACTTTAGATCGTGAAAATGTAAGTTCACCTTTATAGGGTAAATAGGCAGATCATCAGAATTTTTCAATCCTCTTATTCAATGAATATACTTATGCATTGAATATACTTATTCAATGAATATACATAGATTATTCAATGAATATTCTAGGGGTTACTTGTTTCCTGACTGTGTATCCACCCTGAGATTTTTCAGGCGCTGTGTTTTAATTATTTCTTCTTAAAAAACAAGTAAGATATGACAACAACAAACTCTGCTAACTATCCCCAAACCAAAAAAACAAAACCATTTCTCAAGGAAACATAAAAAGGAAAAGAGCAGAGAACAAAAGGATAGTATCACATAATAGGTGAGAATTTTACTTAAAAGAAAAAGAGCATTATTTGGCATTCAAGTAATAAATTCAGTGACGCCTCATTTAACAGGCATTGTCAGATGGTGTAGACTTTCCAAATACCTGAAATGTTATTATGTGAGAAAGTAAAAAAAAAAAAAAAAAAAAAAAATTCCTTTAAATGTAAATCCTTCCCTAATGTAACTACAGTGAATAACATATTACATACACTTACTACATTTTAGACGTAATACACTGAAAGAATATCACTGTTACAATACAGTGGTGCCTTCTTTCTTAGAGCCGGTTTGCTTTATATAGTTTAGTATCTCTTCTCTCATTCTTAGAAACTCTATTATTATTACTACTACTATTATGGTTATTATTAATTACTCTAAGTCAGGCTATCCCTGGTATCCTTTGCCAATTTTATTACCGGTAACAGGGAAAACAGATAACTGGGCATATTAGAAAAAGCTCAGTGAAGGCCTAAAAGCTTGTAAAATGTGAAATCTGCTGCCCATGGATTTCTACATCTGTTTTAGCTTCCAGAGAACCATTTTTCATTTGCGGCCTCTCCCATGAACTTAGTAGGTGATACCACATTAGATGATACCACATAAACTAGTAGGAAACATAGAGCCCCTTTGGAAATACTAACTATGGAGTTAATATAGTATTAATCATTAAGACATATATATATATATATATATATAGAGAGAGAGAGAGAGAGAGAGAGACAGAGACAGAGAAAGAGAGACAGAGAGTCATATCATAACATATGAGCAAACCAGGAATATTGTGCAAAAAACAAAATCCTTAAGAGGATTTCCTAGGAACAATTATTAAAATTTTCTGAAAGGAAAATGTTCTTACAAAGGAAATAAAAAATTATGCCTGTGTTGATAGAATATGAAATTCAGAACATAGCAAGAACTGTACCTGTAAACTTACCACTTTAAAAAAATACTAAGACTATTAAACAAGCTCAGAAATAAGATTAAATTCTTTAAAAGGAGGTATTTCAAAACAAAATTGAGAAGCAGCCGCATAGCACAGGGAGATCAGCTCGTGCTTTGTGACCACCTAGAGGGGTGGGATAGGGAGGGTGGGAGGGAGGGAGACGCAAGAGGGAAGAGATATGGGAACATATGTATATGTATAACTGATTCACTTTGTTATAAAGCAGAAACTAACACATCATTGTAAAGCAATTATACTCCAATAAATATGTTAAAAGAAGTATAGGAAAAATAAAAACAAATTGAGACTCAGAAAAATTTCAGTGAATTTCAGCAAAATCTCAGCAGTATGTTTCTGCTATAATAAATGATATCATCTTTGAAAAATCAGGTTTTCTATACAAGTGGCTGAATATAGTGCTCTACTCCACACATCCAGCAGGGGGCAGAAATCATCCAAAGTACAGAAGTTTGATTTTGCACTCCCGTTCAGAGTCTCTTAGAAGTTCTCTTCCTTGAAAGTATTGAACCTACTCAATTGAACAGGAGACTGTTATTTCCTTATTGCCCGTGGCCATGGATGTTCATTTTGCCTAATTTCAATCTAGTTTGTCTCTACTCAGGTCAATGATTTAAATTTACTGAGCACCCATGCAGTTTTTATTCGTGATGGACAGCAGCCCCTTGATTTCAACTTTTTCATTATGATAGAGAAGAAAAATATAGAAAAATAAATGACCCCCAATTTGATGGAATTCAAAGAATAAGGGAAATGGTAGTAAGCATTTAAAGATAACCACGTTGGGACTTCCCTGGTGGTCCAGTGGTTAAGACTTCGCCTTCCAATGCAGGGGGTGAGGGTTCCATCCCTGGCCGGGGAACTAAGATCCCACATGCCTCCAGGCCAAAAAACCAAAACATAAAACAGAAGCAATATTGTAACAAATTCAATAAGGTATAAGAACTTAGAATGAGGAAAGCACTGTTTAGTATCCTTTGGGTACCTGGCATCTTCCCCTTTCCTCTGGCTTCCTTTGTCTTGTGGTGCTTATATATAGTGAGTGGCTTTCAGAGAGCAGCTGAGAAGGAACAGGTGTCTAACGTTCCTAAAGAAAAGGTAATTGAAAGTGATAGAAATTCAAGGACAGTTTCCTTAATGAGCACTTCTAACTTTAGAACAGGGAGAGAGGAAGGGGGAAGTCCTATAGGAACTGGTCGGTGCCTACAGAGGAACACCTCCTGATCCAAAGAGCTTTCTGCAAATCCAATCACTGCATCCAAAATGGGGAGGAAGGCCATTTCAACCTCAAGGGCAGTCACATGCATCCAATAGCAGCGCATAGGTCTTACAGGGCACATTCCAAAGACATGCTCTCAAAAGTTCACTAGAAATTTCCAGAGTGCAACCAAAGGTCTTTGCATATCTAAAGCATTTACAACAATGGCCATCTGTCAATTTTCTGTAACTACACTGTCAATTTCTTAAATATCTAACGTGTATTATTGTGGGGCTAACAGACATGTGGGCTCAAGCTGGCACCCAAAGAGATCACAGCTCTGGCCAAAGATACATTTAAATGACTTGGCGATTACATTTTTCTTTGTTATCTGTCACTCCTCTTCATTAGCACGAATGATTGAGATAGAACTATATTTAAGATGCTGGCATACACCGTACGGTCAGCTCTCAATCACCAATGTGCCATTAAATAACCTCAGGTTCTCTGATGCTTAAGTCCCGGGCTAGATCTAGCTCACCACACCTTCACTGCTCAGCCAGTATGTATGCATAGATGGCAGCCCCATCTGGACATGAACCTAAGTAAAAAGGAAGTGATTGGGTCAGATAGCCATAAAGAGCCCTAGAAAGCATTTCAAAGCAAATGTAAAGAAACCTAAAATACTAGATGAGCCCGAATGAATGACTTAAATGAATGAGTGTTAACTATGTCTTTAAAAGTTTCTGGCATTGATGGTCTAGCTTTCTTAGGACGTCCGTTTTTACCCCTCTGTTCTTTTGTGGTGCAGGCCACACAATGTTTCCACTCTACATGCTCTTGGTTTTATGACCGAAATAACCCCCGAGTCAAGCGGCATTAAAGAATGGAAATGTCTGGAAGCAAGAGGTAACACTGTCCAGTTAAGACCCAGCTCAGGTTCTTCACCAACAGCCTCTGGGCAACGACGCTTTTTTGTGGAAGTTTGAGAATTGATGCATTTGAAGTCTTTTCAAAGATCAGTTTATGTGTATGTTTGGTAAAGGGTGGGCAACATGTTTTAAAAATTCTACATACACTTGTTTGGGCCTGGCTCTCTATGTCATCCACAGTGGAGGAATGCTGATTGCAAACTTTTATGTTGGTTTGTTCATGCATGTTTTTCTCGTATTCCCGAACATCATCCATTGTCATATCTGAAAGAAGGTCAAGATGTTGGCAACTTCCGTTATTAAATCCAAACTTTCAATGGGGGAGACTTCAGGGGAAGATGGCAGCTTAGCAGAAGCCAAAGAGAGGAGTAAAAAGCAGGGAACTCACTAACTTTATGAAGAGTCAATCATAAAGTTAGGCAAACCAGCCAAAGGGGGAGTGAATACAAGGAAGTTAAGTCAAAATAGTCTTAGAACTGAAAAGAGTGGAAATTATTTAGGGGTGATTCTTGTAAAATGAGCTAGGTGGGTAGAAAGTATTAGCTCGTGGATAGGGCTGTAGCCTGAGATCTCCTAAAAGCATGGTTAGAAGATCCCTTTAAGGGACAGGGTCAGGTCTGTGTGGTCTAATACTTACCTTCCATATACCTTTCAAAATAGATTTGGAGATTCTTTACAACAATGCATTCAACAGAAAGAACACTTTCATTGCTATTGTAAGAGACATGACATAGAGGGTAGAGAAATGATGCTCACTGCTACCAGTGAGATTTGGTGCAATGCTCACACAGAGAGGTATTTTTGCACAGAATACATGGTGTCAGAGAGTACAGGTCTGCACTGAACTTCAAGTCTAGCATAATACCACAAAGATGGGTGGCACTACTTCCACCCACACTGATCTCTAAATAAAATGGCACATGACATTATGATGTTTGGCCTGAGTCTTCACTTTTTCAGTATTTCAGAATGATAATTTCTTAATCCAGTGGTTCTCAACAGGGGACAGTTTTGTGACATTTTTGGTTGTCACAACTGGGGTGGAGGTGCTACTGGCATGTAGTGGGTAGAGGCCAGGGATGCTGTGGCACATCCTACAGTGCACAGTCCTCCCCGCCTCCCCAGCAAAGAATGATTTGGTCCAAAATGTCAGTGGTGCCAAGGTTGAGAAGCCTTGTCTAAATCCAACTGATAAAAAACTTCAACAAAGAACCTGTTATCTTCAATAGGTGAAACATAAAAATAACAATGAGTCTCACATTAAATACTTCTGTTGCTTTATCCTCCACTCCCCACTCCACTCCTTGGTTATTTTACAACATTTTATTTGCAATTTCCCCAGATGGGCATTCTTCTGAGACTCTCACGGCAGAATTTAACTTCATGACTCTTTACGATGAATGGTACATGCACAACAATTGGTTAATCAAGCTACTGCCTTGGTCACTAGTTAGCTTGGTGGGGATGTAGAGCGGGTTATGTGCAGCTGGAATTTTTCCTTAAGTCGTTTCTGCATGATGTGGTCCGGTGTCTTTTTATATCAATCCATGTGTGTCATGTGAGAGTCTCTTCAATTCTAAAGGGTAGGCTTGCCAGAAGTTTATGAATTAATTCAGTGTAGTCTTGCAGCCAAGATGGAGGGCAGCTCTAAATCCACACCTGGGCTATTTTATTTAGCTGATGGTCCCCCTCCACACCCCGAAACCGTTAATCAAAAATGCTGTCCATAAGCAATGTAAGTATCAAGAAAGCTAAGCAACAGTCTGGCCAAGCAAAGAGCATGCTTTTCTTTTAGAAAATCAAGGTAAATGGAAAGCAGTAAAGAGATGCTGCTTTGTGATTACAACAAATGCGTCTTAGTTAACAATAATAACATCCTTTCAATACAATCACTTTAATTTCAATGGCTGGTTATCAAAATTCTTAAACACAAATACACCTGGAATGAATACTTAGGTCATTTTAAGTTAAAAGTTTTAAAGAAATTTCTTCATACATATGTTCATTAGACACTTTATTTCCCCCCTCGCTGGCATGCCAGTAATTTTGAAAACAAAAACAACGGCGGCTTCATTTCTTTGTTCTAGTGAATCTCAAAGGAAATCATTCTTTATTTTTAATTAGCTCAATGTTAAGAGAGGGGCTTAAACTGTGTGACTAAGGGCTTTCAAAGATATCTCAATTTTTATGGATGTGAAGAAAGATTTAATAACAAAGATACTCATTATTATCTTGTTCATAATAGTGAAAAATTGAAAACAACTCAGGGGCCTGATGGTATTATGCAGCGGTTAAAAATGATGCAGAAGGATATTTAACACTATAGAGAAATGTCCTTGGTATATTGTTAAATAAAAAATTGGAGGTAAAAGAAATCATTTTTTTTTACCAGAAAAGCATTATATACACTTAAAAAAGACTTTTGAAAGGGTACACTTCAAAATGTTAAAAGAGTGATTGTTTTGAGGAGTTGGAATTATAGGTAATTTTCATTTTCTCCTTTTTGTTTATCTATATTTTCTAAGTTTTCTATATCAAATATGCATTACTTCTGTAAGAAAGAAAAAGAGAACATTATTTTAAAATCGATTATTTGAGGTCATTAGAAGATGGATACCATCAATTTGCAAATAGGTAAGATATACTTTTCTAGAATTTTTGCCTATTCTAGAAACATGATTCCTTTTTTCTTAAAATGAAGAGTTAAGAAACCAAGTTGCAGAAAATTTCATCTAAAAGAAAAAAAAAATCTCTCAATTAGACCACATAAGAATGAACATTTCTAGGGAGTTCCCTTGTGGCCTAGTGGTTAGGATTCAGTGCTTTCACTGCCGTGGCCTGGGTTCAATCCCTGGTCAGGAAACAGATCCTGCAAGCCGAGCAGCATGGCCAAAAAACAAAAACAAAAAAACCCGAAGAACATTTCTAGTAGTTCTCTAAAAGCTGATGATAATTTGGTCCCAGCCAATGCTGAAGGAAAATATTGGGCTGGCCTAAAAGTTCATTTGGGTTTTTCCATAAGATGTTATGGAAAAACCCAAATGAACTTTTAGGCCAACCCAGTACTTTTGTCTAAATCCTGAACTATCCCCTCATACCATACACGCTTATGGAAATGATGTCAACATTTTCAATATTCCTCAATAATTTATGGAAAGCCTAATTAAGTGAAAATGTTCCTACTCAGGTTATCATCTGGTAGAATGCATTCCTATTCAGGTTATCTGGTAGAATGCATTCCTATTCAGGTTACCTGGTAGAACGCATTCCTATTCAGGTTATCTGGTAGAACGCATTATGTCTTGCTTCAGCAAAGTATATTACCTCAAAATCTACACATGAATCAATTTTTTAGTAAATTCAATTACACACACACAATGACAGATTACACTTTTGGAGATGATTCATCTTCATTACTGATTGATTTTCAATGATCAGAGTGACTTCTCACAGTTTAGGTTCAGATCTCTTGGCTCCCAGCAAACAAATGCTTATGTGTATCAGAGAAACTCAAAGGAATCGTATGTCAATTATTTTACAAATAAACTGATCAATAATCACCCCTTACTTTATAGATCTGAAAGGTCATAATTTACTTTTCTTAAGTAAAGTTTCTTAAATGAAGTGTTCTTAAATAACACTGGCCTAACTCCCTGATTTAAAAGACTATTGGAACTAGTACCAAATTTCTTCTGATAAGGAAGGCATGTCCTAGTATCTTTGACACTTGGCTATCTGAGTGTGACTGATAATCTGGGGGTATAAATGCCCTCTTCATCGCAAGATTTTCTGTCTTTGCCCTCTTGCAAGACCACTTCTGTCCTTCTCTTTCTCGCCCTCCTTCAGGTGAGGAGAGTAAGCAGACCCCAGACTTCTGTCCCAGCATGTAGAGGCCACACTGAATTGGCCTGGGTAGAACCCTTTTCTCTACCACCAGCTCAGCTTCGTCAAAGAAGCTCTGGATTCAGGGGATTCGTTAATTGAGAAGCTTCTTCAATTTCTTAAACCATGTACTAAGCAAAATATACCTCTGTATGAGTCTTGGTCTGCTTCAACTATTTTCTGCTTTGTTATAAAATGCGGATTTCACTTATTATTTACTCATTGAATCACTCAAGTAATGCATGAATTATTTTCCATAGAAATAATTCAAGTAGCACTGGATTACATAGAGAAAACAGAGTAATTCCTTTTAACTTCCCTTATCAATCCTGTTCCTTCTGGAGATAACTGCCAGATTTTTTCCTATGAATTCACGTGTATGTTACTATCACACACAGTCTCGCTTAATTTCACATTTATGGAATCATACTATAGTATACTATACGATACATATTATTCTGGCTGAATTTTCCACTAATGGGAAAAACATATTTCCATACCAGTATGTAGAGAACTACCTTATTCTTTTTAACTGTTACACACAATATTCATAGTATGAGTCTACCATAGTTTACTTGACCATATTTCTGCTAATGGACATTTACATGGAGACTAGATTTTAGCTCTTATAAACAACACTACACTGAACAGCTTCGTATTTATATTCACGAACATGTGTATTCCTCAAGAATAAATATCTAGAAGTGGAATTACTGGGTCACAGGTTATTTGTACTTATCACTATCACTTTTTTTACAGAAACTGTTAGTGTGTTCTCCCACCTATCCAAAACTGGATTATTATCGCTCTTTAAAACTTTGGCTATCAGATGGGCAAATGTCATATCTTCTTGTTGTTCTCATTACGTTTCTTCTAATTAGTAGTGAGGTTATTGGTCATTTGCATTTCTTCTTCCATGGTTTACCTATTTATGTTCTTAACCTTTTTTTTTATTGAGTTGTTGGATTTTTGATTTATATACTGTAGATATTAGTCCTCTGTTGGCTACATATGTTGCAGATAGCTTCTGTTAGTCTTTCAACTTTGTTTCTGGTGGCAATTTTCTTTCAATCATTTTATTAAAGAAGGCAGGTTTATTTCACTGGAAGTGGAGGCAAGACTGTATATTTGAAAAGCCTTCAGGATAGAAGTCATTTGAACATACAGAGAAACTGCAAATGACATGGAGCAAAATGTCTGCAAGCAGGGATTCTCCTTCATTGTATTGCACAGCTGCAGCAGCGACAATTTTAATAAAGCATCATATACCCTAATTCAGTGACCTGTCCAATGGCACATTATATTTTATTTCCTTCTACAAATGTTTTCTATTTCCAGGCTCCTCAGCCTACTGAAGTAATTTTTTTTTTTTTTTCTCTAAGTCAAAATGGAAGTCTTAAACAAGTGGTTGGTCAGAGGAAGCTCCAGCAATCATGAATTAGGTTTGATACACCTTTGACTCCAGCAGAATGGTGGCCATGCTTTGGGAAGTGCTTTTTTTCTTTTTTTAAAACTCTTTAAAATGGTTATAAATTCAATAGATGCTTGTTATAAATAGTTTACTTTTTTGTAGTGAAAGTAGCCAATCCTCAAGGCTTGGTGCATACACTTTCCATGTAATTCAGACCACTAAGATCTAGAATTGTAATCTATAGTTGTGATTTTTCCCCCACAGTTCTTAATTTGGGGAGGTGGAGGAGGGCGCATCACAGATCCCTTTGAAAATGTGATGGAGAGCAATGGGTTCTCTCCCCGGAAAAATGAAGGTAAGCACACTCACATAAAATGTTGCATAAGGGCCACAGCACTCAAGTTCATGTTTCAGGAAACCTGAGGCCATTGGAAAATGCTGGCTTGGTGAACTCAGTCAGCTAATGCCAGTCCCTAAGCTGGCTTCTTTCTCCACCTTGAGCTTGCTTCTCTCGTTGTTAGGCTGCTCTAAGGACTCCAGAATGATTTCTATGTCACTTTCATGAGGGAGTTTCATCTATACTAGCCAGAGCTACCACCTCTACTTTTTTAGAAGGGTCAGGATTCACGAGGTTCCACTCAATCACAACCTCCCTTGGGAAACCCTCTGTGCTCCTCTCTCAAAATACTGTCAGATTTGTGAAGCAACGCCATGCTTTGGTGAAGCAGGGCTGCCTATTTTTATCCCTCCGCTTTCACCCCACCTTCGGAAACGTGCAGTTGTTTCTTCTGATCACGCAGGAGACACCCAAGGCTCATGGATAAAGACCAAGCAAGGCTTTGAAAGACAAACTCAATTCCTCCAGCAGTGGAAATGGTTATATTTTACAATGTACAAGAGCAGAATCAAATCTGTTTTGGGAAATAGTTATGTGACAGTCAAATGCTGAAATTCAGAAAAGATACAAAATTAATCCTTGGGCAAGAAATGATCACCATCATCTACAGTGTCTTTTTTTTTTACTCTTAATTAAGCATTGGAGGTGGTGAGTCTAATCAGGGAGAAAGAGATCATCCAGGGCTGCCAGTGCATAAGGGTGTCCAGTTTGGGCACTGTAGGAACACACAGCCCAGGAGGTCAATGGAGCTAAAATTCAGCCCTAAACTGACAGCACCTGCTGAAACTGCCCAGAAGGGGCGCCTTTTTCCTAATGCTTACAAGGCATCAGAGTTTAGCAGTTGGCCCTGAAGGCATCTACCACTCTCTAGTATAATTAAACTTGGATTGAATTAATTAAACTGTCCCTTCAATCTAATCTGATTTAAAGTCATTCTTAAAATTTTAGTGAGCATCGGATTCATCTGGAGGGCTTGTTAAAACACAGATTGCTGGGCTGTACCCCTTGAGTATCTGATTCAGCAGGTTGGGGTGGGGTCTGAGAATCTGAACTTGTAACAAGTACCCCAAGGACGCTGATGTGGCAGGCCCACTTGCAGAATAAGTGCCATAAGCTATAGGAAAGGATTTCTTTACTTTGAACCTTTTCCATGTTTACTATGAGAGCCTCACTGAGCCTGTAGAGACCAAAGAAAAATAAGCAACTTCAGGTACCCAAAACTGAAGGTCTGTTCTGGTGGGCAGTGACACAGCCATTTACCTGAAAGGCCCGCAGTCTGCAGCATTACCTTGAATAAGGGGCTGTGAGCAGGGCTATTTTCATTTATTTGACTGAGTGTCTGCATCTGTGTAATGAAGGAGCTACTGTTTTCCTGGCAAGCAGCTCAGCTGGGGGCAATGATGCCAGTAATTTAAATGAAATTGATGCGGTGGGTCTCAGACCCCTTGCTGAGTGAAAAGGCTGCTTGTTTTGGTTGGGGCTAGGATTGTATATATAATGGGTGGATGCCTTCTCTGGGGAGTACAAGGTGCCCTGACCATCTATATCTGCTAAACCACACGCTTTTTTCCTGCACTCAGATACAGAAAGGGCTTTTTGTCAGTAGACTCTCTGAGTTAATTCCTGTCTCCACCTCACCCATCTTAAGTAGATGTTCTCATCTTAAAGGTCTTCCTTTGATGCATTATTCTAACTTTGGGCCCCTGTAATAGTCTGAGTTTTGTTTTGTTTTGTTTTGGACTAAAAGTCTTTTAAGTCTCTTCGTTGCTTCAGGCTCAGGTGAGATGGAAAAGAATCGGCCCCCATCCTCTGCACTCCAGCCATTCCCTTACTAGACTCCCGCCCACATTTTCTTTTTCTATATCTTGCCTCTACTCAAATTCTCTTTTCTGATCAACAGGCTTGCAGTGTTTTGTCCTCTTCATCAGGGCACGGCTACCCTTTTTTTTTTTTTTTTTTTTTTTTTTTGCGGTATGTGGGCCTCTCCCGTTGCGCAGCACAGGCTCCGGACGCGCAGGTCCAGCAGCCATGGCTCACAGGCCCAGCCGCTCCACGGCATCCTCCCGGACCGGGGCACGAACCCGTGTCCCCTGCATCAGCAGGCGGACTCTCAACCCCTGCGCCACCAGGGAAGCCCACGGCTACCCTTTTTGATGCTGCCTTTTCCGAAAAGTCCTCTAAGGCATCCTGGCACTCAAGAGAAATCTACTGAAGTGCCCTGTCTCTTGGTCTTCAGTGTGGCAGAGTTTTGGCCCTTCAGGCCTCCGTTCACTTGCCAAACTTCTCACCAGTTTTGAGCCTCTTATTTGAACAACCTTTTGAAATTCCCTTAGTGTCGGTGGCAAGGATGCCAGGAGCGTGGAGGTGTGCAAGTTGGGGGAGACCAGCAGTTCTTAACGTTTGGGGTGTCTGTACTCCCCTTAAGAATCTGAGAAAAGTTCTCCAGAAAAAAAACAACCAGAAAGATTTGTTTAATGATCTGGGGAAGTAATCACAGGAGACTCTCCCTCCCTCTGTCTCTCAATAGACAACCACAGATATGTGTTCAGGAGGCGTGACAGTATGGCTGCCTGTGAGCAGCGTCCTTGGGGTACGGGATAAGAGAAGGCAAATGATGATCTTTCCAAAGAGTCTCTTCCAGAGGTCTGCATTTGAGCAAACCCAGGAAGACGCAAAGATGCATTTGCTTTTCAGAAGACGTGGATCTGGGAAAACTGTGCAAAAAAAGAAAAAAAAAAAAGCACTCCCATAGCCTACAGAACCCCGTCTTTTGAAATGTGGTCAGAAACAGCTAACAACATTAATAACAATCACTGTCTTTGCCCATTCAGTCCAATGTAACTTTTCACTTCAAATTTGATACCTTCTGCTAAGAGGAGGGAAGGGATTGGTGGAACAATGACAGAAAGGCACCAAAATGCAATCTACGTTACACTGAGAACAAATTCAATGTGACTTAGGAAAAGGCCAAGGAGAAGGGCATTTCATTAGGCAATCAGATATGACCCAAGTCACATTTGTTTCTTTTTATAGTTTGTTTCTTTTTATACTCAAGGACACTAGCCTCCGATGACCGATTCTGGGAATGTCAAGGATTCATGTGGACAAAATGATAGCACTGGGGATATGGGAAGGGTCCTCCATCCATCATGGGATGAAACAAACCTTGTTTCTTTCCATTTACTGGAAATATACAGAACTTGTTTAATTCTTCCCAAAGCATTTTTTAAAAAGCCAGAACAATAGTCTCAGTTAGAAATAAGGGGGTACCAATGCCTTTGTCCTTGAATTCTTACAGAGTCCTTATGTTTTTGGTGAGGGAGTGTTTCCAATAGTCTCTAAATCCAAGGACTGCTTTCACTTGATATGATGCTTCACATGGCACTGATCTTGAAGTTTGGGATAAATTAGGATGGGTTTGAAGCCCATCCAACAGAGAATTATGGAGCCCTGCATTATCAAGTATGTAAGCATCAAACATACTGAGGTCCTACTTAGTCAATAACTAAGTGTTGTGGTTATTTTAGACCAAGCTTCTATCACTACATTCTTCTTCATTATGTCCCATGGACAGTGCTGTTTCCAATACAGGAAGCAATAGCCCTGCCTTTGTTGTTGTCTTTCTAGGTAGCAGTTTAAGCCAGGTGGACTGGAAGCCCAAGCCAACATGTTATGAAGTTGTTCTACGAGTCATTTTGGGGAAGTTGACTTACCATACCACTCATCAACCCATGCAAAAGCCTGTCTATGTCCAATCAGAAGAATATCTCGGACCACCTAAAAAAGCAAAAGAAGGATGTTTGACAGAATACGAGGTTTGATTAAAACTATCTGGAAAAGGGATGGTTCCCAATTCTTGGAATCCTGGCAATTACAAATTTCTCCATCCCTCTGGCCATATGTGATGACAATTAGGGGCTGACATACTTACTCTCAGCCCTTTCCATGGTGTCCATACACTTGCTGTAAATTAATCTCTTTATCTTATTTGAAAGTTGGGCTGGAGGTTGTTCACACTAATGACAATGACTTGGCAGTCACACAGCAGTGACTGGAATGAATCTCTAGGACTGATCACCTTAAGATTTTTCTCTTCATTTATCTTTACCTAAAACAGGTTCTACTTTTCTTTTGCGGAAGGGTGCGTCTCACTGGTGCCAGGAGGTCATAAATGTTGGAAATCAAGAACATTTGTCTGGGTAGCAAGTCACTTCTAAGCCAAAAGCACTTAAAACTCTCTCTTTTCTAATGAAGTATCCTAAATATTGCTTAATTTAAAAAAAAAAATAATTGAAGGTGTGGGATTCAAGAGAAGTAAATATCTTTCTAGGCTTGATTTTCATGTAATAAAAGCGGGGGGGGGGAGCAGTTTAGTCAACTATTCTTGAAAGAGATGAAATAAGAGACCTGAACCAGAGTAGAATGTAATGGGAATAATGAACTTAACTGGAGACAAAAGGAATGAAATTGTTTCTTATGGTGACATATAACGGCCATAGAAGACTAAGAAAAATCATTCTAGAGGGTTTGTGTGTTATATACCATTTATGTGCTTTTATTTCATGGTATTCTTTTTCTTTCTTCTGTAAATATGCCTTTTTACATTTCTTAGATACTCAAAGCTCTCCCTCCAACATTCCTTTCTTCCTGCCAAACAAATCTAGCAATTGTCAAAAACCTCTTGCAGAAGGTTCAAGCATGTTTCAATAAATGAAGGATTTTAATTCAGTGAATTTGCAGGAACAAGGGAAGCTTTCATAATGAAGTGTTTATTACTCCAGGCCTCTGGATATCTAGTGAGGCTTTTGTAATTCGGAAGGAGGAAACATGTAATGAAAATAAGAAACAACATGAAGCCATACACACTTGAGTGCTGAGTGTGTCAAATTCATGGAAATCAAAAGAACTGCATTGAGGCATCAGTAAATACACCCTATTGCATTAAGCACAACACAGCTGTCTACTGGAAACAAGAATTCAATAATGTGCTAATGGCTCGCTTTCGAACATTTTTTCCCCTTAACTGTGAATAGATTCTTCAAACACAAAGGTGTTCAGAGAAAGGCATCCCTGGCACTTAAAACCCATGCAAATGCTAGCCTCAGATACTCATTAGTGGCTCATGTGCCACAGCAGGTGTGTTTTGGGGGTGTTGATAACACTTCATTATATTTGGAAATGGGCAATGGGAATGCCTATTACTAGAGCGTAATTCTTGCAAGTATTTTAAAGAAATGGATTCTCAAAACTAGAAAAGAAACGCAGTGAGCCCTGTGGCAATCTAAATATGCTTTGTGAGAAGAGGAGATAATAAAACATACTATGGCAGTGGCCCTGATAAGAGGAGATCATTTGGGGTTTAAAAAAAAAGGTGGGATGTTGTAGGAAGTCAAGAATATATAGCTGGAGCTCGACCCAGAGCTGAGGCTGGAAAATATTTACTCTGAGAGCCCGGACTGTCTTCCTGCTTAATACCTGGGACACAGCAGGGAAACAAGAGGTTCCAGAACTTGATTTCTCTGTGTGCCACTTGGCCCCCACCCCGGGCTGGGCAGAATGGATTCTGGAGCTCAGCAGATCAGTACACTTCTCTGCTTCAAATTTGCTCCAGGGTCTGATATTATCAGGAGCCCAAGTTCAATCTCTTTCTTGGACCCAAATTCAAGATTTACACATTTTATTGTCAACTGCCCCCCCACAAGATCAGTAGATAAATCCATCTAAGTAAAAAAAAGCTCAGTGCATTAAGGTTAAATTCCAGTGCCCCCAAAAGAATTTCAGAAAGCTATTCTTTATCAGTTTTTAAGTGGAAAAATAAACAGATATCCAGCCTATCTGGAATGTAGAGACAACTTGGATAGTATTTATTTTCATGAAAATAGGAGTTACAAAGGGCAATGCTCAACATTGTATTTCCCATTAATTTCCATAAGGATAAGAGTTATGTTAGAAGCCCCTAACAAACTTAAATCATCACCCCAAATGGGTTCCTGCTACAACATTAACATGTTTAGTCAAAGTAGGCATACAATTGAAATCTGTGTTTTGAGGTTGTTAATAATTCTTTGGTAGCAGAATTATTAAAAGGGCAGAAATGCTGAGGTACACCATCTAATGGGACCACTGGGATTTCCTGTTCTGTCTCTTGGGGCAACTTCTACCTCAGGTGTCTACATTTGTAGGATCTTTTGAGTGAGATCTATCCTTGGGGGGACTCTGCACATACAGATAAACCCTGTGCTTCTGTCTGAACCTGAGTACCCAAGGACCAAGTACAAGTACCTCTCTCTGGAACTAGATTAGCCTGATGCCAAAGAGAGAAGTATATTTTGAAAGCCCAACTTCCTGAACATACTCACCCAAGAGACATGGAGGTCACAGAATGAGAGATAAAGTGTAAGATATCTATTAGTGGAAGAAAATTAAACAGTAGACAAAATGCATTTTCATGAAAACAGGGTTTTCTAGATGCAGGTACCTCGTGTTGGCTCAGCGCTTATACATCTGTTGGGCATTGGGCACTCCAGCTCACAACAAAGACAATTTCTTTGTCCATAGCCCAGGAACTGCTGTCCATTTACTTACCTTGTGTACAAATTGTTCCACTCTGGTCTGAAGCCCCCAGACCTCGAACTTCACGGTCACCAGCTTGTAGGAACACATGATGGGCTGATGACTATCTCTCCAGCCTTCCCTTAACTGGCCCCGTCCTGTCTTCTCTGACTTGAAGTGTTTAGGATCCTGGAGAAAAAGAAAAAATCAAAGAAATGATAACTTAAAAGTTCAACCATCTTTTTACACGAAATAAGTGAATAAGGGAAGCCAAGCGAAAGAAACCAGTCACCCAAAGACACAGTGTCTAATTCCATGTATGTAAAATATCCAGAATAGGCAAATGTATGGAAAACGTAGATTAGTGGCCTAAGGCCAGGGGAGGGAGATAGTATGGGGATCACTGCTATGGGAACGAAGTTATTTCTGAGGTGATGAAAATTCTCTAAAATTAGATTTAAGGTGATGGCTCACAATTCTGTAAATATGCTAAAAACCATTGAGCTGAACACTTTAAATGGATGAACTTTATGGTATGTAAATTAGATGCCAATAAAGCTATGAAAATACATAAATGAAATATAAAAAATGCTATCTACTACCTCAGTAGGGTTTTTCAGGGTGTGCACCGGCTCTGGGTTTGCTGATATTCTTTTTTTTTTTGGCCATATCATGCTGCTTGCGGGATCCTACTTTCCTGACCAGGGATTGAACCCGTGCCCTCGGCAGTGAAATTGTGGAGTCCTAACCACTGGACTACCAGGGAGTTCCCTGCTGATATTCTTGCATAAAGTAATACTATAATAATCATTATCCTGGGGCTTCCCTGGTGGCGCAGTGGTTGAGAATCCGCCTGCCGATGCAGGGGACACGGGTTCGAGCCCTGGTCCGGGAAGATCCCACGTGCCGCGGAGCAACTAAGCCCGTGCGCCACAACTACTGAGCCTGCGCTCTAGATCCCACGAGCCACAACTACTGAGCCCGCATGCCACAACTACTGAAGCCCACGTGCCTAGAGCCCGTGCTCCGCAACAAGAGAAGCCACTACAATGAGAAGCCCGCTCACTGCAATGAAGAGTAGCCCCACTCGCCGCAACTAGAGAAAGCCCACGCGCAGCAACAAAGATCCAATGCAGCCAAAAAAAAAAAAAAAATCATTATCTTAACTGTGTTTACTGAATGCACCCTGTGGGCAGGCACAGAACCAGGTATTACATTATGCTTCCCCTCAACCAGATTTCTTTGCCCTGGGGGTTGTGGGAGGGCACCAGGTGCATGTGTGGTCTGAAAGGTATGGCCTGTGTGTGATTGCAGGGCACTTCCCTCCACTCAGAGAATGGACTCAACTCTACTTGGATGATCTCTGTTCCCTGACTTTCCTCCAGGGTCCTTCCTTACTTGTATCAGTGGCAGGAAGATGGTGGGTCTGGGGGTAGACAGGGACCAGAGTGGGACACATATATAATTAATGGAATACAGAATTGACAAAAGGGATTCTGGAAGGGAGTAAGGAAAGAAGGATGCATAATAACTACCCCAAGGAAATAAGTAATTCTGGGGAGGGAGGGACTTGAGTGTGGGCAGCATTTTTGAATCTTTAGTACCAACTTTGCCAAGCTATATTTTTATCACCTGGACCAACCCAGAAACTGCTACTGAAATTATGTGCATAGGCCTAGAAAGATTATGATAATAACATGATATATGAAAAAGGCATAAGCACAGAGTTTGGCCCATAGCAAGTGCCCAACTGATGTTGGCCATTCTTGTACTTCCCAAGGCAGTCAATGAAGCCTCTGATGCTCAGCCCTACAGTCCAGGGCAGAGATAGCAATGCCTTTCCAAAGCACCCTGGAATTGCTGGTAAAAGATGTGATGTTTAAGACCATGGGACTAATTCCTGCCTGACCTGTATTCCTACACCACAAAATGTGCAGTGGTTAAGAATCCACCTGCCAATGCAGGGGACACAGGTTTGAGCCCTGGTCCAGGAAGACCCCACATGCTGCGGAGCAACTAGGCCTGTGCGCCACAACTACTGAGGCTGCGCTCTTGAGTCTACAAGCCACAACTACCGAAGCCCGCGTGGCACAACTACTGAAGCCTGCACACCTAGAGCCTGTGCTCCACAATGAGAGAAGCCACCGCAATGAGAAGCCCGCGCACTGCAGCAAAGAGTAGCCCCCGCTCGCCACAACTAGAGAAAGCCCACGCGCAGCAACGAAGACCAAACAGAGCCAAAAAAATAAAAAAAAAGAACAAAGAGAGAAGGCCAGTAAATGAAGAGATATATCACCAGGGAGACTATGGGAGATAATCTCCAAAGATGGCCCCCATCAATTCCCTCCCTCACTATGCCTGTAAGAGGTGGAGGCTACTTCCCCTCCCCATGAATCTATACTGCTCTGTGACTTGCTTTGACCAAAAGAATGTGGCAGAAGAGACACTGTGTCAGTTCTGGTCTTTAAGAGAAGCTGGAAACGGGAAGTCTGCCACAATGTAAAAAATCTCAATGTAAAAAATCTAGCTTGATCACCCTGAGACCACCATGCTGTGAGGAAGCCCAAGCCTGCCATGTGGAGGGCCATGTGGAGAGATGCTCGCTCATTCCAGCTGAGAAGCCAGTACATGAGCGAAAGAGCCGTCTTTGATATTTCAGTCCAAGCATATACCACGAGGAACAGAAGATCCTGCCCAGCTAAGCCCAATCGAGATGGCAGAATTGTGAGAACTAATACATTGTTGTTTTAAGCCACTAAATTCTTGGATGAATTGTTACTCAGCAAGAGATAACAAAACAGGAGCATCAAATGGATTCCAAAACAGATGCAATAACTGGATCTCCAAAGATGAAGAGAAGGAATGCTGCTTTCTTTTTTCCCAGAGCTCACCGAAAGTTCATACAATTAGCTACACCCTTGAAAACTATACACAAGGAAATGTACGGCTGCCAAGCAGTTCCTGAAACTTAAAATACAAGAGCTGGAGTTAAACAGGGGAAGCTGGTTTCTTTTCCCACCTGCCCTTTGACTTTCCCGCAAGAGGCAAGTGACGAGTATGATTATCAGCACATAGACAACTATCTTGAGGCTCAAAAGACACGACCCCCACGCTGTGGCCGACCAGAATACACACAGGCAAACCCTCGTGAACCTGAGTGGAGGTTATCCTACTCTGGTTAGCAACTGGGTAAATAAAGGACAGTTGCAGTGCCAGCGAGCAGTTGAAAGCAAGAGGGCAAAGTTCCTGGCAACCCAGACATTTAAGAGACAAAGGACCCAGTCAACAAAGGAAGTGTGGCCGTGGCCTGAGCTGCTTTCACTTGTCTCAGGTCCTGTGCACTGGGCCTGAGAGAAGCCTGAAGATGGAGGCCCCTGGGTCAGCTGGCTGCACCCCACGCTCCCCTCCCCAACGTGAGTCCCCGATTCATGGACTAGCCTCGGCTTGTTCCTTCAGCCAGCCACTGTGGATCTTGACATGATACCTATCCTAGAATCTTCGTGTAGATTCCACACATCTCAAGAATAACGTTAAGACTCTGTAATATTAAACGTGGAACACCGGCAGATTGCATTTCCAAAGCAATTAAGAGTTGTGGGGCCTCACAGCAAACTTCACTTCTGAATAAGACCTGAAAAGTACTGCCTGCAAAGTGAAAACTATGCAGACACTTAAATTCACATGTGGCTCCCGATCGAACCACAAAATTATAAAATGATATCAGGCATTCGTGAAACAGAGCTTTGGGAAAAGGCTAGATGGGTATGAGAAGTGTGCTGTATTTTCAAGATGCGGAATGGGATTTTTAAACTGGAAGTGGTAATTTGACTTCATACCCTCGGTTTTATGGATAAGGATACTGAGGCCTGAGAAAATGAAATGTTTTGTCCCCAAACCACGGGCACTTGGTAACAGAGCTGGGACAAGAATCCCCGCCTCCCCTAATTCTAGCCCAATGTTCTTTCCAGTACATTTACTTTGAATATTAAACAGCAAAAGGGTGTTTTTGTTATAGCCAGATGCCAAAGAAGCAATTAACAATTGGGCTTTTTATGGCAACAGTGTGTTGATTTTTTGCGAGTCTGGTGTCATATCCACAGCAGCTGATTTCATCTAGTAAATCTCATACATGGCCTATAATTAGGGATTCACTTTCAGAGAGCTGGAGGGAAGTACGGGAGAGGGATTTACCAAAGGACTCCTTTAATCAAAACTCAAGATCAGAAACGAACATCCAGCTGAATACCTTTGAATGACAATGAGCAAAATAAATAGATAAACTAATACAATTTAAGAAATCAAACCACTGGGTCTTATCTGAAGTATTCTGGTCACTGCAAACTTTCTGCCTTTTCCCCTCCCCCTCTATTTCTCCTCCCCACCTTCCCCCCAAATACTCATTCTTCTGGAAATTATTATCTTCAACTCTCATTCTCTCACTTGAGTTTGTGAACATAAATATCTAAATTGCCCCATTCATACAGCAGTCGATCTTTCTTACAACTTTTATTTTTTATTTTTCTAGTTTGTATTTCTTTCTATAGCTGCTATAGTATTTTTTTATTTTTAATAAATTTATTTATTTATTTTTGGCTACATTGGGTCTTTGTTGCTGCGTGCGGGCTTTCTCTAGTTGCGGTGAGCGGGGGCTACTCTTTGTTGCGGTGCGCAGTCTTCTCATTGCAGTGGTTTCTCTTGCTGCAGAGCACGGGCTCTAGGCGCGCGGGCTTCAGTAGTTGTGGCACACAGGCTCAGTAGCCGCGGCTCGAGGGCTCTAGAGCGCAGGCTTCAGTAGTTGTGGCACACGGGCTTAGTTGCTCCGCAGCACGTGGAATCTTCCCGGACCAGGGCTCGAACCTGTGTGCCCTGCATTGGCAGGCGGATTCTTAACCACTGCGCCACCAGGGAAGCCCTGGCCTATTTTAAAAGGACATAAAATTTGACTTTAGTGTGACTGAGAGATTGTGCATCTCCAAACTCTTGCTGGATCCCAACCCGGTGCAATCAGAAAACACAGTGAAAGTTCTCTGTAGTGGGTTGGTGACCCCCCCACACCAAAAGATATGTCCAAGTCCTCATCCCTAGTACCTATGAATGAGATCTTCTTTGGGAAAAAAGGTCTTTGCAGATGTAATGAAACTAAGGCTCTGGAGACGAGCTCATCCTAGATTAAGAGGGTGGGCCCTAAATCCAATAACAAGTGTCCTGATAAGGGACAGAAAAGAAGACACAGAAAGGAGGCCATGTGAAGTTGGAGGCAGAGGTTGGAGATATGCAGCTACAAACCACAGAACTCCTGGAGCTGCCAGAAGCCAGAAGAGGCAAGAAAGGATTCTTTCCTAGAGCCTCACCGTCACTAAGAACTTCTGTCCTCCAGAACTGTGAAAGAAACCTCTGGGGGTGAGAAGTATGGTTAAATCCCCAATGCTTCTGATCAAATCAGTCTTGGGTGGGCTCTGTGCATCCAGGATTTCAAAAGCTCCCCAGGTGATCCAAACATACAGCCAAGGTTTAACCACTACCATAAGGTGCAAATGTCATCTCTGTGCTCCACACGAGGAGCCTGAAGCTCAGAGGTGATTGCTGACTTACCCACAGTTCTCCAGGCCTCAAGCTCAGGTCAACCTGACTCCCAGACCTGGGCTCCCTGGCTCCTAGACCATGTGGATTCTCATCTGAAATTCTGGCACAATCTGTCAGAGGGGGCTTCAGTCTCCTCAACTGCAGGTGGTGTTAACACTAACTCCCTTGTGGGACTGTTGCAAGGCTTAAATCGGATAATGTCGGTGAAGTCCCCAGCCCAACACCCACTAGATGATGCATGATATACGGGAGATATCCCAGGGCTTTAAGAAGCACATGACACTGAAACATCCTCAAGAGATTTCGATTTCCTCAAATCTCACTTAGCTCCTCAGAAGAAAGGCAGCAGGAATATCTTAAGTGCTGTAGGATTATTTTTACTTTATTGTTATCCTGTGGTTGAGTGTATAGAAAAATAAGTGCCAAAAAATATGGCTGCCCACCATAATGCTGGAGTTCTTGTGTCAGCGAGAGGCAGGGTGGGCATTTCCATTTTCTGGAAGCTGCTACCTGTCAGTGTCCATTCAGTATGGGGGTGGAAGAAATCCCAAGAAAAGGGTTTTTGCTTATTGGACTCTCATGACTAGGTTCTGGGCCAAGGACAAATGATAGTCTTCAATCTTAGAATCAATTCCTTTCCCTCTTTCTCTTATGTTTCAGGAACACTGTTCCAAGTTGACAAAGCAGAGAGCAAAGCAGATTGCCCTACTGTAGGCTGCTCCCTTAAAGGAAGGGATTTTACTGATTTCACCAAGGTTCTGGAACCACATAGGGGCACACAAAGGAGCTGGTCCATCCAAGCTGGGAGCTTCCCTGGCAGGTGGACACACTGGGCAGCTATCTCCCCATGTCAGGATGGGCCAGCCTTGAAGCCTGACAACTTCGAGCATCTCAGGCGTTATATAAAATCTTTCCTCCTGAAGAGTTGAGAACAACACAGAGATAAATGCCATCCTTTCCTTCCAGTAATCATCCAAGCTAGGGTGGAGCTTGTTTCCCTAACGGGGAGCCTAGCTGTATAAGTTTGCTAGAGCTATCATAACAAAGTACCACCCACTTAACAGCCACTTTGTGTTAACAAAATTTATTGTCTCACGGTTCTGGAGGCTAGCAGTCTCAGATCAAGGTGTCAGTAGAGCAGGTTCCTTCTGGGGCTTGTAAAGGAGAATCTGTTCCATGTCTCTTTGCTAATTCTGGTGGTTTGGTTTGCTGGGAATTCTGGTGTTCCTTGACTTGTAGATGTACACCCCGGTCACATGGCGTCCTCCCCGTGTGTCTTCACATCGTCTTCCTTCTGTGCATGTCTGTCTCTGTCTCTAAATTTCCCCCTTTTGTAAGGACACAGTCATATTGGATTAGAGTGCACTGAACCTCATTTTCATTTGATTACCTCCGTAAAGACCGTATTTCCAAGTAAGGTCACACTCTCTGGTACTGGGGGTCAGGACTTCAACATATCTTTTTGTGGGGAACCAGGCCAACCTCTAACACCAAGTCAGAGAGGTTTTCACAAGGGAAGTCTTCTAGATTACCCTGTAACTCTTCCACAGCTTGTTCACCTACTCGGTCAATGCTCTTGCCTTGAGGGCTCTGCCCAGCAGCTGGCTAGCTGGGAACGCACCAGGCTGCAAGTTCCTCCAGCTGGGGGGCTTCTAAATTCACCCCCAGTGAGAGCTCTGGCTCTGGATCCTATCGGTGCTCCCCAGGCTTGGCAGATGGCAACTTGGACCCTTGTCATTAAAGCCCATCTTTATGGAGGGAGCCGCGCTGGTGCCAGGGCTTCTCCCCGGGGCCAGATGGACCTCGTTGGTCACACTTCCTTCCGTGCGGGCACATCTTCTTTAGAAGGCTTCCTCTTTCCTCTCCCCGGGGTCAGTCACACCTTCAAATTTCATCCATCTCGCACTTGGACAAAGCAGAACAAAGGTGACGCTAAGGGCTTTGATTAGTGCAGCCCATGTGAAACTGTGTCCCTGGGTTTGTCAGGATCAGTCTCACACCCAGGAGGTGCCAGGAGAAACCCGCAGGAGATCTCAACCTGGCTGGAGCGCAGCTTGCATCTCAGAGGCCATATTATTAGCCAATGTTCACTGAGATATAAAGTCTCCGTGATTAATTACCCTTTCAATTTGAACCACAAAGGACTATAGCCAACAGGGGCGTGCCCTGTTAACTGAAATTAGAAGTCTTTGATAAATGTTAAATGAAAAAGGGCTAAGCAGTAACTGGCTAGGAATTGCGATATTATGTAACCATAATGCTCAGCCCTCAAATAGAGATGAACTAACCAATCTGAAAAATATCAGATTTTTTCCTGCATTCAGAAACTTTTCCTGATGACTCCAAGGTGGTATTATTCTCATTCCCCTTCAATGAATGGCCGTTTCAACCAGCTAAAATTTAGCCGCAAATTTGGACCAACATTTCTTAAACCTGAATCCTAAAAGAGATACGCATAAAAATTAAAGCGCTTTCAAAGAAGCTAGTCCCAACAGACCACATATTAAAGGATCCCATTCATATGAAGCATCTAGAACAGGGAAATCTACAGATAGGAAGATTAGTGATTGCCTAGGGCTGGGGTGGGATTGAGGATAAAAGAATAGGGGGTATGATAGCTAAAGCATACAGGGTCTCTGGGACTTCCCTGGTGGCGCAGAGGTTAAGAATCCGCCCGCCAACGCAGGGTACACGGGTTTGAGCCCTGGTCCGGGAAGATCCCACATGCCTGCGGAGCAACTAAGCCAGTGCGCCAAAACTACTGAGCCTGCGCTCTAGAGCCCATGAGCCACAACTACTGAGCCCGCTCACCTAGTGCCTGTGCTCCGCAACAAGAGAAGCCACTGCAATGAGAAGCTCACGCACCGCAACCCTGCTCTCAGCAACTAGAGAAAGCCCGCGCGCAGCAACGGAGACCCAACACAGCCAAAAATAAATAAATAAATAAAAATAAAATTCATACAGGGTTTCTTTCCTGGGTTGATGAACATGTTTTAAATTTGACTGTGGTGATGGTTACCCACATCTGTGAAAGTACTAAAATCCACTGAATTCTATACTTTAAGTGGGTGAACTGTATGATATGCGAGCTAGGTCTCATAAAGGTGTTAAAAAAAAAAAAGCCAACAGCACTAAGGAGCTTTCATCACAGGGCACTTGAGAATTGGCCAAAAACTTTACTTAAAAGGTCACCTGCTATGCATCAGCTTAAAAAAAAAAAAAATCCCAAATGCAAATTGTAGCCAGAAGCAGCCAATTCTTGCTTTGTTAGCAGTTAATACCTAAAGTGCTATTTTTAAAGCATTTGCTCTTGGCACTAGCGTGTACTGCAAACACGGAGTGATCTGTTAGTCCTCTGCAAAGCAACTCTTAAAGGAGCTTGACTCAGAAGGTGTGTCTGACATGTAGAAAGGCAGAGAAAAAGGTGGCTGGGCGGGGGGAGTGTTTTGGTGGGTGTTCTGAGCCCCTCTCGGTTCTAATTCAGGGCCGGGAGAACTCAAAACTCTCTACCTGAAGAAGAGGAAGATTAAAATGGAAAATTTGAGTACAAACCACAAAACCATTGAATAGTCAGCAGCCTCTAGCCCTGAGGGTGACCACTGGTGATGCCTTTTGGGGGGGGCAGGGAGGAGGCGAAGGCAAAAGAGAACCCTGAGAGAGGTGGTCAGGAGAAAGTGGAGGATGGAAGGAGGGGGAAGTCGCCACACTAGCTAATGTTCATCAAATGCTTGCTGGGTACCAGAGCCCGGGTCGAGCACGTCAGATATGCTCTCTCATTTAATCTCTGTGGTATAAGAAATATATGTGAGGTGACTTAGGGTGCAGCCCTTAGATAGCCTCACGATGGGGCTGGTTCCCAGAAAGATCAAGGGCTTAGACCGCTGACCTCTGGGGAAGGGAGAAGAGGGAGGCTGGCGATTGAAATATACAAATTCTTGACAGTGAGATCTGGAGAGCTTCCAGGTTGGTGAACACATCACTGTGCTGGGGCAGGGGGGTGCAGTGGGCATGCCTGGAGAGGACGTGCAACCTTGTACCTCCCTCCCTCATCCTTTGCCCTGTGCATCGTTTCCTTTTGGCTGTTCCTGAATTGCACTCTTTCTAAAAAACTAGCAAATGTTTGTTTGTTAAACATAAGTCAAGTGGTTTCCTGATTTCTGTGAGCCTTCCCAGCAAATTCTCGAACGTGAGGTTGACTTTGTGGGAAGGCGTTAATACTAGTTAATACTGGTTAATGTGGTGGCCCTGGACTTGTGACTGGCATCTGAAGTGGGAGTGGTCTTGTGGGACTGAGTCCTTGAACTTGTGCTATGTGATGCTAAAGCCAGGTAGTGTCAGAACTGAAGTGAATTGTTGACACTGGGTTGGTATCAGAGAATTGGAGAATTTGTGGGTTTCAGGGCAAACACCCTGGAATTCTCCTGACTACAAACCTCTAAAGCAGTACATTATTATCTTCATTTTGTATAATGTCCAAAGGAACGTCCCCATCCTATTCCCAGACTCACTCTCCACAGCTCCATCTGAGCCCTTGCCATGGGCTCCTTCCACAAGCCTCCTCCTTCAGAAATCTCCAGATGGGCAGCAGGCATCAATCAATCTCTATGTTCCCCTACGAACTCCTGGGGCCACTTTGCAGCCTCGCCCCAGTCTCCCTGGATGGCGGAGCTCCGTGTGGACCTGCAGGTTCCCAGCTCAGCAAATAGTCAGCCTTTTCTTTTTTTTTTTTTTCTTTTGCAGATGCTCCAGTTTCTGTAATTAATTCTCTTGGAATTCTCCCGTCACATGGCTTTGGGGTTAGGCAATAAGTGTACCCCCAATGATTCTGAGAACTCCCCTCCCCCATCTTCAAATACAGACTAGGAATGGAGGGGAGATGGATGATGGGTGCCATGGCGAAAGGGCCAGCTGGGCCGTCTGGGCCAGCCCTGGGGAGTCCCTGGCCTCAGTGATGAGTGGCTGCCCGGGGAATGTGGCGTAACTCCTCTTTGTCCCCAGCTTTGGGCCTGGTTCCCAATTTCAGAGCAACAAGAGGCGGCTCCCTAATATCCTGTTACATGAAGCTACTCTGTTCCTTTTGGCACAGGTATGACTATATTTTCAAGATCACCTCTAATCAAAACCAATAAAGTTATTCAAAGACCCACTGGAGAGAACCCCGCCTTATGTTGTGTGACAGTGAGAGGCTAGGCACCAGCGTCCTAATAGCCAGGGAGCCAATCTCTTCCCAGAAAGGAGGGCGGTTAGGACCTGGCTCCGTTGGCAGACTCTGAGCTGGGACTTCGTGTTGTGGATTGTCCCTGCTCACTCTGATCTTAGCTGTGCTGTTTGGACACAGGCTATGAAGCATTAATAACCGTATCATATATCCAAACTGAGGATATACAATTTTGCCCACAGATAGTGTAAGTTTCTGAAATCAAAAGCTGATAACAGGGGGCTTCCCTGGTGGCGCAGTGGTTAAGAATCCACCTGCCAATGCAGGGGATATGGATTCGAGACCTGTTCCGGGAAGGTCCCACATGCCGCACAGCAACTAAGCCCGTGCGCCACAACTACTGAGCCTGTGCTCTAGAGCCCGCGAGCCACAACTACTGAAGCCCACGTGCCACAACTACTGAAGCCTGCGCACCTAGAGCCCGTGCTCCGCAACAAGAGAAGCCACTGCAATGAGAAGCCCTCGCATCGCAACGAAGAGTAGCTCCCGCGCTCGCGGCAACTAGAGAAAGCCCGTGTGCAGCAACGAAGACCCAATGCAGCCAATCCATCAATCAATCAATTAAAAAAAATTTTTTTTAAAAAGCTGATAACAGACTAAGAAATATTCTCGATGAGTTGCAACATGGCAACGGTGATCAGCACTGGATTAACTGTCCCTGAATCTAGTTTGCTCCTCATGTATGGTATTGTTTTGGGAAACTTGGACCTCCAACTTGTTGAACAGAAACTGGGATAGAGGTAGTCAATAAGCCAATCACTCTGTATTTGAAGGCAATAAAGGATTTCCATTTTTAAAGCTGGAATAGATTTCAAACTGATCTTAGCTTTAGAACTTATTTTGTTTTCCCAGATATAATTATTATTTGGAATCCCAACATATAAAGAAGGTAAAAACGATGAGTGGATTCCTTGGACTGTTTCAACCTTCATTGTTTGACACAATGTGTGTCACTCTTTACTGGGCTCAGAAGCACCTCTGTGGGGCCCGAGGTTCTGTGGAGCAGAACTGAGTGGGGGACCAAAAAAGCTTTGCAATGAGACACGCGTGGGTTTGAATTTCTGCTCCAGCGACTACTACCTGTGTGAACCTGGGCAAGCTTTTTAACTCCAAGACTGCTGAGGGGACGATAAAAATGAGAAAAGGAATGTTTCCTAAACTGGTGTCTGTGGGTGTATTCTTTGGGGGCTATGACTTTTACTTTTTCTTTAACGGGTTCCTGTATTACTCTGCTGTGGGATGGCCACGTTTTGTTTTTTCCAGACCAGGTTTGCTTTGGCCAACCCACTATTTTCTAGAATGTTCACAAGGAGGAAAACCTTCCTAAAAGATGGGGAGTCGACTTCCATCAGATCATTAAACCTAAGGAGGGTAACCAAGGGACTGGAAAGGCCCTTCCTCTTACTTACTCTGTCTTTCCCTAAGATCCTCCATTCATATGGTCAGTGAGACTCCGGGTTAACGAATTACATTTTAGGAGGAAACAAATTTCCTAGAGTGCTTTATAAAGACAGACAACAGTGTTTGTAACCTCAGCTTTGCCTGAAGGGGCCAGCTTGGTGGGGGAGGAGAAGCACAACCTTTGGGGTTTGAATCAAGGCTTCCTGAAACGTCAGCAAGCTACTTAGACTCTCTGAGCCTCAGTTTCCCTATCTATAAAATGGAAACAATATCTATTCTATTGAATGGTTAGCATTAAATGATATAACTGAATAAAATAACTTAGCAATGACCTTTCTTTTTCTCAAAAGTTAGTTCCTGTCCCTCTAAAGTCAGGTTTAGCAATTCTGTGAGAAATCTGTTGAAACGTATAAGGCCCAAGTTAATGAGCTGATAATTCTATGTCTTTCTTTGGGTCCCTTAACAATTAAAAAAAAGATGAAGACAAGCCACTAAATAGCACCTATTCTTTCTTGGATATTTTTGGAGCAGAAGCTGAACAGTTGTACTTGGAGACTGAAAAAATGGAAGTGGAGGAGAGAATCACTAGGTCAGGTCTTATTTCTCAAGAGAAAAATATATCACTTCCATCATCCCAGAGTCGCAGCCCTAGATTCTTAGAGCTAGTTGGGAAAGGGCTTGGGCAAGATCTAGCCAGAGGATCTGACAGACACTGATTACGGTCTTCAATGAAAGAAAATAAATTTGGATGAGGGTCAATCCTAAGCCAGCCCCCAACTCAGCAGCAACTTAGGAGAAAACTGCACAAATGTATATTATAAAAACACTGTTGGCTGGCAAGGAAGGCATTGAGTATGACTCTACAGATGACAGATGGTATCAGATTCTCAACAGATGGAATGAAAATCAAAGGTATTGACCCCTCCCTCGGTAGGGGATTGGGCAGTCTTCCAGGCTTACATTGCTGTTTCCTTTCGCCTCTACAAAATTAAGTAACAATAAAATGGTTTTAAAATGTGAACACGGTAAATCGAGCTTGCTTAGGCAGAGCTTCCCTACCTTGAATGGATAAACAGGTGTGACAAGGTCCGGGTCCCCTTGGCCCCTGGGTGAGCAGGCTGGGCCTCCTGACCCTGGGGGGTGGTCCTGTGTGACCAGGAGCTCCCTGACATGCCAATCAGAACCGATCATTTTCTATGTGCATCATGGCATGAAAAAGGTTGGGAAGCTCTCCTCTGAGGTTTTTCCCCAAACGTGATGCATTCATACACAGATCCTTGGGTCCCACCTTACTGCATCTGGTTTGGTAGGTCCAGAGAGGGTCCCAGGCATCTGCACTTTTTTAAGCTCCTAAGGTGATTCTAATCTGATTTGGGAACTCTGCTCTAAGGGACAGGAAGTCCTGGTGTTTTAATAAGGCAAAAATAGCAGGGGCTGATGTAGGTGGCAAGCTGTGGATTTAATGCCTGTTTTCTTGAACGTACAGATGGAGGTTCTCCATGAGATGGGACTGAAGAAGAGCTTGGTTATATCTGTTCACTTCTGGCTGAAAGCCTTTCCTTTGGATCCTGCTTCCTTCTTTTAAAGTCTTAACTATTATTCTTCTAAAATACACCTGGTAAAAGGCTTGTGGTAGACAGTTGATAAAATGCCCAAACTGCCTTGGGTAGCATCCTGGGACTCCAGTGCTACAGACTGCCCCAGGTTGGCACAACAAACAGTAAATCAACCTCTAAGGTTTCTTAGGGGTGAAGTATAAGAGGCACATGCCAGTCTGAATTCAGGTTAAACAATAACAGAAGTAATACGAACACATTTTTAAAAAAGTCTCAGCAGTACAAATGGTTCCATTTTCTGAAGGATCTTGCTGTACCTGCAGCAAATTCTGTCATCTTGTGGACTGGAGTGATTGAAACCAACCCTGTGCTTCTCTTCTGCATTCATGCCAACAAGTAAAAAGCAATATGCAAACAAACTCCCAGAGCCCCACTCATGGCAGCCACTTTCCAAAGACACTTGGGGGACTTCCCTGGCTTTGCCTTCCAATGCAGGGGATGCAGGTTCAATCCCTGGTCGGGGAGCTAAGATCCCACATGCCTCATGGCCAAAAAACCAAAACATAAAAAACAGAAGCAATATTGTAACAAATTCAATAAAGACTTAAAAAAAATGGTCCACATCAAAAAAAAAAATCTTAAGAAACAAAGACACTTGGTTTCTACTGAGCAACCATCCTAGCGACACATCTGCAGATCTCAATGCCAGTGTCAAAGCAGGGAGAAGGGAACATTTATTAAATGCTAAGTGTGTGCCAGTACTGTGCATTTTAACGCTTTGCCTTTCATCACATCATCTCATTGCATCGCATCTCATCTCTCCATATCCATCCACTCATTTGAACGGAGGAAGAGATTCAAGATGGTGAATCATCATTGGTGCTGATGAAGTACAATGGCTGTGATCACCTGGGAGGCCTCCCAAAGCCTGAGCCCCTTAGTACATTAGGGTTGAGCTCCATCTACTCAAGGAAAGCACGGGCTGGGAATCCCCATCCGTGAGTTCTAGAGGTTATCTTTCGCACAGATCCCTCTTCAACAAGCCCAATTGTTTCTCCCTTCAATGGATGTTTTGCTTGGTTGAATCCTCCCTTTTGGGACATGGGGTCATTTCCCCAAAGGCTCTTTCTATTGACTCAATGACCCAGAACCACAATCAGCAACTCCACTCCTGGCAGAGACTTAGAATCTCTGGTTTTGATCTGATATTTAGGAATTCATTTGCCTCAGTTTTGTTTGACTCACATGGTTTGGCATTTCACTACCCAATCCAACTGGTAAGATTTGGAACTGCTATTCTGGGCACCGAGCTCTGGGGAACCTCATTCATGCAAATTATTGCAGCAGTTTAAGTTGGTTATTTTTCCCCTTGAAAAATTAAAAAACAAAAATCCTTTCTCTAGGATGGAGTTGGGCACTACCGTTTTCCTAGTACTCCCAATAAAAATTGGCTTTGCTCACAACATTGCAGTAGCTCCACATGATTAGGCCAAAAGAACAGTAGTGGTTTTAAACACCAGCACTAGGCGTGGTATTTCAGTAAGACTTGGTGACCCAGCTTTCTTTTACTTGGAAGAAATGAGAACTGAAAGAGAGTACCTATTTGTTATTGGTCTAAAAATGACGCAGCCAGGGTTGTTGAAGACTGGACTACTGTTTAGTGCCCTGTTATTTCCAAAAGTTTCTTTTCATTAACAAAGTTTTATTGCTGCCAATATGGCTGAAGGTGATTTGTTCACGAAAAGAGGTAGCAGAAGAAGGAGACAAGTAAGTTGATGAGTTACAGGGTTCTAAACCTCTAGGTGTCCAGCTGTCTGCCCTCACCACCGCCCCCCCCCCGCCCCCCCGAGAAAGTCAGTTTCTCTGGTGTGGTCACAAATTGAGACACCTTGCAAGGTGGCTGGTGACCCTGCTTTGAAAGTTCTCAGCTACTTGCAGAATAAAAGCCAAATTCCTTGGCTTGACATTGGAGGCTCTTCTTTTCTGCCCCGGTTACTCACTGACCCTTGAACGTGCAGTGGAATTCCCTACCTTTTCACCGCCTTTGCTCTCACTCAGTACACTGCCTTTCCAATCTCACTTCTTCAAAATTCAGTGTGTTCCCACACAAGTGTGGATCAGAGAGTCATTTAATATAGCTTTGGAGTGGGGGGCAATTTGGCTATATCTAAAAAGATTTAAACCCACATGCCCACTGACACAACGATTTCACTTTTAGAACTTATTCTACAGAAATATTAAAACTATGCCAAAAAAATATATAGCATGAGAGTGTTGCCTGAAGTACTATAATAGCAAAAGAATGGAAACACTCTAAATGTCCACCAAATGGAGAATGGCATAATCATACACTGGCACATCATACAGTCATTACAAAGTGTGCTAGAGAGACCTGTACTGCCCCAGAAAGACGGCAAGCTTATATCATTATTGAGAAAATGCATGTTGCAAAGTTGCATCGTGTGAGCTCATTTTTATAAAATAATGTCATGTATGCGTTATGTTTAATTATAAGCCCCATAAACACCAACTTTAACAATGCCTAACTTGGGACTTCCCTGGTGGTGCAGTGGTTAAGAATCCGCCTGCTGGGCTTCCCTAGTGGCACAGTGGTTGAGAGTCCGCCTGCCGATGCAGGGGACCCGGGTTCGTGCCCCGGTCTGGGAAGATCTCACATGCCGCAGAGCAACTAAACCCGTGCGCCACAACTACTGAGCCCGCGAGCCACAACTACTGAGCCTGCGTGCCACAACTACTGAAGCCCGCGCGCCTAGAGCCCATGCTCCTCAACAAAGAGAAGCCACCGCAATGAGAAGCCCGTGCACCGCAAAGAAAAGTAGCCCCCACTCACCGCAACTAGAGAAAGCCCGTGTGCAGCAACAAAGACCCAATGCAGCCAAGAAAAAAAAAAAGTTCTTCCAATGGCTTTCCTTCTCATCTATTGCTCCGGCTACTTCCAGAGGCCACCACGTGCTTCCCTCTCTAATAGCACTGGCCTCATGGAGACCCTGCGAAGGGAGAGGCGCAGGGCCCTGCGATGCAGCAGCTACTGGAGACCCTTCCACTGACTATCTCCTTGCAGGCTTTCTGTGCCAGCTTTGGAGGCTATCACTGGGGAGCACTTTGGTGGTGGAGGCTTCGCCCCACACCAGTGGGTGCAGACAGTTCTTATTATCCCAGAGGTGCCCAGCGCCGCCAAATTGGAACCCATCACCAAACAGCTGCGTTATTCTCAGAAAGAAGCAGATGGACGGAGGGAAAAGGGAAAAAAAAATGACAATAACAGCACAACAAACTGAACTCCACAGTGGACCCCAGCAGGAGGCAGCTGTGTTAAATCTGGCCATTTGGAGATAACTGGAATTTTTTTTTTTTTTGATAACTGAAAATTTTGACCACCCTCAACCATCAAGATATAGACCGACATGAAAATATTCTTAATTTGAGGGAACAGAGTGGTTTGGATGAAGCACTTTGTACTGAAGGGTACAGCTGAGTATGACAATATTTACTCATTTCATCTCTCCGTTCCCTTTCTGGGGCCTGTTGTACTTAGCAAACAGCATTTAATCTCTTACCCTTGACAGTTACTGGAAAAGTCAGATGTATCTCTTTGTTCGCTTCTCTCTCCCTTAAGAGAGAATTCAACAGATATTTAGATCGGGTGTGACCAATGAACTGGCTTGTAAGGATTCCTTAGTTCAGGAAAACTCTATAATCCAGGGGGCCTGGAGGCTGAGTTCCAAAAGAGTCCCCCAGTCACCCAACTCAAAGGGAAAGCTCTAAATCAAATCCTGCCTAAAAACTTGCCTGGTACTCTCCTACCTTCAATCATACCACTTCAGGGGTACTTGCTTCTGAGACAGTCTCACATTCTCCTTCATTGCTATCCGAGTTCAAAACGTTGTAAATTTCCCTAATTTCTCCATTAGAATTATTATGCTTTATTTAACACTGGTAAAATGGAGACCTCTTTTACATCTTGCAAAATGAAGAGAAAGAGGAATTTCCTTTTTTTCTTAAAAAAAAAAGAAAGGATCCAGTTCAAAGGGTAGTGGAAACCAGACACGATTATGGCCTTTGTAGCCCCAGTGCCTAGCACAGAGCCTGGTACACAGTAAGCACTTAATAAATGCAAACGAAAGAAATTGATGAGTCTTGCTTCTAATAGGTTTTCCTGCATTTCCTGTCCTTGGATTGGCCTACAGCAGAGTTTCTCGACTTTGCCACAGTTGGCGTTTCGGGCTGGGTAATTCTCTGCTGTGGGGCTGTCCTGGGCATCGCGGGATGTTTACAGCAGCATTCCTGGTCTCTGCGCACTGGATGCCATAGCAAACAACCCCTTGCCAGTGGTGACAATCGAAAATACCTCCAGACGTTGCCAGATGACCCCTGGGGGGCAAAACTGGCCTTAGTTGGAAACCGCTGGTCTATAAACTCCCCTTTGCTTTACATAAATCAATGAAGATTTTTAAAAAACAAAGCACAACATATCCTCTACTTCTAAACTTCCTCCCCCAGAAAATGACATTTCCTTTTTCTTTTTCCCCCTTTCTACTCAAGGCTGAACATTTAGAAACTGCGTATGACTCCACATTCGTGTCTCTGGGGGGGGGAGCTGCGGGGACAGACCCCTGGAAGGCCACTAGAGATGCCACTTTTTCTGGTCCCTCTTGATCTTGTAATGGAAGCTGAACCTTAAAAACGACTGCAGTGAATCCAGGAGGAAGAGCACTGGACTTGAGCCAACACCAAAGGCCTCTGACTTAGAGCTCCCTAAGCCTGACTTTTGGAGACTGTCCAGGATGGACCAGTCCTGGAGGCTGGGTGTTGAGATTTGTTCCTGCATCGCAAATGGCCAACTCAGCTTTGCAGGTGTGGGCTCACTGCCCGTGTCCTCTGAGGGCATGCTACAACTGATCGGCCTAAGTTCCTCCTTCCTGGGTTGGGATTTTCACCTTGAAATTCTGGCAGAGCATCAGAGGGATGGGCACCTTGGCAGAACGCACGTATCGACCACATAACAAGTACAACCTGCTCAGACACTGGCTTGTCTTCGTCTTTGCTGCTTGGGTGGTGCTGATGTGACTTGATGCAAAGAGCTTCATGATTCTAATGGGGGCACGGCCTTGGTGGGGCCCTGTGGAGGTGCACCTGGAGGTGCTCTCTGGGCCCGAGAAATCACACTGTTTTCTTTTTTTAAAACAATGCAGTGCTGCCCTGCGGAGTCCTGCCACAGATAGGAGAGAAAAACCTGAGATTAAGAGGTTCTTGGGAGCTGCAGCTTAGGCCCCTGATGTGGCTGGGAAACAACGGCACCACGAAATGAGAATAAAGAGAGCGCTGGGCTGAGCTACCAGCCAATGCTGAGTCTCCGGAGTCCTTCTGAAACTCCGCTTACTGGGGGCCCTTGTGCCACCAGGCAGAGGGCACCCAGCGGAAAACTTCCAGCTCTGGTCACCTTCGTGAGAGAGGCATTCTTGCCTCATGTGGTTCGGAGGTTTCCAGGGACAAATGGAAAAAGAAAAGAAATTACTTCAATCCCCTGCTTCGGCCTGGATGGAGGGGGTTGTGTGTGTGTCTGTGTGTGTGTGACGGGAGCTGAGTGGTGACCCAGATAACCCTGGTCTGAATGCATAAGCCTCAAAAGTCTCAGAATAGATTGAGCCCACCAGCATTTCAGCTTTCTCTGCAGAAAATGCGTTCCTATTTACGATGCTGACATAGTCAACTTACAAAGATGGACTGGAAGAAAAAGCTCGTAAAGCTGTAGGCCTCAGGTTAAAGGAAAAAAAAAAATATATATATATAAGGAACTCTGATTCACAACTGTTAGCTTAATGGCCACAAATGCATTTTCATTGATAGCGCTCGCTCCGAAATTGTCACTGCTAGAAGGAAAAAATAAAGCCCGTGGCTTTCACTCATTCATTCAACAACCGTTTTGTGAGTGGCTGCTATGTGCTGGTTCTGTCCTAGCTGCTGGGGAATGGTGATGAAGACGACAACCCTTGTCTTCGTGGAGCTCAGGGTATAACTGTGAGCTAGCACGAGCCAGCATGATCTAGAAGCCACAGACCAGAATTCTTGCTGCCAGTGGGTAGGGAGTGGGGTGCCCAGGAGAGTCTAAAGAAGAGAAGTCACATTTGAGCTGAACTCTAAAGAGTAATGACTAGAAGCTTCCAAACTGAGAGGAACAGAGGTGGGGAGGGCTGCAGGGGAGAAGGCAGAGGACCATGCTAAGGGGACCAGGCTTTTAAGCAGAAAATGACAAGGTCAGATTTCATTTTAGAAGGAAACTCTTGTGGCAGGGAGGAGGATGTTAATTATTTACAGTGTGCAGAGGAGAAATGTATTTGGAAGTGGTTTGCCTTCTGAATCGGTTGTTTCCCTTATTCTCTGTCCCTGGCTACTGACACACAACCTAAACAGCCTAGGACACTCACTTCTCTCCCTTCTGGTAGGCTCATACTGCAGTGTGGATTCTGGAAGTCCAATGATGGTGGGTTTAGGTAATAAGGTAGTCCCACGGAACATACTTTTCCTATTATTTTATTGCAGGCTCCCAAGTATGCCTTTTCCTCTGTGGTCTAACTGCCAGGGCGAGTGAGAAAAAATTCTACCTGTAATGTAGGCTGGCGATCGTTTGGGAAGCAGGGCTTGACAGAGTGTGCAGGGCTGAGCCCTCTGGGGCCCCCTTCCTCCACATCCATTAAGTAAGACTCCAGGACAGGCAGGGGTGGCTCTGAGTGTGAGAGCTGAGTCCAGACTTCCATTCATCTCCAACGACCTTTACTTTCAGGGCAGGATTTCCCAGCCTTGGCATACTGACATTTGAGGGTCGATCACTCTTGTTGTGGCGGGCTGTCCTGTTCATTATAGGATGTGGTTAGTGGCTGGTAGCACTCCCAAGTTGTGACAACCAAAAATGTCTCCAGGGACTTCCCTGGAGGTCCAGTGGTAAAGAATCCACCTTACAATGCCGGGGTCTATCCCTGGTCAGGGAACTAAGATCCTACATGCCACGGGGCAACTAAGCCCGAGCGCCACAACTACTGAGCTCTACGCCTCAACTAGAGAGCCTGCATGCCGCAAACTACAGAGCCCACGTGCTCTGGAACCCGTGCACCACAAGTACAGAGCCCTCACGCCCTGGAGCCTGCGCGCCACAACTAGAGAGGAGCCCACACGCCACAACAAAAGATCCCGCGTGCCTCAATGAAGATCCCGCGTGCCACAACTAAGACCTGACACAGCCATAAATAAATAAATAAATAAATAAATAAAAATCTTAAAAAAAAATGTCTCCAGACATTGTAAGCATCCTTGTGGGGCAAGATCGCCCCCAGTTGAAAACCACTGCTCTTAGAGACAGTTTTCCATTCTCATCTTATTTGATCTCTCACTAGCATTAAGCATAAACAATCCCTCTCCTCTCTTGGAACTTGCATTCCTTGGTGCTCTCTCCTTGTTTTCCTTCTAATTCTCTGGCCAATTCTTTGTAGATCCCTGGGGACTCCTCATCCTCTTCCTGATCTCCAAATATTGCTGTCCTAAATTTAATGCTCGGACCCGAACCCCTTTCCCATTATAATGTACACTTGCTCACTCTCATCCATCCTCAGGACTTTAAATTCTTCTATTTCCCAAATACTCTCCAATTTGTCTCCAGCCCAGATCTCTCATTTAAGCTCCAGACCCACTTCTATTTGTTCTAGATGTCTCCCTGTCATCACAAAATCCATCCATCTTTCTCCAAAATCCACTCCTCTTCTCACCCCCATCTATCTGTTGCCCAAGCTGTAAACCTTAAGGTCATCCTGACTCTTCCTCTTCTCTCACCTTCACACCCAGTCCACGACCAATCCCTGTCAAGTCTCTCTTCAAAATATTACCTCCAAGCCATCTGCTCCCAGCCCTCCACTTCAAGTTGCCATATGACTTCAATAATCAACAAGGTAGACAACTCCGATGACCTCAGTGGTTTCCTGACTTCCACTCTGCTCCCGGCCAGTCCCTTCTCCATCCAGAGCAATCTTTTAAAAGCACAAATCAGATCATATGATGCCCCAGCTTTAATTTCTTCGAAGGCATCCTACTGCATGTAAATAAAATCTAAGTGTCTTAACATGGCCCCACCCTCTTTTCCAACCTCGCTTTGTGCCATTCTTCCTTCTGTTTCTGCTGCTGCAGCCACACTGGCCTTCTTTTGTTTCCTCATAGGTAACACCTTGGGACTCCCATGCATGCTGTCACCTCCCCCTGGAGCACTGTCCCCCAGCTCTTTTCATCCTGCGGGTCCCAGCAGGCCATTTCTCCCTGAGCATCTTTCCTGATCCCATCCTCTTAAATTCAGTTTCCCTATCGTGGTCTCTCCCTGCAAGCTTCCTTATGGCACCTGTGACTTTTAACTCCATATGTGCTCATGTAGTTATTTCTTTGTTGTTTGGCTCCCCTGCTAGATTGGAAATGTTGTGGGGGAAGAGACCCTCAGTGTCTCTTCTGTTCATTGCCACATCCCCATCTAAATATTGTCTGCGACACTCAGTGAGTACTCAGTACATATTTACTGGATGAATGACTATTCCCCTCTCATTTCCTTGGTCAAACTGCATCTAGAAAAGAATATTTTATGACCCAGGAAAATGAATGACTGTGAAACATGAAAAAATGCTCCTTGAATATCTGTGTCAATGAGAAAAAGCTTTCCAGTGGTGGTTCTTGGGAGCACAATGCACAGGGAGATGAGTCAGGTACACGATGACTAGAAATGAGACTTGTTGATTTTGTCATTAGTGATCCATATCTGTCCTAAGACTTTCCTCCGAATCAGAAGGGAACTCCCTGAGTGCCAGGCAGGACCACACCAAAGCTATCTAAGAGGAAGAGCTGAAATCAGTTCAGAGTTTTCTGGCAACGCTGCCTTTCTAGAAGGCTTGAGCTACCGAAGAGGCCAGGACGTCCAGGTAAGACAGCAGCCCCCCAGGCCCAAGGAGCCACAGAAGCGACGGGGCAACAGCTTCACCCAATGCACTGCATGATGCTTTGCACATCACTGAAGCCCCATAAGTATTGGTGGCCTTGAGATGAAACCACAGAAGTACCTCCTCTAAGACAAGGGGAGGCCAAGCTTCTCCTCTTGAGCAGGTCCACAGTTATACAGAGAGCATTTCATTTTGTTCTTCTGAAAATTCACAAGTGTCGTTGGCTGCAGAGTGTAATGTAAACTGATGACGATCAAAACCTCATCCTTGAGTCCCACCAAGAGTAATTCACATCAGCCTCTCCCCGACTTTAAAGAGACAGCAGCTGCAGAGCCCATGCCTGCAATTAAGCAGCTAAGCATTTGCTAACATTGGGTTAGACTCTGATATCCAAACGAATCCCAAAAGGTGGAAGCAAAAAAAATCTGAACCACATTGGGAGCCCAGTGTGTGTCACGGTAGAATTCATTTTTACCGGGTTTATTTATTATGTCTTAAATCAGCCTTAACCAAGCTGAGGGAAGAGTTTCAAGGTCCATGTGTTACAGCTCAAGGACGAGACTGGGGCCCCAACTCCAAACATATTGTGATTGGCTGAATGTTGCTAAACAACAAAAATAGCCCAGCATCTGTTGTCGTTGCAGGGCTGGGACGTTATTTCCAAGGGGGTCACCCAAGTTCCGTCAGCAGCCATTAATAAAATACTAACAGGATACAAATGGGGACTTGCACTAACAGTAAAATAGCAAGTTTGCACTGAGGCACACAATGGATTCTGGTAGGTGGGAGTCATACAGACACATATTTTCTTAAATTTATTCTTAGTCAAGATGAAAAAAGGAGAGGGCTGCATGAAGGCACTTCTGGTTTTGAGAGAAAGGTTCTGTGCAGAGATGAGCTGTCCAAGTTTCAATATGCACTCAGGGAGGACTGATGGAGCATTTTCTTTGTGTTAGACCCCAAAGGTACAAATAAAACACAGCTCCTGCAGAGCGGGGGAGACAGGCTGGGCCCAGGCCTGGCCAAACAGGAAGCCAGAGGTGGCTGCTGCATTTTATAGGCCAGTTATCGTTGGGTGGTTCAGCCTTGTGAGTATTTTGCTGCCCAGATTGATGGCAGAGCTGGGGAGATAGGAGACTACATTGAAATTGAGTGGCAGCCGGGGTTAACCACGGGCCCCAAGCAGTAGGGACTTCATTTTGAGACCCGCAGTAAAGAGTCCAGCAAGATGTGAAAGCAAATTGAATCAACACAAAGACAGATGGAAGTGTCCCAGGTCAGTGTGGACTTAATAAATGTTTGTTGAATGAATGATTGAATGACTCTCTTCCACATGTCATCCCATCTATTGCTCACCTCAGATTCTTTGTAGTAACGTTCTGGAATTTCATCGCAGGCAATATCGATAAAGCACACTTCTCTCTCCAGATCTTTGGCTTCATTGTCAAAAATCTGAAAGAGCACAGCAACAATATCAAAGGTTAGTGATAGTGGGTGAGATCCTCAAGGTGCCTGCAAGTTGGCCCAACGGTGCCTGAGGCGGAATAACTCCCCACAGAGCATCTTCACATGGCTCAGTGCCCCCGGGGAGAGCTCTACGCTGCCCCTGAATGTGCAAGAATCACGAAAAGTTTTTATTCATCGCTTACATTTTGTCACATCAGAGGCAGGTGTAGCATCAATCACCACTTGGTTAGGGGAAGAAGAAAAACAGGCTGTTTTTAGTAGTTCAAGAGTGAAGAAATAAATCTCTTCCAAAAAGGAAGTCTGCTGATTTTTGGCAGTTAATCTAAACAGGGGGAGGGAAGAGGCTAAAAAGGTTCTGGGTAGATAGGAGACAAAAAGCAGTAATACAGCCTGAGATTTAGAGAAGAAAAATGTGGGTTTTTTTTTTTCATTACAATGTTTACATATATCTAATATCAGAAATAACACACACTCATTAAAAAAATACAGATAAACAAAAAAGAAGAAAATAAAGATTGTCCATAATCCCATTACCCACTGTCTTATTCTTGATCATTTAAGAGCATGATTTTCTTGGTACACACAGTGGTAAGAAGGTGGAGCTTGAAAAAGTACTGAGATGGCTTCCTGCCAAGCTATGCTTGATTCCACTGGCCCAGGATGTCCAACACTTGCAAAGAAATATGTAAGACAGTGTTTCCCTGGTGGCGCAGAGGTTGAGAGTCTGCCTGCTGATGCAGGGGACGCGGGTTTGTGCCCCGGTCCGGGAAGATCCCACATGCCGCGGAGCGGCTGGGCCCGTGAGCCATGGCCGCTGAGCCTGCGCGTCCGGAGCCTGTGCTCCGCAACGGGAGAGGCCACAACAGTGAGAGGCCCGCGTACCGCAAAAAAAAAAAAAAAAGAGAAAAAAAAGAAATTCAGACAGCCACATATATAGATGTACACTCTAGTGGAAAGATTAAGTTCCTCTACTTTTTCCCATTGCCACTTTTTCTGATCTAAAGGGATACACTTCTGAAGGATAGTAAACAGATTAAGTTTGCAAATCACTTGATCCTTGGAGAAAGTCTCAACTGTATCCCTATCTCACTGTTTAGCTAATTCCTACAAGGGAATCATCCACTAACACTAGTTAAATCTGACTCTCTAGAAGAGAATGAAATATTTTGAAAGAACAGAGTGGTTGACGCCGAAGAACATTGTCTTGACACAAATTTGGAGCCTATTAATAACACACTCTCCCACAGGAGAGCGTCTGGAGGGCTCTTTACAAGTTGAAACTCCTAGTCCTTTCCAAATGCTTTCTGAATAATATCTGTGCTGATTATTATCTGCCCAGTCTGCTGTTTGCTCGGTCACCAATTTTCTTCTATAATGATTAGATACTGGACTCTTCAGATTTATTCAAGATTAACTCCCCAGTCTGACTTGAGGAGGCCACTGCATTTTCCATAAAGGCAGAGAAAGACTGGTTCCTGGATCAGCTCTGACTCCTTCCATGGCCAGTTGAAGTCAAGAGCTTGGGGACACTCTCAATGTGTTTGGGAGGGACAGGTTGATTGCTTTGAAATGGAATGGAGAGACAGAAGGAAAGTAAGTTCAAGGTTGAGTGGAGAAATAAGTTGTGAAATGAAACACTGGGTCTCAGGGTGTTTGTGTGTTTCTCTCTCTTGGCATGAATCTCTTTTAAAGTGTGTGCAAGAGAAGACATGTGCCTCATTAAGAAAACAAAACAGAAGGGAACACCCCAGAGGCAAATGAGCTGCTAGAGAGTAAATTACAAGAGAAGTTAGAGAGCTTTGACATTTATTGGTGGTAAAATTTATGGGACTGAAAGAAGGGAAAATGAACAGGGGTTAAGGGAGTTATTGACAGATTAGGTGGCTTTTCCTAATTTAATTCAAATACTTTTGGATCACCCATTATCACATTGCCCTTCTGCTCCAAGTTCACCCTTAAGTCTCTGCTCTGAGATAACAGACTGGACCCTGTAAGCACTTCTCCTTGACAGCGAGTAGGACACTAAGCCATTTATTAGAGGGACCCTGCAGGAAGAAGGGTGCTTCTCTTCCTGGTTTGAATCTTATTCCTGCTGCAGAATCTGTTGGGGTGGGGGTGGGGGGGAGGACGGGGGACATGCGGTGCTGCTCTGTCCCAGCTGCATGCCCGGACTACACAGTTGCCTGGTGACCTCGGAGTCCTGGCCTTCAACATGGCCCTCCTGATTTAGGCACCATGTGTGCCAGGCCTCGCACTGCCAGTGGTGCCCTGACCCTATATACCTGCCCACCAGTCTCATCTCACCTGAACCCAGAGGGCTGTTTTCTGCTGCCCAGCAACTGTGGACAAGCTCTGGTCCAGGAAACCCAGCAAACTTCTCTGCCATCCAGTGGGCTACAACCACAACTCCTGCAAGGAGGTCTGAACTCCAGCCATGGAGGTGGACCCCTTTCAAGTTTGTTCTTGCTTGCATCTACTCCCTTAGCCTTTGACTTCTCTTTACATCTTTATGGTTACTCCAATCAAAGTTTAATAATTCCTTATATTACTTATATACTCTTCCTGTTCAAATTATTGTGTGGTTTATGCCTCCCAATTGGGCCCCAACTAATACCCCCACTGCATACAAAATGGCGCCCTTGGCTTTGGGGGCTGCAAAGATAAGAAGGGCTGAGTTCTCTTACCACCAAACCCACCACTTTGCACCAGAAAATATCTCAGATGTAATATGGCAGCCATGACACCTTCGCAGATAGGCAGGAATGGTGACACAGATGAAGGCCCACGGAGGTTACACAGTTTGCCCAATGTCACAGAGCAAATCAGCCACGGAAAATCAAATCAAATCCATATCTCCTTCATGTACTCTCTCCATTATATTGCTTTACCTTTCTACTCTGAGTTTTGGGCCCCAAAGCCAATAATTTATGGCATACATTGTCACTGGATACACTGAAAAATGTAGACACACCACAAAGAGAGTGGAGTGTTGGAGAGAAACTCAATCTAAAGCCAAAATTAATTGAAGTGTCTCAGAATCTGACATTGCTAGAAGAAACATTGTAAAAAAAAGAAAGGCTGAGTTCCTGCCCTTAATGAGTTACTATCTAGTGGGAGAGACAGACTGGGAAGCTACTCCCCAAAATACAAGATGGAAGAAAATATCTGCTACAAAAGAAAGAATAGACTGTCAAGCTAGGGAGAGGAGTCATTTATGTTGACTCAACAACTACAAGGTCAGGATAGTATTATTATTTCCAGTTTTCAAATGAGAAAACCAAGGCTCAGAGAAGTAAAAGAGCTGCCTGCAGTCACACAGCCCGTCGGTAGAGAAGCTCAGATTCAGGGCAAGTCTCCAGGCTTCACAATCAGACTCCTCCAGGGATAAAAGGCTGCCTCTTGGCACCCAACCGAGAAGATAAATATCAATCAAGAGTACTTCCTATTTCTTTCCAGAAAGATGAAACTGGACTCTGGTTCTCTTCCTGCTACCGAAAAGTGTATGTCCTGAGTAGCTATTATTGGGAACTCCCCAACGACTTGGAGCTTTTCTGCTGAGGCTGCAGTAGAATCTACTTAGGTAGCTTTCAGTTCCAACTCTGGACTCCTTCTTCAATATGACACTTAATTCTTGCATCCAAGTCCATGAAATACCAAGCACCTTCACAGTCAACGTTTCAGGGTGAGGACCTGAAAAAAAAAGCTACAAAAAAATCAGTTTGAGGACCTCAACATCTTCTTCAGGCTTGAGATGACAAAGAGTCTTAATTTCCAATAAATAATAAATCTCCCAATGATTAAGAACCTTTAGGAGATGCTCGTAGGTGCTCAACACATGACTGCTGAATTACCGGAAGACATCAGCTTCTACTTTCCAAAGAAGAACCTATGGCACGAATATTGCTTACTGATTGATCTCAGATTCCTTTCATGAACCCAAGTTCTATTTCTTTGCTGGTAAGCACCCTAACTTTCTAAAATTCCCAATATAGGGCTCAACATAGAGTGGAAACCTCATAGTATTGGCTGATGGATCCCACAATGGGAATCAGGACAGCTGAGTTTGAATTCAGTTATCACCTCTGTGTAACCTTGGGCAGGATCCAGCACCTCTTTTGGGTCTCCATATCCTTATCTGCAGAATAAAAGGCGTCATCTAGACGGATGGGTAGCAGGGAGCTGTGAGATATCCTGGAATTGTACCCAACGTTTGAGGAGATGCTTTCTTTCCGGAGAGAGGGTTTGACCACTTTCATCTGATTATCAGGGAGATCTATGGCCCCAGTGTGGCTGAGATCAAGTGACCCACATGACCACTAGAATTCTTTCCAGTTAAAATGTCGGTGATGGTGAGTGACTTGCGGGTCATGTTAGGCTCCTACATCCTGTTCTTTGCCCCTTCACCCACATGCAGCTGACGTGGGTGGTGCACAGAGGGGCTGCAGCAGGGAAACAGGAAGTGGCAGTGGTCACGACGTAGCGTAATCAGAGGCCACAGCGGGGGTAAAACAGCCTCATCTTCATCCTTAGTTTAGGGCATGATCCAGAATTAAGCCAACACTATTACAAACAGAGGCTTAGCCAGGCCCCAAAGGAAAACAGCAAGATTAACTATTCATTGGGGCTCCCCCAGTGGCAGCCGCAGCGGCAGCGGCTGCCGGAACTCTGGTCCAACCACCAGCTCTTTGAGGTGGAATGAGATCTGCTGAGATAGTTTAGGATGAGACACATCTTAATGTTGATACATTAAGCCAAAGCTCCACCAGGATCTCACCTGACACAGGTGCTGTGTACCTTCATGCTCTTGGGAGCTTCTTGGGTGGAATTTGTCCCTTTTTGAGATGGGAGTTGGGTTTGGGAGTCAAATATGGTACTTCCCCTATATCCCTTATAATAATGTGCCCATCTGTGGTTATTTATCAGAGACATACCCACCCACGAATCATCTGTAATGGATTTCAGTGCCAATCTGGTTGACTCTTCTGAACTCCACCCCCCAACTACACAATGAACACTCAATAAACAAACTCCTTTTAATATGAACTAAGCAATATTATAATGAGAAGGCAAATCTCCTGAGTAAAAACTATCTTAAAGATTCCAAAATGAAAAGGGAGTAATTTTCCCTTTTTTGTAAAGCATTATGAACATTAAGTATTAAGCATCTTTAAAATCTCCATATACTTTGACCTGGTAAATTTAAGCTTTGAGAATTCATCTTAAGAATATTAAATAAACGAAAAGCTTTATGTACAAAGATTTTCACTGTAACATTAATGTAACAGCAAGAAAAAACAGAGAGAGAGGGGAAAAAAAAAAAAAAGCAAACAGTCAAAATATCCCAGTATGGGAGAATGGCCAAGGAAATTATGATAAATCCATTCGATGAACTATTATGTAGCCATTAATAACTCCATTCTTAAAAAAGATTTTCCCAGGAGGGTAAACATGGGCGTGGGTGGGATGGAGAAGGGGACATGCCCCATATTTAATACAGACAGATGCTGAGTCATGTGGTTGTAACTCAGAAGGGAAAGGTACATTGATAAATATGGAATGTGTTTTAATGACGCACTAGATTTCTTCCTTGAACAGGGGTGCCTTTCTAGATTTTATTTAATCTCTCGTTTTGCTTTTAGACGTTTCTGGATTTTGTGATAGCCCAGCCAGGGACAGCACTGTGTACAGCGGCTTTTCAGAAATCCACAATCCTGGGAATCATGGCTTCTGCAACCCCTTTCTCTATAACAGTAAGTTTGTGGTTTAAGATCCAAGTTTAGATGGGAACTGTCTGTACTTTCTGCGCGATTTTTCCATAAACTCAAAACTGCTCTAAAAAATAAACTCTATTATTAAAAAAAAAAATGGGGGGGGGAGGAAGATCCAAGCTTAGTAGCTGTGTGGATTTTATCTTCCTGCCATCTGTCCAAACTACCAAGGGTGCAAGGTACAGGTGCCTGATTAGTAGGGATTTTGAGAAAAGTCTATTAGTCGTCTCATTTTATGCTTCACATATGATTAAGGGGACAAAGAATCCCAGCTAAGCTGCTGTTCTGCTCTAACTTTTTTTCGCTGTACTTGGGACGTTTCAGGGGGAGGCAACTGACTAACAAAGAATAGGTTCAGCAAGAAGGAACACTGGAAGCAGAATTATTGTTTTAGCAATGCTTTCATTTCAGCGCTCTGGATTTGCAAAGTGGACAATTGATTTGGTGCAGGGCAGGGGATACGGGTCCCTGGTTCATACATTCGGCATATGGGGCTAGAGTCGGTTCATGGTTCTATTGATTATTCTCTAACAGTATCATACCTGGTAGGAGAGCCTGAAAAGCACTTATGGCTGGGAAAAAAAATAGTCCAAGTTATTGACAAAGACAACCATCATTTAATTACCCCATCTCTACTGGTATTCCCACCGAGAACATTTTCACGCCTACACAATACAATGGTGACTGTTTCACAAATATGTAAGCTATATGATCCAATCCGAGAATATGCGACTTGTCTTCTCCATCGCCATTATGATAGAGATAAAAAAGGATGGTCTTCTTTGGTCTCTTGAAAAACATTTCTGCTTCTTTCCCACCCTCATCCGCAGAATGGAGTTGGGTAACTTATTTGTTCTGAAGGTGGACCTACTCAACGACAGTGCTCTGGAGAGAAGACGCCAGGCTTACAGCAATCAATAAATCAGCAAATACTTACTAAGCATCTGCTATGTGGTCAGCACTGTGCCTCTTAAAATGTGTGAGATAAGCTCCATTTTCAAGGGGCCTTATGATTTTGTAGAAGACTCGATTCAATGCAAGATTTAATCAACAGCGCCATATAAGATATAATCTGTTACTAAAGTAATAAGTACTAGGGCTTCCCTGGTGGCGCAGTGGTTGAGAGTCCGCTTGCCGATGCAGGGGATGCGGGTTCGTGCCCCGGTTCGGGAAGATCCCACATGCCGCGGAGCGGCTGGGCCCGTGAGCCATGGCCGCTGAGCCTGCGCGTCCGGAGCCTGTGCTCCGCAAGGCCGCAGCAGTGAGAGGCCTGCGTACCACAAAAAAAAAAAAATAGTAATGATAAAAATAAAAAATAAAATAAAGTAATAAGTACTAAAAGGTATGTATCAGACAAGAAGTACTCCAGTCCAAATTCAGCAAGGAGGAATTACATATATATATATTCTTTTTCAGATTCTTTTCTATTATAGGTTATTATAAGACAGTGAATAGAGTTCCCTGTGCTATATAGTAGGTCCTTGTTGATTATTTTATATATAGTAGTACGTATATGTTAATCCCAAACTTCTAATTTACCCCTCTCTCCACTTCCCCTTTGGTAATCATAAGTTTGTTTTCTATGAGGAGAGACAAAAGTTTAGAAGTTAACTTTAGGGGCTTCCCTGGTGGTGCAGTGGTTAAGAACCCACCTGCCAATGCAGGGGACATGGGTTCAAGCCCTGGTCTGGGAAGATCTCACATGCCACGGAGCAACTAAGCCCGTGCGCCACAACTACTGAGCCTGCACTCTGGAGCCCGCAAGCTAAAACTGCTGAGCCTGCGTGCCTAGAGCCTGTGCTCTGCAACAAGAGAAGCCACCGCAATGAGAAGCCCGCGCACCGCAATGAAAAGGAGCCCCCTGCTCACTGCAACTAGAGAAAGCCCGCGTGCAGCAACGAAGACCCAATGCAGACAAAAAAATAAGTTAAAAAAAAATTAACTTTACACGAAAGCTAGTGCCATCTCGTCATTCACAAAAAATAAAATAACTCAGCACCTTGTTTTTTATTTTGGACCCCCTGCCCCTGAAACAATCTTTTTTAAAATTGATTTTGGGGGGAGTATACAGTTCTATGAATTTTAACACATGTATAGATTCTTGCAACCACAACTACAATTAAGATTCAAAACAGTTTCACCACCCCAAGAAACTAATTTATCATCACAATTTCCCCACACCCCAACCCCTGGCAACCACTCATGCGTCCTCCATTCCTACAGTTTTTGTCTTTTCAAGAATGTCTTACAAATGGAATCATATAGATTTTAACACTTTGAGACTGGCTCTTTTCACTCAGGACCATGCCTTTGAGATTTATCCTGTGGTTGTGCAAATCGAAGCTCATTCGTTTTGCTTACTAAGTAGTATTCCATTGTATGAATGTACAGCAATTTGTTTATTCCCCCATTAAAGTCTGGGGCAATTATGAAGAGAGCTGCTAAAAGCATTTGTGTGTACACAAATTTTCACTTCTTTAGGGTTCATACCCAGGAGTGGGATGGCTGGGTTATAGGGTATTATGTTGATTCTTCTTTATGAGAAGAGAAATCAATACTCCCATAGTGAATTGACTAGTGCCTCCCCCAAATTCATGCCCACCGGGAACCTCAGAATATGACCTTATTTGGAAATAGGGCCTTTGCATATATAATTAGTTAAGGATTGCTATGGACTGAATGTTTGTATCCCTTGCCCCTGGCCCCCAAATTCGTATGTTGAAAACAAATGCCCAGTGCAACAGTATTAGGAGATGGGGCCTTTGGAAGGTGATTAGGTCATGAGGGTGGAGCCCTCAAGAGTGGGATTAGTACCCTATAAAAAAGACCCCCCCAAAAAAAAGACCCCATAGAGCTCCCTAGACCCTTCTACCATGTGAGGACACAGGGAGAAGTTGGCAGTCTGCAACTCAGAACCCAACCATGCCAGCACCCTGAAGTCAGCCTGTCTTCACCAAGTGTCACGAACAACTTTTTCTTTAACATCAGCCAGTGTTGGAGATTTGTCCTTTTCCTTTCTCCACCCACCTTAAAGCTTGCAGAAAATTCAAAAACAGGCAGGAACCTGATGATAACAGTAGAGACAGAAGGACAGGAAGAACGCAGGGCACTGCTCATCAGTGAAGTTTAAAATAAAAAGCTGCTGATAAACATACCTGGGGCTGAGAACACAGACAGATATAAGAGGAAAGGATGCCGGGGGAAGGGGCAGGGAGAAGACCTAAGGGTCAAAGGGCATACATAACACAGGAGATATGAACTCATAGTGTGCTCCCTGTGAGGGAAAGAATACTTCTTTCAATTCCCGGATTTGTGTCTAGAAAGAGCGCTGGCAAAAACAGTGGAGGGCTGACAACCATTTCGTGCTGTGACCTGAAGTCCCATGCAGGAAAACAAAGGTGAACCCTGGTTCATTTGGGTAATCAAAGTGACATGGTGACTGAGGAGAAAAAGATTCGGACTGGCCAAACAGTGTTCTTGTAAGGTGCTCTGATCATGGTAACTAATTAAGAAAGGAACAGAAAAGTACATTAAAACAATCCAGTAGGGTCACAAATGCTATGATTCAATTCATTTACTGAAAAGGCTTTAATGGCACAAAAATGCTTCTAAGTTACGGTTCCCAGGGCAGCTGTAACAAGGCTCTTTTCATAAGCTTGGTCTGATTTCAGCACAGAACAGCCTCGATTCAAATTCTTCCTGTGGCCGCAGCCCCCTTTGGACCCATGGGCTGTGTCATGAGATCAAGCCAACATGTCACATGGGTACATGTGGATACTGGCTCCTTACACCCAAGAATGTGTATAGTTTCCCTGAAGTATGATCAATAATGCTTCCTAAAGTAAGTCTCAGAAGCCGAGCTTAAAATAGTTTCAATTTCTCCTTGTTCCTTCTGATTTCAATTCACAAGGTGGCCTCTGGGAACTAGAACTGCTGGTTTTCCTGCAAGTTGATGAATGGCTATTTCACCTGGAAATGCTCACAGGCTTGCGACGGGCCAGCCCTCAATAGCCTCAGTGTGTGAGGTTTGCTACGTCAAGGCGACGTTGATTCTGTCCTCGAAAACTTTTTTGAGTCCAAACAATGAATCCTTTGCACAAGAGGTAATGTGCCTGACCCCTGTCCTTTTCTTTTCCCTGAGAAGCTACTGACTCAGCCTTAAGGGAAGGGACTAAAATGCTGACGTAGGTGGCTTGCTGAGGCCTGTGCCTGGTGGGGCGGCTACACTGGGAAGTCAAAAAACAACGTGGAGAGTCCTGGAAGAAGGCTGCCAGTAGGCTTACTCTCCAGAGGCCACAGAGGTTCCTCCTCTGGTTCACCAAACAAGCGGCCTGAGGTGCTTCAGGGCCTTGTGTCTCCTTCTAGCTCATTCCTGGTGTGCCTCTCTGGGCAACACAATGGAATGGACACCGGCCCAAACCCACTTAGGATTCGTGATAGATTGCATCTACTGTCAGAAAAAACAAAATCAAGGAACAAATGGTTACATTTTCCTGGTAGGTTGTGTTTTGTTTGGTTTTTCCTTTTGTGTGGACTGGTTCTAAATACCTCCCAAGGCAAAGTCGGGGAACTAGGCAAGGCTTCTGGCTGAGCTCCATAGACCTGCCCCAGGCAGCCGACGGGAAGGCTCCAGAAGGAGCTCTGCAGGCGTGGGTAAGACAGACATGGGCCAGCAGATGGGAGGGGGCTGCTTCCTGAGTGCTACCCAAGGTCATGGTGTAATTAGGCCCCCGTTTCTGTTTACTTCTTTATTATGTAAAACAGAGTCAGAAAATTGTAGAGAGAGGAAATATAGTGCAGTGGTGATGAGGCCAGACTGCAGAGTCAGCAGACCTGGGCTCTGCTGCTCGGCTGGGTGACCTGGGGTTGCTACTGAGGACAAGTAGACCTCACTTTTCCTCATCTGTAAAGAGCAGTATTAGTTCCTCCCTCATCCGGTAGCAGCGAGGACACGATGACATAAAGCAGTGATGACAAATGGAAATGAAAATGGAGTAATCACAGTTCAGGTGCACAAAAATGAGTCGGGTGGCCATTGAGAATCTGGTCTCAGGCACGTCTCTGCACCCTGAGAACTTGAACTTTCTTTGAACTGTACCTGACCCAAGGACACCTCCAGCCATATTCAAAACACCACCTGCCAGCTGCAACCTTATGGTCTCAAGGTCTCCATTTGTCCCCATGCAACCATTTCAGACCCCAACCAATCCTTACTTAACAAACACCCTTAGTCCTTGCCAGCTCCAATTATAATTCTTGAGAAACAATTCATGTAGCTGACCGTAACCTTGTGTTTTTTTGCCTTCATAAGCCTCCCCCATTTTGTAGTCCAGTGGAACACAACTCAAATGCTTCTTTGAATCTGTGTCTCCCAGGCCACAGTGTTAACAAATATCCAATAAACACCTTTTTATTTCACCTAGGTTTCTGTCTGTGGAATTTTGGTTAATGGCAGGTAAAGCCCACTTTATTTGGACCTGGTTAAAAACTTATGGTTACCAAAGGGAAAACGTTGGGGGGGGGGATAAATCAGGAGCTTGGGATGAACATACACACACTACTATATATAATATTGGTAACCAACAAGGACCTACTGTATAGCACAGGGAACTCTACTCAATATTCTGGGATAACCTATATCAGAAAAGAATCTTAAAAAGAATGGATATATGTATATGTATAACTGAATCACTTTGCTGTACACCTGAAGCTAACACAACATTGTAAATCAACTGTATTCCAATGAAATTAAAATTTTAAAAAATCAATGTATTCAAAATTACATTCATCGTCTTCATCGCTACCCCTTTGGCTCCAAGGTTTGAGCCTACCCTTCCTCTTGTGGTCCAAGGTAGAAACTTGAGTGTCACCCTAGGCTCTTCTTCCTTTTGTATTCTTACATCGGGGCAGGCAGTAAGTCCTATGAATCCCTCTATGTCTGCCTCCATATCTCACCAATTCATCTCCCTGACAGACCTTCTATTCTCTATCTCACCTGGACAACTGCAGAATCCTTAATACCCTTTCTCTTGAGATTCTGGTTTCCATCACGCATCCATCCATCTATCCATCCCCCCATTCATCCATGCACCTATATACACCCATCCGTGAGTTTTCTTCCCAATATGCTAGCATGGTTTCTTCACTGCCCCTGGAACATAGCTTACGGTGGAATGGGCCTAGGAGTCAAAATATCTGGGTCTAGGGCTTCCCTGGTGGCGCAGTGGTTGAGAGTCCGCCTGCTGATGCAGGGGACACGGGTTCGTGCCCCGGTCCGGGAAGATCCCACGTGCCGCGGAGTGGCTGGGCCCGTGAGCCATGGTCGCTGAGCCTGTGCGTCCGGAGCCTGCGCTCCGCAACGGGAGAGGCCACAACAGTGAGAGGCCCGCGTACCGCAAAAAAAAAAAAAAAAAAAAAAAAAAAAAAAATCTGGGTCTAATCCTGGTTTCATGAGTTGTGTGAGCCTAGAAACTCCTCCATGCCTCCATTTCATCATCCAGAAGTGAGCAGGACCAGTCAGGACCAGGTGAGATAACCAGGTGTGAAGGGGCTTTGCAAACTCCAAAATGCTACACAAATGCATGGAATTAGTATACCTGCTTATACCTGTCAACTCACACTGCCTAGAATTCCTCCTTTCTCTCTGCCTTGCTCCAGGCATGCCCCACTCGCCCCTCTGAACAAGCAGCTTCCTAACAACTCACCGTTTCAACTCTCCACACCCTGGCTCTTGCTCATCTCTTTGCCTTCAAGGCTCTTCCCCACCCTATCTGCCTGGCTCACGCCAACTCATCTTTCAAGGTCATGCCAAGCTGTGCCAAGCCCTTCTTGATCACCTTTTAGTAAAGCAACAATGTGTATAATTCATTATTTTGGGTAACATTTGGTTATGGTTAAATCCTTGGCCTCCCAGAAATCCCAATGCATATCTCCTGGATGGACTTGCCAGGGGAAACACTACCTATAGTAAGTGGTTTGTCTCAGCTGTTGCTACTTTGGTTAAATTAGAGGCTTATAAGTCATTAACACTCAAGGAAAGGTTGAACAATTATCTTTCAGCTCCAGGCTTTTCAAATCTCTCCAAGTAAAGCCAAATCGAGCAAGTAGCAACACACTCATTGTGATTTTTGTTTTAAAAACTATCAAACTGGGGAATCCAGAGGAAATGTTCTGGTTTGGATAGCTGTCTGGATATGGAAGATGAAAAAAACTTGACAGGTGACAGCAAAAGTCTTTTATTTAACTGAATTCTGCAAATCAGGACTGGTAGCACCCCAAGGGCTCTAGTAAGAGGATGGCCACTGCTTGGGTCCCATTAAGTGCCCCAAAACTCTGAGCCCATGTGGTCCCCAAGGTAGTGGGCAAAAGGCTGTAACAAATGTATCTCATTCATCTGTGCGTTCTTCAATCTTTTAATGTCTCATATATAATCAAAGCTCAACAGTTAATTTGTTTTCTTATATTTTGCTGTTTTGGAACTGAACTATTGCACTAAATACCACCAACTTTGAGGGTTTTTTTGTTTTTTTTTTTGCGGTACGCGGGCCTCTCACTCTTGTGGCCTCTCCCATTGCGGAGCACAGGCTCCAGACGCGCAGGCTCAGTGGCCATGGCTCACAGGCCCAGCCGCTCCGCGGCATGTGGGATCCTCCCGGACCGGGGCGCAAACCCGTGTCCCCTGCATCGGCAGGCGGGCTCTCAACCACTGCACCACCAGGGAAGCCCCCAACTTTGAGTTTTAACATTAGCATTTGTTTGCCGGTAGTTGGTTCATTTTGTTGACTGCCAGCAGATGACATCTTGTTAGCCAACAAGTAGTAACAGATGTCAAAGTTTAGAAAAAAAATTGTGCGAGGAAAAAGAAAAATTGAGAAAAATCCCATCCGTGAAATTTCCTTCTTCCTGCAAATTAGGAAAAATAACTGCAAAACTTTAGACGCTGAATCCCTAGGTCAAAGAATAGTTAGAGACTCATGCCTCAAAACCAACGACAGCAAGAGCCTGAGAGGCAACTTAAGATCTTTCCAGCATGTTCTAAATAGCACTTCCTATACTTTAATGTGCACATAAATCACCTGGGGAAACTTGCTAAAATGCAGGTCTGGTTCAGTGGGTCTGGGGTAGGGCCTGAGGTTCTAATAAACCTCCAGGTGATGCTTAAGATTCTATAAACATGTGGTATTTGGGGAATATAAGAGGCAGGGAGTATGAAATCAAGAAACTGTAGAGGGAAGTAGTGGTCAGATGGAATTCCACCCTGGCAATGGAAGCCACTGTGAAATAATCAAATTTGGGGTCTAAATGGATCCCCTCAGGCAGCTTTGTGGGAGATGGGTTTAGTGAGAGATGGTTCTAGAAAAGAGATAAGCAGTTGAAAAGAAGAAGATAGGATGGACGTGATATTTAGGAGGAAAAGCATCCAAATGGAATTCTCTAGCTCAGCAACTTGGGTACAAAAGGTAAATGGACGGAGGGAATTTGGCCTCTTTTCCCTCAAATCCCATCAGACCCACTTCTGCTCTAAGTGAGTCTGTTAGGGCTCCATCAGCAGTTTGCAGAAGTTAGAGGCCACCTTAGAAGTCCTGCCACTCCTGCTTCGGGATTTTCCCTGTGCTCTCTCCCAGGGGGACTTCAGATCAGGGAGCCACTATTCCTTCTTCAGTCCTAGAACACGTCAGCCTGAACCCTCAGGCCACACAGAGCCCTCACACTGGGCCCCCAACTCCAGCTCTGTGATAAACACAGCTGGGAAAACCAAAGGAGACCACAGTCTTCTCAAAGGCCAGAAAATAAAACACAGGGAAGCCACACATGTTGGGGAAGGACATTTTGAAAGTCCACCAAGACCCAGTGTCACTTCTATAGAATTTCTACCAAAGATGCCAGTCTGAATCTAATCATGAGAACACAGTTAGGAAATCACAAGAAAAAGGGACATCCCCCAAAATGGCCTGTGCTTTTCAAGATGTCAGTGTCATGAAAGACAGAAAAGTTGAGAAATTGCTCCAGATTAAAGAAGTCCAAAGAAAGTAACAACTAAATGTAACATATGTGCCTGGATGAAAACACAAATCATGAAGGTTTTTATGGTTGTTCACTATAAAAGACAATTGGCAAAATGTAAATATGACTCCATATCAGATAATAGTATTGTATCAATGTTAAATTTCCAGAATTTAATCACTGCACTGTGGTTACGTAAGAGAAGTCCCTGTTCTTAGGACATGCACACTGAAGTCTTTAAGGGTGAAGGGTCATGATGTCTGCAACTTACTCTCAAAGAGTTCTGGAAAAAATAATAATGTGTTAATATTTAGGGAGAGAGACAAAGCAGATGTAGAAAAATGTTAACCATGGGTGAATCTAGAATCGCTGTGTTATTCTTGCAACTTCTCTGTAGGTCTGACATTTTTTTAAGTTAAAAGTTTTAAAAAAAGTCACAACCAATCAATAGTTTCGCTGCTTTGGAGAAAGCAGCTAAAATGCCAGAAGAAACTGTTAACGGGAAAACTGGGCATGGTGTCCAGTCTCAAGAATTACTTGCAACAAAAAACCTCCACCTGTCTGCAGTGGTCCAGCTCTGAGCAGTGCTTGGTGCGTGCCCTGGAATGGGGCTGGCCGGTCCCATGGCTCTCTTAGAAAATGCTACCTCGGCTCTGCGGCATCATGAAATCCCGGGGCTGGCTCCCTCTCCCGAAATCTCAAAAGGCTGCATCCCACAGGGAGCACCTTGTGACAAAAAAGCTGTCTTGAAAGAGGTCCTACTGGGCCCTATGACTGACGCTCACGGTTCCGGGGAGCCGCTTCCACAAGCTTCCACCCCCTGCACATTTCTTTCCTAGAGCTCCGTAGGGCAAGAAGGTAGCAAACCCAATTTTTGCTCAAATGGAGCTTCCTCCAACTCCAAGTGAAAAATGGACCTTGCTGGCCACTATTTCCCTGATGCAGATAACATACCCCATTCTGCACAGGGGCCAACCAAGGACAGCCGAGGGGGTGCCGGTTGCAAGGGTTTCTGCCAAGACCATTTTAAGGTCAAGCAACTGCCGAATTTTCAGACAGACAGCAGTTTGTTTCTATGCTTATCTGTGTGTATCGCAGGAGAACCACCTGAAAAAGGGTTGCTAAATAAGTTCTCTTGCACCTTTCCTTTTTTTTTTTTTTTGGTTCTTTCTCTCTTTGTTTTTATTCTTTTTTTTTAATGAAAAGAAAAGAAAACCTCTCCTGGCTCAGAGCCTAAAATCTCTTACTTGTGATGCTAATCTCTCCTCCCTGGCTCCAAGCCACTTCTGCTGGCTCCGTGCCTGTTTAATATCGTGGCTGCTGAGAGCAGGTTGTGTCAGCGTTTCCATTATGAAGCTCAACTTCAAAGATGTTTCTGAGATGGATGTACAGTCTTCCAGGCAAAGGGTCCTTATTCTACACCTGGTCATTCAAGCGTGGGCCAGGGGCCCCCAGCCTGCGTTTACATACCTTTCCTCTTCAGGGCCACTTGGCTGAATATAAGGGTGCTCCTTTGAGCTTTTTAGAAAAGGTGGTTGTCAATGCAATGCTTCATTCTCCAAACATCTCTTTGAAGGCATCCGAATTTGGGTTTGGGTAAAAAAAGGGTCACTTGTCTTAGTAATAAAAAAAAAAAAGAGAGAGAGAGAGAGGGAAATACCATGTTGGTGTTTGAGGAAAGAGTGTTTTCCCCCAAGGCTTGATAAAGAAAATATTTTTATCTGTTACTCTCTTCTCTCATTTCTCTCCATCCCATTTTTCATGACTTATGTAAGACTTGTTTACACATTGAAGACTTGTTCAACCAAACTACTGAATAATTCCCTCATTTATCCCCCACCACCCACTGTTCCATTAATTCAGATAGCCAGTTTAGGGCAGAAAGCTTCCATCTGATGCCTTCCCACTGAGGTCCACTCTGGCCACAGGATCTGCTTCTTGGCAGCTGAGGTGGAGTGTGGAAAGAACAAAGAACACACAATCAAAAGACTGAGGACCTCAGTTTTGTCGGTTATTAATTGTGTGGCCTTGGGCAATTTATTTAAACATCTCTCAGCAGCAGTGCCCTCATCTGCAAACTGATTATAACCGTATCTACCTTGAGATGTTGTGAACGTTGACTGAGATTAATACACAGCACGACGCTCTCAAGTTTAAATGTTAGGTATCAGGCTTGAGTGCTGGTACCTAACAGGAGCCCTGTGAATGCCAGCTGAATTCACTAGATTTCCTGGTAACTGCAGGAGCCATTTTCCTATCTGGCGCTGGAGGGGTTTTCCGACCTGGTTTTAAAAGCTGTCGTCCTGCCCATTACTTATTATTTTATTGTCCATTATGACTCCCAGGCACAGCCCATAACAAATACAGGAGTTTACTGTACTACCTTCACTTACCACTAACATAATTGGGAAGGAATGACAGAAATACATGAGCCCGCTAATGCAATTTCTCCTAACTAAAATCTTCATTAAGAAAAGTCTGGGAGGTTTTCAGGGTGAATGTGCAAAACAGGGGAAAGTCACAACAAACCCAGTGAAGACTCCCCAGCCTCGAGGACAAGGTCTGTCCCCAGGCTGGAAGGCGGCTGCCAGTTGGTAGGTGGCATATATCCAAGGTCTCGCCCAGACTATGGAAAATCCATAAACAGTTCAGGACAAAGGCTTTTGCAGAGCTCTCTCTCTGCGTGGCGAGATATGCTGAGTAGTTTTGGCTGTGGGTATTTTGAGATGTCCTTTGGCACTGGATCTCAGCTGAGAAAGGCACGTGGGGACTAAAAGGTAGGGAAAATAAACTGTTCAGACATTGGGCTCTAGGAATAGAGTTCTCGGTTCAACTTTGTTCCTTCAAGGAGCCCTTTGGTTTATCACTGGCCTCAATTTATTTTTAACCTATTTCCTTTGCCTTTATCTCTGGGGCCATTCTCTCTTTCCCACCTAGATCTTCTTTTTCTCAGAATCTGATCATTTTTATCCCCTTCTGCATGTGCCACCAGCATCCCGCTACTGGCTGAACATCCTCACCTTCTAATCCCAAGGTATCTGATTGGAGCCAGACTCAAGATGACCCAGCTCTGTCCCACCACTCATACTGGCAGATATACAAAAACTGAACACATGGTTGGAAAGCAATTTCCCTGACTCTTCCAGTTGATAAACTTGCCTTATAAGGCTCTAAACCTCTGAGAAAATTCCTACTAATAGAGTTTTTTAACAAGCCCAGAGGACAAAGGGTATCATTACCATGACAATTCCTTTTAGGAATATTTGCTGCCCTGCAAAACTTTGAAGGAGAAAAGAAAATTGTTCTGGGACATTGCTTCTATAACATGGGAGGGACTATTTCTCTTTCCTCACTATGAAAATTTAAACCTTCAACCAGGCTTAAAAAACCCAGGCAGCAGATTCCACATACAGTCTTATAACTATTTTCAGAGCCAAAGAGAGCATATTCGTTATATGAGAGTTGGTGCTTTGAGGCTAAACTAACCCAGAATCAAGTTCCAGGTCTGACACTTGCTAGTTCTGATCATGGGCAGACCACCTGTTCTCGTGAAGCCTAAGTTCTCAGCTGTAAAATGGGGATGATAATAGTTGTGAGAATTTAATACGACCATAGCTACAACAGGTTAGCAGGATGCTGGGTTCATGCTCGGTAAATATTCCTGCAAATAGCCATAGAACTATCATCATCGTGGCTAGCCATTATCCACATCACTCTCATGATGGTGGTGGTGGTGGTGGCGGTGGTGATTACTATTATCACTATGACCCTCCACTCTTGAAGAAGTTACTTGTGACTCTGATTCTGGACTTTGGAGCCTGGGGAAAAGGTGTGAGAGGACTACTGAATTTTGTGATTACTGCTCAGATTACTGGCTCTGGTTAAGAGGTGGCCCAGGGTCTGTCACGTAGCAAACACCACAGCCCCCGTGGGTTGGCACACATCTGTGATAAGCTGGGCATGAAGCTTATTGGCATGAAGTACAAGAGATGTCCTCCCTTAGGATACAGAGCTCAGTATTGAAGAGGCAGCATATTCAGAATCACTAATCAATCCACTTCCAGACAATGCTTGGGAGAAAAGTCAAAAGCCCATTAAAATTCCTAGAGGTTAGTGGTCACTTGTAGAATCATTGGCACTTTGGGGGACCCTCTTCCTTTCAGGCTCATGATTTCTAGCCACATGGTCATGCTGACTGGTGTTAGTTACAGACCAGTGATCTGGACACCCCTGGCGCTTCACTTCCCGGAAAACCGTGGACCGCATTCCAGGTTCTGTTTTATCCCAACTCATGTCCACGTCTCTGTGATCTCAGTGTCCATACGGACAGCCCAGGCAATGCCACAGGCTCAGCCTCCTAACTCCTTTTTTACTTGTCCTCCAATGACCTTTACCTCCATTTCACCTCCTCCCCACTTCCTCTCCCTCCCCAAACCCCACCCTGGTCTTGAATCTCCTGGAATTAGTCCACTTTTGAAATCTGAAAACTCCAGGTACTTTTTTTCCAACGTCCAACTCAATCCTCTCACTCCTGGTACCGCTTCTCCTTGACCTGGTTGAGCACTCTGATCCCTGAGAGCCTCCACTGGACTCAAGGCTCACGATGACCTTCACTTTCTCACTCCACTTTTCCATACCCTGCTGAACCCACACTGAAAGCGAATCCTGAATCAATTCCACTGTTTCCTCTTCTGCTCCGACAGGCAGACTGCAGAGCACAGCTGGGAAAATGACACCAACACATAGTAAGGCTGGTGGCATATCTTATTCAAAATTTCCCAAATCACCAGACTGCCAAAGCTTTCAAGTAACCCTTTTCCCCTCCTGGAGTTGGTTCCTTCATCCATTTCCCATTCAGGTTATCTTTGACCTTGATCCTCTTCTTTAAGCCCTCTTCCCTGTCTCCTTCCCTTTCAGTAGATGACCTTTCTTCTCACATTACTGGAAACTAGAGGCCATCAGGTGTGAGGCCGGTGGCTTTCCCTTCCCCATAAACATATCCTTACCTACCCTGCTCTCTGCCCTCTCTCTTTTTTTTTTTTTTTTTTAAGGGGCTCATGAAGACCACTCACCCTCTGACTTCTGGGAACAGGCCCTTGCTCTTCTACTTCTACTCTCATTTGCCTGCTGGCTCCTTCCTCTCGGTACTTCAGTCAAGAGCTGATTTACAATGTTTTATCAATCAGTGGGCCCATGTTTGTTTCTTGTATCGCATGCCTTTCCCTGGGTTCACTTTTTAAATATAGCCCCTCATTAACTTTTTAAAATTTTTTTAATTTAATTTTTATTTTATACTGGGGTATAGTCACTTTATAATGTTGTGTTAGTTTCAGGTGTACAGCACAGTGATTCCGTTATAGATACACATATATATCCATTCTTTTTCAGATGCTTTTCCCATATAAGTTGTTGCAGAATATTGAGTAGAGTCCCCTGCGCTATATGGTAGGTCCTTGTTGATTACCTACATTTTACATATAGTAGTGTGTACCTGTTAATTTCAAACTCCTAATTTATCCCCCACCCCCATTTCGTCTTTGGTAACCATAAGTTTGTTTTCTATGTCTGTGAGTTGTTTCTGTTGTGTAAATAAGTTCATTTGTATCATTTTTAAAGATTCCACGTATAAGTGATATCATATGATATTTATCTTTTCTGTCTGACTTACTTCATTAGTATAATAATCTCTAAATCCATCCATGTTGCTGCAAATGGAAATATTTCATTTTTTTAATGGCTGAATAATATACCATTGTATATATATACCACATCTTCTTTACCCATTCATCTACTGATGGACATTTAGGCTGCTTCCATGTCTTGGCTATTGTAAATAGGGCTGCCAGGAACACTGGGGTGCATGTATCTCTTCGAATTAGAGTTTTTGTCTTTTATGTATATATGCCCAGGAGTGGGATTGCTGGGTCATATGGTAACTCTATTTTTTGGTTTTTGGGTTTTTTTTGAATTTTATTTTATTTTTTTATACAGCAGGTTCTTATTAGTTATCTATTTTATACATATTAGTGTATATATGTCAATCCCAATCTCCCAATTCATCCCACCACCACCCCCTTCCCCCCTTGGTGTCCATACATTTGTTCTCTACACCTGTGTCTCTATTTCTGCCTTGCAAACCGGTTCATCTGTACCATTTTTCTAGATTTCCCATATATGCGTTAATATACGATACTTGTTTTTCTCTTTCTGACTTACTTCACTCTATATGACAGTCTCTAGATCCATCCATGTCTCTACAAATGACCCAATTTTGTTCCTTTTTATGGCTGAGTAATACTCCACTGTATATATGTACCACCTCTTCTTTATCCATTCATCTGTTGATGGGCATTTAGGTTGCTTCCATGACCTGGCTATTGTAAATAGTGCTGCAATGAACATTGGGGTGCATGTGTCTTTTTGAATTATGGTTTTCTATGGGTATATGCCCAGTAGCTGCGATTGCTGGGTCATAGGGTAATTCTATTTTTAGTTTTTGGGGTTTTTTTTTGCGGTACGCGGGCCTCTCACTGTTGTGGCCTCTACCGTTGCAGAGCACAGGCTCCGGACGCGTAGACTCAGTGGCCATGGCTCATGGGCCCAGCCGCTCCGCAGCATGCGGGATCTTCCCGGACCGGGGCACGAATCCGTGTCCCCTGCATCAGCAGGCAGACTCTCAACCACTGCGCCACCAGGGAAGCCCTATTTTTAGTTTTTTAAGGAACCTCCATACTGTTCTCCATAGTGGCTGTACTGTTAGCTATTTATTTTTAAAAATTCTTTATGCTTCTGTGCTATAAACTGGGTTGTATTCCTCAATACTGTCTTCCAATTTACTAATTATCTCTTTAGCTGTGTCTAGAGTTTGTCTTATCTATGGAGTCTTTCATTTCAGCAACTGGGTTTCCAAATTTCCAATCGCTTCTTTTTCAAATCCTCAGTCACTTCTTTTTGTTTGTTTCTTAATTTCTCATTCTTTTATTTTTATTTTTAACTTTTTTGCCTGTGCCATGTGCAGCTTGCAGGAACTTAGTTCCCCAACCAGGATTGAACTGGGGCTCTTGGTAGTGAAAGCGTGGAGTCCTAACCAAAGGACTGCCAGGGAATTCCTTCATTCTTTTAAAATGGATATTATTTCCTTATTTCCCCCTTCAAGCAGCACAAACATACTATTTAAATCAGATCCATCTATAAATTTTTAAATTTGCATTCAATTTATGTTTTGATTGTTGATCATACTGGTTGTCTCTTAACAATTGGTTTGGGGGTATTTTTGAGTAGTAAGCTTCTCTTCCTTATTCTTTTTTTTGGTTGGTGCTCTGTTTCTCCGTCTCCAACCCATCCCCCACTCCTTGCATCAGTCTTTAGGTTTTACAGTTGCCTCCAAGAGCAAAACCAGTTCTTTTATGCCCTGGCCCAGGCAACGGTCATAGAAGATGCTTTCAGTTTCCTTTTACCAATGGAGATGCTTTCAGCCTCTTCAAACACTGAACCTGGCTCTGGTCCCTTGTTTTTTTTTTTGTGTGTGTGTGTGTGGTATGCGGGCCTCTCATTGTTGTGGCCTCTCCCGTTGTGGAGCACAGGCTCCGGACGCGCAGGCTCAGCAGCCATGGCTCGCGGGCCCAGCTGCTCGGCGGCATGTGGGATCTTCCCGGACCGGGGCATGAACCCGCGTCCCCTGCATCGGCAGGCGGACTCTTGACCACTGCGCCACCAGGGAAGCCCTGGTCCCTTGTTTTGCATGAAACACTTTTAGTTCCATTGCCTCATAAGACCCACAAACACCTGCCCCCAGACTCACAGACCAGCCACTCTATGCATCCCAATCCTCCTGAGTTTCTGTCCTGTTTCCACAACTCTAGCTGTATCATTTTGGTTTTCTCTTTTTGTATTTTATCTGTTATTGCTAACTGTTTGGAACAGAGGAGAGGCATTTGAACGTGAACTTGTTTTCCACCAAGATGGGAAGTCTTCCACAGGCTTCTCACCTCAACCCTGAGTCCCATTCTGATTCAATTTCTTTTCTTCCTTTCAGAGCCAACTATCTCAAAATTCCTCTTTGGTACAATGCAAGCTGGGTTCCACCACTATCATTTCACTCATTTTCATAAGGGTCACCAATGACCTCCTTATTGCTCAATCTCACATGACCTTTAAGTTCTATCTTCTTGAACTCTGTTGCTACTGTCACTGGTGACACTTTCTTTCTTGGCATTCTCTATTTCCTGAGCTTTTGTAACCTCCTAGCTTCCCAATTCTCCTCCTAACCTCTGAAGGATCCCTTTTCTCATCCATCTTTATGGGATGCTCTTCCATTTCCTTCCCCTTAAATGTCAAAACTCCCACAAGCTCCATTCTTACCCCTCTTCTCTCTTTACTCCTCACATATCCTTTGGGTAATATCCTCTGTTCCTATGGCTTCAAACTACCTTTGCTTTATGACTTTCAAATCTATATCTCTAGGTCTCACCTTTGGATTTATAGGTCCAATTGCTTACTGGTTATTTTCACTAAAATTTCCATAAGCACCTCAAACTCAGTTGGACCAAAACTGAACTCATCAACCTCTCCTAATCCACTTAAAACAATTCCTTGTCTTAGTTGGTGGCACTACCACCAATCCATGACAAAACTCTGAATCATCCCAGACCCCTGAGCCAGTCATCCCAACCCATTCCCAAATCCAATTAGGCACCGATGCTCCTCTCTCTTCCTAATTAATCCTCTCCCATTTCTTCTGTCAGTGCTTTAAATTTTGGGCTGCATTCTCTCTCATCTGATCTACTGCAAGTCTCCTGTTTTCTCAGCTAGTCCCTCCTTGCATGATCACCCTGCCTTTCTTTTCAGTCTTGTCCTCCACCCTGTGTTCCCTGGAATACCTATCACATCATGCTCCAATGACAGTACTTGCCTCCCCAAACTGACAACTCCTGGTACAAAACAGATGTTCGACAAACATTTCCTGTATAATGAATTAATGCATTATTGAGATCATCCTCTCCTTTCAGTGCAAAATAAAGGACTTCTCAGATTCCCACTGGGAAGTTACGACAAAGGGATCAATGAAGAGAATTGTTATTTACTAAACCTCTATTACCGGTAGGAACTGGGATAGGTGGTTTATATCAATTATTTGGTTCAGAACATTCATTATCATTCTTAAAACTGATCCAAGGGGGTAAGGAAAATCCAGGGGGAAGAATCTTTAAAACATAAGAATTTACTGCAGCTCTAGGGAATAAGGAACACCCAAGGGAACAGTCTTTAAACCAGAAGACTTTACATCCTTGTCGGTTTAGAATAATGATTGGGAACAACACGAGTAAATCTAGGTCTGTTGAAAACGGTTACAACTCCATCTCTCAACGCTGGTGCTCACTGCCCTTGAGACACTGTCGGACTCTTCCGACAACTTGGCAGCAGGAGAAACCTGTTAAAGTCCCTGAATCTTTTGACCAAAGAACCACTTCTTGACTTTGTCCAGTGTTAACAAACACCTGTTATCTGTAGGGGCACTGGCTTGGTACAAGATAAAGCAAACAGAGTTGGAAAAGTCCTTTACATTGGACATTCCTGTTTGTACATTGAGTAACGATAAGTGTCACCCATTGTACATTCTGTTCCTCAACACCCCATGGTGCAAACTTACAAAGTGTGTGCTAGAAGGCAGTTTTCAGGGCAGCTAGACAACAAATCTGGCACAAAAACATAACTCTCAAAAATCTCTACCCAGAGGGAGTAACTAATTTTTATCCTTAATTGTATAAGAAAGAATGTTTTTCCCAATAGTAAGATTTTTTGAATAAAATCTTAGAAATCTTGGGAATTCCCTGGCAGTCCAGTGGTTAGGACTGCGCTTTCACTGCTGAGGGCGCGGGTTCAGGCCCTGGTCAGGGAACTAAGATCCCACAAGCCTCGCAGTGCGCCCCCCAAAATATATACCTGTGTGTGTGTGTGTGTGTGTGTGTGTGTATGTATCTTCGAAATCTGAGAAAGAAGAAGCAATGCAATGATACGAACTCTTAGCCAAAGCAGAATATTAAGTCACCCTGGGTATCACATGAAACTACTTTTTATTTTAAAGTAATGTTTTCTATTTCAAACTGTTACAAAAAGTCTCAACAAAGGCATACCATGTGTGCAACTGGTGTAGCTGGTTTAACATCATCTATTTCAAGAGACCCAGATGGTTCTAAGCAAATTTAGCTGGGTGCTGAAAACAAGACTTCACCCATAGATCAAAATTAAGTTACTAGGGCTTCCCTGGTGGCACAGTGGTTGAGAGTCTGCCTGCCAATGCAGGGGACACGGGTTCGTGACCTGGTCCGGGAAGATCCCACATGCCGCGGAGCGGCTGGGCCCGTGAGCTATGGCTGCTGGGCCTGCGCCTCCGGAGCCTGTGCTCCGCAACAGGAGAGGCCACAACAGTGAGAGGCCCGCGTACCGCAAAAAAAAACACAAAACATTAAGTTACTAGAAAAATCATTCTTTCCAGGGTCCTTCATTGCTGAGGTTCTTCCCTAATACGCTTCATATTTTATTTCAATACTTCACTCTGGTTTTGACAAGCCAACCAAGGTGAAGTTGAGTTAATAACAAACTCAAACTCATGACAGATTTCTGATTTCCTTTGAACTTAGGTATGAGTGATAATAAAACTCTTCAGCACCAAAAAGCCAATTATTCGGTTTCACCCCTGAGTATCTACTCCATGATGGCATTTAGTTGATGCTTTTCAACATCTATTTATTAATAATATGATTGGCATAGCCAAAGAAAATTATTACTCCACATAATGGCCTGCATATTCCAAAGGTATTTATGACTGTCTCCTTAAAGGGCTGGAAACAAGATGAAAGATTTTCAGATGCAGCTCCATGAAGTTTTTATTTACTAAGTTTATGTACCAAAAGGCTGTAAAGCCTGATGGACTATAAACAGGTTTTCAATAGGTATTAGTGGGGAAATGTGATTTAAATTTGATTTAATAGCTTAGTATTGTTCAGACAGAATTACTATCTGTCTCAGAAGATCAAGTACAGAATTTGGTGGGCAACAGCTGACACGCTGCTTGGTTCAAATACAGAGTCTGTGTACAAGCAGAGGAGCAGATGGAAGCAATGCTTTCAGTGCATCAAAAGGAAAAAATTGCTTTGAAATCATGTCCATTGGAAATCATTAACTTCTTTTCTGTAAGGTCAGCTATCATCATCCCCTTGCCTCACTTTTTTTTTTTTTTTTTTTTAAGACTAAAATACTAGTGGAGAATTTTGTCCTTGGAGGTGTTAATCAGATAGATAACATCCAGGGATTTTAGAGAGAAATTCATTTTATAAAGATGAAGGCTCTGAATCTAAGAGTGGGAAGATTCAAGTGATCCTTTTTCGGACCTCTATCAAGTCCTTTGCATCATGAGGAAGCGGATCAGTGCCCTGGAAAAAGTTAAGTAACCTTCCAGGCCTGGATGACTGAAGAGCTTATTTATTCAATGCCTCTTCTTCAACAGAATCCGGAACAGTGTTCACACTTCATATGCACACAATCTTCTGGGCTTAAGTTCACTATTCAGACGTCTCAACATCCTGTGCAGAAGGAGGTCTCACGCTCAATTCATTGAACCCAAGACACTACCAGTTATGCCACCAAAAAAGAAAAATGTTGCCACTGATCACTGCACGATGCCATCGACTAACACACGTTTCATTTTTAGGGCTGTTAAAGGTTGAAAACAATGGCCACCTTGGACTTGATGAAATATGGGAACACCAGTAACAATAACACGTTGAGTACGACGGGGTGGACCACGCACTGTTCTGAGTGCTTTTCATGATTAACACATTTAATCTCCACAAGTACCTGATAAGTAGGGACTATTATTATATCCATTTACAGGGGTACAAAGAGGTGAATAACATGCTTAACTAGCTGCTAAGTGGCTGACCCAGGAATCAAACCCAGTTGGTCTGACTCCAGTGCCTGCAGCCTTCACCTCTTCACCATTCAGCCTCTATGCTGTTGATGACTACTTTGGAGCAGTAGGACAGATGGCTTGTCAACTCTTGGGGTCAAGATGTGCCAATCAGGATCCCCTCCAGGTGACTGAGAGCCAAGGAAGGATGGGTTCTGAAACCAGAACGTCCAGGCAGGAGGCCAACAGGTTGCAGGTCCAGGGCTCTGGCCAGTGACCACTCCCCTCCTTCACCTTGGAAAAGTGAACTCAAAAGCTCCCAGAAACATGTGACTTCCCAACTTATGTCTGAGGATGCCCCTTTCTGGATGGTAGAAAAGGAGTAGGGACTACAGGCTTTGGAAATGTGAGAACTTAGCACCTTCACTCCAAAAGAACTAACCTGATTAATTTCCCCACTTGCAGATCTCGTACTTGCCAAGGGTCTAACTCTGAAGTGGTTTCCACAAAGCATAACTGAAGTTAGAGAGAAGAAAAGAACAACTGTTATGGAGTATATGACATGCATCCTCTCACTGAATCCTCCCAATCATCCTCTGAGGTGGGCATTGTTTTCCCCTTTTCACTGGTGGGGAAGCTCAGGACAATGAAGTCCCATTATCACTGAGCTCCAGAGCTCTGCTTTGGACCCTGTTTGGTTCAAGGCCAGGGAGTTCTCTGAATCTAGTACATTATCTGCTAAATGGGCCTGGCCAGCTGCGAGCTTTTGGCAGGTTCCTAAAGTGTCCTCATTCAAATGGCTCCAAGACCCAAAGGTTGTCGGTCACCATCTGTTTTAAGCAATCCATTCACTGAGCTACCAACAACTGGGCTCAACAAACATAAACACAAAGCTCTAGGTAAATAAACAGGAAAGCTGTGCCTTTTTTTTTTTAAGTGAAGTGCACTGTTTTCCCACAGTAATTAGGTCTCTTCTGAGGGGGAAAGAAAAAGCCAAATATTTGGGAAGCAACTGCAAAGTGACAGGAACTGAGGATGGATTTTACAGAAAATAGAAGAGGTTTGAGTCTCATGGAACAGAAGAGTTGGATGAATATTTTTTTCAAACCTCAAAAGACTGACATCCAGGGAACTATATTCAATACCCTATGATAGAGGTTGGTTCAAGATGGAGCAGTAGAAGGACGTGTGCTCACTCCCTCTTGCAAGAGCACCGGAATCACAACTAACTGCTGAATAATCATTGACAGGAAGACACTGGAACTTACCAAAAAAGATAACCCACATCCAAAGACAGAGAAAAGAGAAGCCACAATGAGATGGTAGGAGGGGTGCAATCACAATAAAGTCAAATCCCATAACTGGTGGATGGGTGACTCACAAACTGGAGAACACTTATACCACAGAAGTCCACCCACTGGAGTGAAGGTTCTGAGCCCCACGTCAGGCTTCCCAACCTGGGGTCCGGCAACGGGAGGAGAAATTCCTAGAGAATCAGATTTTGAAGGCTAGTGGGATTTGACTGTAGGACTTCGACAGGACTGGGGGAAACAGAGACTCCACTCTTGGAGGGCACACACCAAGTAGTGTGTGCATCGGGACCCAGGGGAAGGAGCAGTGACCCCACAAGAGACTGAACCAGACCTACCTGCTAGTGTTGGAGGGTCTCCTGCAGAGGCAGGGGGTGGCTGTGGCTCACTGTGGGGACAAGGACACTGGCAGCAGAAGTTCTGGGAAGTACTCCTTGGCTGAGCCCTCCGAGAGTCTGCCATTACCCCCACCAAAGAGCTTGTAGGCTCCAGTGCTGGGTTGCCTCAGGCCAAACAACCAACAGGGAGGGAGCCCAGCCCCACCCATCAGCAGAGAAGCAGATTAAAGTGTTACTGACCTCTGCCCACCAGAGCAACACCCAGCTCTACCCACCACCAGTCCCTCTCATCAGGAAGCTTGCACAAGCCTCTTAGATTGCCTCATCCACCAGAGGGCAGGCAGCAGAAGCATGAAGAATTACAATTCTACAGCCTGGGGAAGGAAAACCACATTCACAGAAAGACAGACAAAATGAAAACGCACAGGACTTTGTACCAGATGAAGGAACAAGATAAAACCCCAGAAAAACAACTAAATGAAGTGGAGATAGGCAATCTTCCAGAAAAAGAATTCAGAATAATGATAGTGAAGATGATCCAGGAACTCGGAAAAAAAATGGAGGCAAAGATCCAGAAGATGCAAGAAATGTATAACAAAGACCTAGAAGAATTAAAGAACAAAGACCTAGAAGAATTAAAGAACAAACAAACAGAGATGAACAATACAATAACTGAAAGAAAAATACACTAGAAGGAATCAATAGCAGAATAACTGAGGCAGAAGAATGGATAAGTGACCTGGAAGACAGAATGGTGGAATTCACTGCTGCAGAACAGAATAAAGAGAAAAGAAATGAAGACAGCCTAAGAGACTTCTGGGACATTAAACGCAACAACATTCGCATTACAGGGGTCCCAGAAGGAGAAGCGAGAGAGAAAGGACCAGAGAAAATATTTGAAGAGATTATAGTCGAAAACTTCCCTAACGTGGGAAGGGAAATAGCCACCCAAGTCCAGGAAGCACAGAGTCCCAGGTAGGATAAAACCAAGGAGAAACACGCCAAGACACACAGTAATCAAACTGACAAAAATTAAACACAAAGAAAAATTACTGAAAGCAACAAGGGGAAAACAACAAATAACACACAAGGGAACTCCTATAAGGTTAACAGCTGATTTCTCGGCAGAAACTGTGTAAGCCAGAAGGGAGTGGCATGATATTTTTAAAGTGATGAAAGGGAATAAACTACAACCAAGATTACTCTACCTGGCAAGGATCTCATTCAGATTCGACGGAGAAACCAAAAGCTTTACAGACAAGCAAAAGCTAAAAGAAGTCAGCACCACCAAACCAGCTCTACAACAAATGCTAAAGGAACTTCTCTAAGTGGGAAACACAAGAGAAGAAAAGGACCTATAAAAACAAACCCCTAACAATTAAGAAAATGGTAATAGGAACATACATATCAATAATTACCTTAAATGTGAATGGATTAAATGCTCCAACCAAAAGACACAGGCTTGCTGAATGGATACAAAAACAAGACCCATATATATTCTGTCTACAAGAGACCCACTTCAGACCTAGGGACACATACAGACTGAAAGTGAGGGGATGGAAAAAGATATTCCACGTAAATGGAAATCAAAGGAAAGCTGGATAGCAATACTCATATCAGATAAAATAGACTTTAAAATAAAGAATGTTACAAGAGACAAGGAAGGACACTACATAATGATCAAGGGATCAATCCAAGAAGAAGATATAACAATTATAAATAATTATGCACCCAACATAGGAGCACCTCAATACATAAGGCAAATGCTAACAGCTATAAAAGAGGAAATCGACAGTAACACAATTATAGTGGGGGACGTTAACACCTCACTTACACCAATGGACAGATCATCCAAACAAAATTAATAGGGAAACACAAGCTTTAAATGACACAACAGACCAGATAGATTTAATTGATATATATAGGACATTCCATCCAAAAACAGCAGATTACACTTTCTTCTCAAGTGCACACGGAACATTCTCCAGGATAGATCACATCTTGGGTCACAAATCAAGCCTCGGTAAATTTAAGAAAATTGAAATCATATCTAGCATCTTTTCCGACCACAACCTTATGAGATTAGAAATCGGTTACTGGGGAAAAAAAACCCGTAAAAAACACAAACACATGGAGGCTAAACAATAGGTTACTAAATAACCAAGAGATCACTGAAGAAATCAAAGAGGAAATCAAAAAATACCTAGAGACAAATTACTACGAAAACACGACGATCCAAAACCTATGGGATGCAGAAAAGCAGTTCTAAGAGGGAAGTTTATAGCACTACAAGCCTACCTCAGGAAACAAGAAAAATCTCAAATAAACAATCTAACCTTACACCTAAAGGAACTAGAGAAAGAAGAACAAACAAAACCCAAAGTTAGTAGAAGGAAAGAAATCATAAAGGTCAAGAGCAGAAATAAATGAAACAGAAACAAAGAAAAAAATAGCAAAGATCAATAAAACTAAAAGCTGGTTCTTTGAGAAGATAAACAAAATTGATAAACCTTTAGTCAGTCTCAGCAAGAAAAAGAGGGAGAGGACTCAAATCAATAAAATTAGAAATGAAAAAGGAGAAGTTGCAACAGACACAGCAGAAATACAAAGCATCCTAAGAGACTACTACAAGCAACTCTATGCCAATAAAATGGACAACCTGGAAGAAATGGACAAGTTCTTAGAAAGGTATAACCTTCCAAGACTGAACCAACAAGAAATAGAAAATATGAACAGACCAATCACAAGTAAGGAAATTAAACTGTGATTAAAAATCTTCCAACAAACAAAAGTCCAGGACCAGATTGCTTCACAGGTGAATTCTATCAAACACTTAGAGAAGAGCTAACACCCATCCTTCTCAAACTCTTCCAAAAAATCGCAGAGGAAGGAACACTCCCAAACTCATTCTATGAGGCCACCATCACCCTGATACCAAAACCAGACAAAGGTACTACAAAGAAAAAAAATTACAGACCAATATCACTGATGAATATAGATGCAAAAATCCTCAACAAAATACTAGCAAACAGCATCCAACAACACATTAAAAGGATCACACACCATGATCAAGTGGGGTTTATCCCAGGGATGCAAGGGTTCTTCAATATCTGCAAATCAATCAATGTGATACATGATATTAACAACGTGAAGAATAAAAACCATATGATCATCTCAATAGATGCAGAAAAAGCTTCTGACAAAATTCAACACCCATTTAGAATAAAAAAAACTCTCCAGAAAGTGGGCATAGAGGGAACCTACCTCAACATAATAAAGGCCATATACAACAAACTCACAGCCAACATCATTCTCAATGGTGAAAAACTGAGAGCATTTCCTCTAAGATCAGAAACACAACAAGGATGTCCACTCTTGCCACTATTATTCAACACAAGTTTTGGAAGTCCTAGCCACGGCAATAAGAGAAGAAAAAGAAATAAAAGGAATACAAATCAGAAAAAAAGAAGGAAAACTGTCACTGTTTGCAGACAACATGATACTATACATAGAGCATCCTAAAGATGCCACCAGAAAACTACTAGAGGTAATCAATGAATTTGGTAAGGTTGCAGGATAGAAAATTAATGCATAGAAATCTCTTGCATTCCTACACACTAACAACGAAAGATCAGAAAGAGAAATTAAGGAAACAATCCCATTCACCATTGCAACAAAAAGAATAAAATACCTAGGAATAAATCTACCTAAGGAGGTAAAAGACCTGTACTCCGAAAACTATAAGACACATGAAAGAAATCAAAGGTGACACAAACAGATGGAGAGATATACCATGTTCTTAGATTGGAAGAATCAATATTGTGAAAACAACTATACTACTCAAAGCAATCTACAGATTCAATGCAATCCCTATCAAATTACCAGTGGCATTTTTTACAGAACTAGAATAAAAAATCTTAAAATTTGTATGGAGACACAAAAAACCCCAAATAGCCAAAGCAGTCTTTTTTTAAAAAATTATTTATTTATTTTATTTATTTATTTTTGTCTGCATTAGGTCTTCGTTGCTGTGCGTGGGCTTTCTCTAGTTGCAGTGAGTGGGGGCTACTCTTCGTTGCGGTGCACGGGCTTCTCATTGCAGTGCCTTCTCTTGTTGCGGAGCACAGGCTCTAGGTGCACGGGCTTCACTAGTTGTGGTGCATGGGCTCAGTAGTTGTGGCTCGCAGGCTCTAGAGAGCAGGCTCAGTAGTTGTGGCGTACAGGCTTAGCTGCTCTGCGGCATGTCGGATCTTCCCAGACCAGGGCTTGAACCCATGTCCCCTGCATTGGCAGGTGGATTCTTAACCACTGCACTACCAGGGAAGTCCGGCCAAAGCAGTCTTTGGGAAGAAAAAGACTGAGGGAAAAAAATGGAGCTGGAGGAATCAGGCTCCCTGACTTAAGACTATACTACAAAGCTACAGTAATCAAGACAATATGGTACTGGCACAAAAACAGAAATATAGATCAATGGAACAGGATAGAAAGCCCAGAGATAAACCCATGCACCTATTGTCAACTAATCTATGACAAAGGAGGCAAGGATACTCAATAGAGACAAGACAGCCCCTTCAATAAGTGTGCTGGGAAAACTGGACAGCTACATGTGAAAGAATGAAATTAGAACACTCCCTAACACAATACACAAAAATAAACTCAAAATGGATTAGAGACCTAAATGTAAGACTGGACACTACAAAACTCTTAGAGGAAAACATAGGAAGAACACTCTTTGACATAAATCACAGTAAGATCTTTTTTGATCCACCTCCTAGAGTAATGGAAATAAAAACAAAAATAAACAACTGGGACCTGATGAAACTTGAAAGCTTTTGCAAAGCAAAGGAAACTACAAAGAAGACGAAAAGACAACCCTCAGAATGGAAGAAAATATCTGCAAACAAATCAACGGACAAAGGATTAATCTCCAAAATATATAAACAGTTCATGCAGCTCAATATTAAAAAAACAAACAATCCAATCCAAAATGGGCATAAGACCTAAATAGACAGTTCTCCAAAGAAGACATACAATGGCCAAGAAGCACATGAAAAGCTGCTCAACATCACTAATTATTAGAGAAATGCAAATCAAAACTACAGTGAGGTTATCACCTCACACCAGTTAGAATGGGCATCATCAGAAAATCTACAAACAACAAATGCTGGAGAAGGTGTGGAGAAAAGGGAGCCCTCTTGCACTATTGGTGGGAATGTAAATTGATACAGCCACTATGGAGAACAGTATGGAGGTTCCTTAAAAAACTAAAAATAGAAGTACCATATGACCCAGAAATCCCACTACTGGGCATATACGCAGAGAAAACCATAATTCAAAAAGACACATGCACCCCAATGTTCATTGCAGCACTATTTACAATAGCCAGGTCATGGAAGCAACCTAAATGCCCATCGACAGATGAATGGATAAACATGTGGTACATATATACACTGGAATATTACTCAGCCATAAAAAGGAACGAAATTGGGTCATTTGTAGAGACGTGGATGGATCTAGAGACTGTCATATAGAGTGAGGTAAATCAGAAAGAGAAAAACAAATATCGTATATTAACGCATATATGTGGAACCTAGAAAAATGGCACAGATGAACCGGTTTGCAGGGCAGAAATAGAGACACAGATGTAGAGAACAAACATATGGACACCAAAGGGGGAAAGCGGCGGGTGGGGGGGGGTGGTGTGATGAATTGGGAGATTGGGATTGACATATATACACTAACATGTATAAAATAGATAACTAATAAGAACCTGCTGTATAAACAAATAAATAAAATAAAATTCAAAAAAAATTTTTTTAAATCCTCTGATAAACCATAATGGAAAAGAATATGAAAAAGAATATATATGTGTATAATGGAATCAATTTGCTCTACAGCAGAAATTAACACAACATTGTAAATCAACTATATTTCAATAAAATTAAAAAAAAAAAGACCAATGGCCAGAATACCAAGGATCATATAATAAAGAGTCACTACTCACCACTCAAAATGAACCCATGTAAATGGTTTGCCATATTTGATTCTGATTCTGCCCCTCCTTTTCTTTCTTTCTTTATTCAAAGAAAGTTTCACATTTAAAGTTAAAGTCCTTTTCCTTTCTATTCCATGCTGACAGCTATCATAAATTTGTTGTGAATCTGGTCCATATTTTCATAAACTTTATATTTTGTACAATATGTAAATGTATCCATAAACAATATATTTTTAAAAATTAATATTCGGCTGTGTTGGGTCTTTGTTGCTGTACGCGGGCTTTCTCTAGTTGTGACGAGCGGGGATTATTCTTCATTGCAGTGCGCAGGCTTCTCGCTGCGGTGGTTTCTGTTGTTGCGGACCACAGGCCCTAGGTGGGTGGGCTTCAGTAGTTGTGGCTCACGGGCTCTAAAGCACAGGCTCAGCAGTTGTGGCACACAGGCTTAGCTGCACCACGGTATGTGGGATCGTCCCGGACCAGGGCTCGAACCCATGTCCCCTGCATTGGCAGGCGGATTCTTAACCACTGCGCCACCAGGGAAGTCCCAACTATATATATATATATATATATATATATATTTTAGCGTTTTATTTATTTATTTATTAACATCTTTATTGGAGTATAATTGTTTTACAATGGTGTGTTAGTTTCTGTTTTATAACAAAGTGAATCAGCTATACATATACATATATCCCCATATCTTTTCCCTCTTACATGTCCCTCCCACCCTCCCTATCTCACCCCTCTAGGTGGTCACAAAGCACCGAGCTGATTTCCCTGTGCTATGTGGCTGCTTCCCACTAGCTATCTATTTTACATTTGGTAGTGTATATATGTCCACGCCACTCTCTCACTTCGTCCCAGCTTACCCTTCCCCCTCCCCGGGTCCTCAAGTCCATTCTCTATGTCTCAACAGTATATTCTTAAATGACTTCCCTCACTCAAGTTTATAAATTCCTTTAGGAGTTTTTTGTTTTTGTTTTTTTTTAACATGGCGAGAGGTAGGGATCTAATATTTTATTTTTTCCATATGAAATGTCAATTGACCCAATGTCATTTCCTGAGAAATTTATCTTTCCAAGCTGCCTTAACTACTATGTATCAAACTCTCATTATCAGCTTGGGTCTATTTCTATCTTTGTGCCAATACCACACTTAACTATGGTTATGCTATCTGGTATGATGAATCTCCCTCCTTGTTCTTTATTCAAAAATTATACCGGCTGTTTTTGGACTTTTATTCCTCCATATGAATTTTACATTCAATTTTATGACAATCCTGTTGGGGTTTTGATTGGAATTACATTTAATTTGGAGATTAATTTAGGAAATAATTTACTTCTTTATTGTATTTAGTCTTTCCATCCACGAACATGGAGTATTTATCATGTATTCAGGTCTCTGTTATGCCCTTCAACAAAATTTTGTCTATAAAAATTAGATTGTTCCTAGGTGCCTTAAGGCTGTGTTGGTATTAATGATGGTGTCTGCCTTCAGAGAGCTTTGAATGGGTTAGAGAGGCAGTTAAATGAGCAATTACTATATAGTTTGATAAGGGCTGTACTTGGAGGGATGCAAATAGGGTAGTATACAAATATCTATGGTGGTACATATCCTGGGCTCTAACCCTTAGGAGGGTTGTACACTTAGAAGTCTAGTCTGAATCATCTCCATCTGCCTTTTCAAAACTTGAAGACACAGCCCAGAGTGTGAAATTACAAGAGAGAACCTAGGGTTTCTGCAATTCAAAAAATCTCCTCTTCGTAAACATCTTTTGGGTGAATAGAATCAGTGTTGATGCTGATAATATTTATGATTAGGCTAATTATTTTGCTGTTTCATTAATAAAATCAGGATATCACCAAAAAGAGAGAGGACTGAAAGCTTCTGCTTCGTGACTACAAAAAAAGAAAAACTCACTGTGTAACTTTAAGTTATTTGACATCTCATTGCAACATATGAATAGTTCCTCTATTTTTATAAGACTTTTTTTTTTTTTTTCGGTACGCGGGCCTCTCACTGTTGTAGCCTCTCCCGTTGCAGAGCACAGGCTCCAGACGTGCAGGCTCAGCGGCCAGGGCTCACGGGCCCAGCCGCTCCGCGGAACGTGGGATCTTCCCAGACCGGGGCATGAACCCGTGTCCCCTGCATCGGCAGGCGGACTCTCAGCCACTGCGCCACCAGGGAAGCCCCCAAGACTTTTTTAAAGAAGGAAAAACATACACATATAAAGTTTTTTGGCTGAACCATATGAGAGTAAAAGTATGTTGCATGGTACTTCCTTCCTAAATATGTCAGCATGTATTTCTAAGAACAAGGACATTCTCCTATATATCTACAATAATCACAGGCAAGAAATTTAATATTGACTCAATACTATACCATACTATTATGTAATATATGGTCCAGATTCATTTCCCAATTGTCTTATAATATCTTTTCTGTGTCCTGCACAAGTCCACCCCTTTTGTTAATCCAGAATCTAATCAAGGATTAGGTGTTAAATTCACTTGTCGAATTCCTTTAGACTCCTTTAATCTAGGGCAGTCCCCCAGGCTTTTGTTTTGTTTTGGTCTTTGGTCTTTGATGACACATTCTGTTTTGAGGATTTTTGGCTAGTTGCTTTGTGGAGTGTCCCTCAGTTTGGATTTGTCTGATTGCTTTCTCCTGATTGGATTCAGGTTAAATATTTTTGGCAAGGATAATCCATACTATGATTTGTGACATTGTGTCCTCAGTGTATCACAATGGGAGGCACATTATGTCATTCTGTCCTATTATTGGCAATGTAAAATTTGCTTACTTGATGGCATCCACTAGATTTCTCCACTGTTCATAATTAATAAATAATCTCTGGGATGATACTTTGAGGCAGTGTAAATTCCTGTTCCCAAATACTGTTTCACTCAATGGTTTTAGCATCCATTGGTGACTCGTGCTTTAATCAATTATTACTATGGTAGCTGTAAAATGGTCACCTAGACCTTGACACTTGGTATTGCTTCTCTGGCTCTGTCCACTGGTTTCCTAACCATGGATTCAGGCTCGTCCCTGTTGCTGCTTTTGACCAGTTTGGTCTTCTTAACCCTTAGTACTAACTGGTCAGCATAGTCAGGTCTTTTTTTAGATTTACCAGAGCACCAGTGAGCCAGGCCTACACAGAAAGTGAATACTACTTTGAGCTATATCTATTAATAATAATGATTACTACCAATAATCTCTAGCTTCCCTGAAGGCAGAGATAACCTGCATCGTGATTCTCCTCAATTAGAGAGCTAGTCCTCATGCTGGATAGATGCACTTTTTGCCCACATGTTTGTTTGTTTTTTTAACATCTAGCTCTCAGATGGCAAACTGTACCACAAAGAGCAAAGGCAACATCTTAAGGAATGAAATATAATGTTTTCCATTGTCCTCAAAATGATACTACTAGACACAGACTGAGTAAGGACACTGACTTTTCCACTTCACGTACCAAAATGGATAATAATCCTTCAAAACTGCAAATGGGGGTGTTTTGTGCAAACTTCTTTTCATCATGTTCTGATGACTTATTAGAGAAAACTGCAGATTTTGTAGGTGGCTGGTTATAATAATCTAAGGTTAAGTTGAAGACATCATGTCTAAAAATAAAGCAAATGCTTTTTCCTTTCTATAATCCTCAATTAGAAGCCATTTAAGGAAAGGATAATCAGCTTGAGAGGCTTGTAAATATGGATTCTACAGTTCTCATGGGCTCCCCTGCTTTACAAATTAATTTTAATACATTTTGAAATGTGTAAATAAATTATTTTACCCTACATCCATCCATACTGCCCTCTTGATTTTAACATCAGTACAAATACTAATACTAATGAAATGAACTTCATGACGACTATTGCAATAACAAATCCTCAATAAATAGAGCTCTCCTTAGATGGTGAAATTCCCTCTTTGTTGGTTGGTAACTTCCAGTGGGAACTATTTGTGGTCAGGAGAACTCTTTTGGCCATCTCTCCAAGGCAATGCAAATTGAGCCAAGTCAAAATATTGAAATGTTTCCTCAATTCATCCAAAGAAGACACCCATCCAGGGGAAGAAACTAGATTTCTCAGGTGGACCTATGTAGTTGACTAAATGAGATAATCTAGTTCCCTAAAATCAAGCACAACTCAGTGACTGAAAATGACTTGGTCTTAACCAAGGAGAAAAGAAAATAGTCAGAAGCTGGATTGAAAGCCATGGGAAAGTCCTTCTCAGGGCCAGGGTGCTCTCCATCCTGGAGCAACCAGAACTTTCCTTTTTCTGTCACTCCTCTTCCTAAATAACCTCACTTATTTCTATCTCTGAATCATGACCTTACACCTCTCTCTGAACTCCAGATTCATATATCCAACTCCTTACCTACCATTTCCACTTGGAAGTCTCATTGGTATCTCAAACTGATTGTGTCCCTGCTGGGGCACTTGACTTCCTGCTTCTCCTGCACTGTTCCCTACCACCCACTCAGGGTCCAAAGACAAAGCTAGAAATCCTGAGGTCATCCTTCCTTTGCCCCCATCTGATGCATCAACCCCCAAAGAAAGTCAGTCTGTTTCCAAAATATACCTATCTTTATCCACTGCTGTCTCTCCAGCCCAAGCCACCATCATCTTTGGTCTGGATTCTTGCACTTGCTGCCAGCTGGAATCCCTGCTTCTATTCCTGCCGTCCTCCCACCACCCTCCACAGAGTGGCCAGAACAAACGTTGAAAAACATAAATCACACACTGTAATTGGGCATCCTAAACTGGATGCTGGAACAGAAAAAGGACATTAGTGGAAAAACTGGTGAAATCTGAATCAAGTCTGCAGTTTTGAAAAATGATTCATGATTATATAAGATGTTAACATTTAGGGGAAGCTGGGTAAAGGGTATATGAGAACTCTCTGCACCATCTTTGCAACATTAGTGTAAATTTAAGACAATTCCAAACTAAAAAATTTATTAAAAAAAAAAACAAACCCTAAATATCATGTCTCTCCTTTGTTTAAAATCCCCGCATAACTTCCCACTGCGCTAAAAAATCCAACCTCTAGCTACGGCCTCATAGGTTTTACACGATCTGGCTTCTGTTACTTCCTCCATCTCATTTCCTACCAGTCTGCTCTCATCCCTAGTGCTCTGGCTGCTGGTTTTCTGACAGTTCCTGGATTATGCCAGGCTGCATCAGGGGCTTGGGCCTTTGCCCTTCTTGTCCCTGTATTAGTGTGCTAGGGTTGCTATAACAAAATAACCACAGATGGAGTGGCTTAAACAACGCAATTCCATTTTCTCAGAGTTCTGGAGGCTGGAAGTCCAAGATCAAGGTGTTGGCAGGTTTGGTTTCTTCTGAGACCTCTCTCCTTGGTCTAGTATGGCCAGCTTTCTGCTGTGTCCTCACATGGTCATCCTCATGTGGTCTTTCCTCTGTGCTTGCACGTCCCTGGTTTTGTGTATCCAAGTTTCCTCTTCTTTGAAAGATAACAGTCAGATTGGATTAGGGCCCACCCTAACGGCCTCCTTTTAACTTAATCACCTCTTTAAAAGCCTTATCTTCAAACACAGTTATAGTCTCAGGTACTCCAACATGAATTCTGGGGGGACACAAACTCAGCTTACAACAGTCCCCTTGCCTGGACAACCCTTCAGAGGGTCGGCTCCTTCCCAGCCTCAGGTCTCACATGGATTTGTCACCTCTTCTGAGAGGCGTTTCCTGACCACATGGCTTCTAGCTGAGCTCCCCTCCATCCTATTTATCGCCTTCTTAGCACTTCCTGCAACTGGAATCCTTTGTTTACTTGCTTATTATGTGCTTTCCCCCATTCCATGAGTAGTGGAGACCTTGTGTGTCTTATTGCTATATCCTCATTGCCTCTTACAATGCCTGGCACATAGTAGGTACTCAAAATTTGTTGACAAGAAATGGTTAATTGACAATTCAGACAAAAGCACAGTCTCATTAGAAAATCATCTGTAACGTAGTTAATCCCAAGGTAGGACCATAACTGAAGCAATACCTAATATTTGTATAGCACTTTACAGTTTATGAAGTGCTTCCAGGTAAATTAACCTGGACGAATCCTCCACACTGTGATGCAAGCATTATTTATTCTATTTTCTCGATGAAGAAGCCAAGACTCCATTGCTTAAGTCATAGAGCTGGGGTTTCAATACATATCTTTTTATTTCACAAAGAACAACTTTGTGTTTTTTCATTATGACATAGCTGAACTAGAAACTAAATAAATTCCCAAAACTTGGGGACTTCCCTGGTGACGCAGTGGTTAAGAATCCGCCTGCCAATGCAGGGGACACGGGTTCGAGCCCTGGTCCGGGAGGATTCCACATGCCGCGGAGCAACTAAGCCCGTGCGCCACAACTCCTGAAGCCCGCGCACCTAGAGCCCATGTTCTGCAATGAGAGAGGCCACCGCAATGAGAAACCTGTGCACCGCAACGAAGAGTAGCCCCACTCGCCGCAACTAGAGAAAGCCTGCACGCAGCAACGAAGACCCAACACAGCCAAAAATAAATAAATAAAATAAATATATTTATATAAAAAAAATCCAAAAACTTTTTCTAGGCAATTTCCAAGGACAGCTCTGTGAAGGACAGAGCTTCATGCTTCCAGAACTAAACTGGACATTCTTTCCATCTGATCAGAGAAGTTTCATTGTTGAGGAATAATGGCTAATGAGAAGAAATACAGTGCCCCCCGGCCCCTTTATTGTGTGTGTGGGGTGGTGGTGGTTATAAATATGCTTTTTGTAAACTGTTCTGTATGCAAGGGTATGAAGAAGTGAAGAAATTTGGAGAACCTGATTTCCTAAGTATTCACTGTTGGTTTTAAATAGCACTTAATATTTTCTTTAAATCTGTAGTTCTCAGCCTTGATGGCTCTTAGGTTCCCCTGGGGGAGCTCTACAAATCCCAGTGACTGGACCCCAATCCCAGACAAATGAAATCAGAATCCTGGGGAGTGGGACGGTGGCATCAGCAAGTCTAAAGCTTCCCACGTCACTTTAATATGCAGCCATGGTTGAGAATCATTGGTCTTGATCCTCAGATGGGGTGGGGATGGCATATCCTATGCCCTCCAAAAAGAACATATCAGGTTTGACTGGAGGGTAGGCTCTACAAGGCCACACACACTTCTATGTGGAATCTAGAAAAATGGTACAGATTAACTTATTGACAAAGCAGAAATAGAGTCACAGATGTAGAGAACAAACTTACGGTTACCAAGGGGGGAAGGGGGAGGTGGGACAAACTGGGGATTGGGATTGACATATATACACTACTAAGTATAAGATAGATAACTAATGAGAACCTACTGTTTAGCACAGGGAACCCTACTCAATGATCTGTGGTGACCTGAATGGGAAGGAAATCCAAAAAACAGCAGATATATGTATACGTATAACTGAATCACTTTGCTGTACAGCAAGAAACGAATACAACATTGTAAAGCAACTATACTCCAATAAAAATTTAAAAAAAAGAATAACCATAAGAGCTTGTTAAATATGCTCATTCTCGATTACTCTGCAGATTACTTACTAATTTCAAAGGAAAAATGTACCTTTGCAATGAAGAGTTCTAGAAGACACCACCTTAAATAAGTGATCAAATTTAGCATCACCAATAACAGGGAAATGGCATATGAACCTCTTGATGTGACACAATGGGAAGTAAACAACATTACTTCTGTAGTATTCTTGCCAAAGATGTTTATTATGAATCTAATCGCGAGGAAACAATCAGACAAATCCAGATTGTAAACAAGACAACTGACCTGGACTCTTCAAAAATGTCATTATCATTAAGGAAAAAAAGCCAAAGGTACTATTCTAGAATCTAGATTAAAAGAGACTAAAAAGAAGAGATAATCAAATGAAATCCATGATTCTTGATTGAATCCTGTATCAACGCAAATAGCTAGGATGTTTTGGAGATAATTTGAGAAATTTTGATATGGACTCATATTGAATAATATTATTCTATCAATATTACATTTCTTGGATGTGATATGGTATTATTATTATGCAAGAGAACGAGAGAACGCTTTTGTTCATAGGAGATAACGTGCTGAAGTATTTAGGTGCAAAGTGTTATGATACCTGCAATTTAATTTCAAATGTTGTAGCTAAATGCATACATTTTCACTAAAAAAAAAAAAAAAGTCCACACACTTCCGATTGGAGAATTCTGTGTTCCTAGAGGGATAGTGTCAGAAGCACTGCCCTAGACCAGTCTGCATCCCGGACCAATTAAATCAGGATCCCAGGATGGGTGGAACCCAAGCAGCAGCCATTGTTAAAGCTTCTCAGATGAGTCCAACGTGCAGCCAAGGCTGAGAACCACTGCTTTTAAGTGGTACCTGCTTTGTTTGGAAGAGGAAGTGGACGCAAGGCTGCCCCCCATTAACCACAATGAACAACAGTAACCTGGCAGCAGCTGACACTCGAATGATAAGCACTGACTCTCCCAGATCTAGATTTATGGCCTTGGACAAACAACAGAGCCTTACTTTTTGGCATGGTGCCATCCTCCTCAGCACTAATTAAGGCCTAAATAATTCTCATCAGTATGTGCATAAAACAAATGGGCCTCGATTTAAGACAACTTCCCCATTGTGTCCTGGTTAATGTAATCACAGTTCACAGGTTTTCTCAATCATAAATATACTAGTTTTATTTTAACAAGGAGGAGAAGATATTTAAATCTAGATATCCCAATTTTTACACTAGATATTGGGTCATGTAAAAAGATGACTTAGGTGGTAATTGATAATAGGATAACAGCATGTACTCTATTCGATCAGTAATCAATATGATTATCACTAGCGTCTTTCAATTTAATTACTGCTTCTTATCGTCATCCATTTCATTAAAGTTTTGGCAGGTAGGGAAGGAAATAGGGTGCAGATAGCAGTATGAAGGATGGTAGCTGAATGATAAGACTATATACCTAGAAAATGCAAAGAAATGGCCTGAGTTTATTAAATAATTTGGCAAAGCAGTGAGACGAGAGAAACACCCACCACTGTACTGCTTTCTTTAGCAATTCTGCCTCCCACCAGAAACTCCATACTCATCCCTGGACAGAAAAAGAGCATGCCAGCACACACCATCTGCTTAAGGCTCCAGTTTTGAACCCCTGGACAAAGCTATCTTTTAATGAAGTATTATTACATAAATATATATTTCTCAAGTTCTGATTTGGAAACATTAACAAGTGTGAATGAAAACCAATGGAGTCTTCCTTTTCTGCCTCCAGGGACCAAGCTTGAACCAGCTGGGTAACCAACAGCTGCCGCTGAATATGGAAATCAGAGGAAGACGAATCGGCAAAGAAGAAGTCTAATCAAGCTGAGGCTGGCCTGTCTGGTCCAATAGCTCAGAAGCAAGACCTGGGGATTTATGGATCAGAGCCAGGCAGAGGCTGGGCAAAAACATGTAGGGTCTCTTCAGTGAACTCGGACTTGGGCAAGTTGGGTGCCATGACAGAGAGATAAGGAGCTGGCTCCCCCGGGCAGTCTCAGAGCCAGCAAGTTGTGGAGGTGGAGGCAACACAGGGTACAATAGCTGGCATTTCTCCCAGAGGAAGCAAATTGTGTTGACATGGACTGCCCACAAGTGCCCTGGGGTTCAGTGCTTCTCTTGCAGGCCAGCCTAAGTCTCAGAGAGAACTGGCCTTTGGCGTGGGTAGAGGGTGCTGACTCTAAGCACGGATCCTGACTTTAGGGTGACTAACCTGGCATTTTAAATTCCTAAGAGAGTAGTGACAAAGCTAAATTCCTAGGATAGTAGTGAGAAGACCCTAGCACTTGCCAAAAAAAGGGAGACAAGACAGTAAATGATAACCATGTGATTTGGTTTTTTTTAGATTAGACCTGAGCTGAGGATAAACCAGAAGATTACGCTGGTCCTATCAACCTATAAGGATCAAGGCGAGGCCGCACATCCATTCCATACCTCTACAAACGGAACGGGTTTTAACTATTCATGAAGACTGGACAGAGCGACAGAGAAAAAGAGAAAGCAAGGCGATTTGTCTAGAAAGGTTAAAAAATGTTTTAAACGCCTTTGCCTCCCCCGCACCCCGTATTTTTTAGATTGTGCCAGGAAAAGCAATTCAGGCATGTCTGATCTCTATCACCCTTTTCCTGATGGTCTACAGCTACATCAAAATGGTCAAGACCACTTTTCCTGATGGTCTACAGCTACATCAAAATGGTCAAGACCACTTCAAGATCCAACGACTGTCAACTGTTCAAAGAAGTACATTTAAGTAGGGAATGCAGCGCAGCCATTAAAAATTACTGGGAAGGATACTTCATGACATGGTAAAAACAGGATGTTGTATGAGTCAATTTTAGGGAAATTGGCTGAAAAGTAAATTCATTAACACTTTGCAGGATGAACCAAAATGCTAACAGCAGTTATCTCTGAAGTATGGGATTACTACTGGTTTTGCTTTCTTTGTGTGTGTTTTCCAAGTTTTAAGAACCATGTTAATTTTTCAATCAGAAAAGAAGGGTTCAAGGTACACTGTGCAACACTGTTTTAGACAATGAGGCTTTGACGCAGTTGGCCAGCAAAGTACCTCTGATTTCAGGCTGCTGAGAAGGACACGGGACTAAACGGCTCTGTTAGGTCACCCACCACCAGGGGATGCTAACCATTGAGAATCCTGAACTTACTGGGGGAAGAGCACCCTTGTAGGTTGCATTCTTCTCTCCTCTGGAAAGTTTCAGGAACTCTGGAGAAGGCATTCAGCTGGGATGGATCTATCAAGGGGTCAAATTTGGAGATGTGGTACATGCCGTTCTGATCTGAGTCTCTCTGACCAGGGGTTAGCAAACTTTTTTTCTGTAAAGGGCCATGTAGTAAATATTCTAGGCTTTGCAGACCACATGAGCTCTGCTGTAAGTACTCATTCTGCTGGTGTAGCATGAAAGCAGCTTAGCTATCCACAGATGAGTGAATGTAGCTGTGTTCCAAAATAACTTTATTTACAAATAAAGTAGTTTGTCAACCCCTGATAATCTTCAGGTTTCCTAACTTAGTTCAAGAAGCTGAAGTGACCGGGCACAAGCCACGGCAGTCCCTGTAAATAGATGGGTCATTATGGAATGTCACTCCTCAAGCGCTTTCCATTCCAAGGGTTGACTAGTGGTGACTCTTCACACCAAAGGAAGGGACGTCCATTAACGCGCTAATGTTTTTAGTCATTTAATATGTTCGTTTCCCCCCAAACTAAACCATGAGTCCCTGGAGTTTGAGAAACAGGTCTGAATTTTTAACACCATCCATGCAGCTCACACAGTGACATCTAAATAGAGAGTGCTGGATGTGCTCTTGTTGAATACTGAGTGAATGAACCAGTGTCCTCCCTTACCATGCTGGTATGAAATGTAGTTCTTGGGTGACTCCTCTTGGGAACCACTCAAGCTCTGTCCAGGCAGACTCCACATTGAATGGGACACCCTGAGTTCTGCACAAACACACCCATACTTTCTAGAAGAATTTGTTCTTGCCAAGGGCAGGAAATTTCTAGATGTCAACATGAAGAAACAGAGTCAGCCTGGCCAAAGCTGTCCCTTCTAGAGAGTTTCTTAGTTTATCTCAGTGACTATTTTCACATAAAAAGGTTGACAACGTTTATGACCTTAGATAGTTCTTCTGGGCACTTAGGTATCTCCTTGGCCTCCTGCATCTTGTTTTGCATCTCTTTGGCTCAATGACGGCACCAAAGGGGTCACCTTGTCAGAACTCTCTTACTCATTTTGCCACAGCCTCAATTTTCATCTTTCTCCACAAATGCAAAACATGAAAATGAAGTAGAAATTAATAAGTGAAGCCCTGCAGCTTCTAGATACAGGTTCTTCCCTCAATGTGTCCTGATGGAACCCACAACCCAATGTCAGGGTGAGGTTCTTGTAGGTCAAACCATCCACTCCCAAGGGGATGGGGATTTAGAAATGTATCACCCCGACAGAAAGAGGTGGGGCAAAAGCCAGGTCAGAAGTGTATTTTAAGCAATACTAATAAACAAAGTTCTTGGCTAAAATTTGGCAAGAGTCAGAATGCCTCACGAGGTAAACATTTGCTGGAGGGTTACGCTGATTTTTTAAGGTGGGATTCGTGTGCGTGTGTGTGTGAATATGTGAACATACGCACAGCCCAGAAAATATGTGTATCCATGTATGTGTGCACACATACACCTGATTGCATTCATTCTTCTAAGCAAATGTCATTGAGAAGATTTGTGTTCAATCCAATGATCTAGAGTTCCAAGGTCCCCATCAACCTTCTTGATCCCCAGAGACAATCACTCCAGATGACAGAGATTTCTGCACAGAGGCCATGGAAAGTACAGAATGATGAGAAGAAAAGCCAGAGCTTCTCTGAGGTCCCAGGCACAGATCGTGCTGCTGGGCCCTGGCCACACAGGAGCTGTGAGGGGCTCTCAGAGTCCGTGAGGGGAGAGCGCGGTATGGATTGGGGCGGGGCATGGGGTGGGGTGGCAAGGGGGCTACTCACACTGTTGTTGCTTCCTTTGTTGTCCTCATACTTGGTTTCTATATGAATGGAGAATTTTGGCAGAAAGGAACACTACGGAAAAAAAGAGAAGTTTCATCAACACACCGTCCTTTCTCTCTTCACATCTTCAGTTTAGCCTCTGGCTGCTCTCCTGACCATTTGGTTGCGAGCACAGTCCATGATCAGAAATGTTAAGATACTAGTTCCATGTCCGTATGCAAGGAAAGCCACCTTTTTGGCAACGTGAACACGATTTCATCCAGGAGTCAGGCCGGAGAGAATAACTAAGCAATGAGGCAAGTCGCCAAAGAGGACATTTCCCAAAAGAATATGCTTTATGAGTCCGACCACAGGCTTTAGAAGAGCAACCCCCTGGAACAGAGACAATTCCAGTTCCAGGGCGCTTCACTTCAGGGAGTAGCTGCCACTGCTGGATGCCTGGGAACCAGCCTTAACCATGATGTACATATTCATGTAAAGCTAGAGGCGGTAGCATAGAGCTTTAAGATTATAAGTTACTTAGGCCTACCCAGGTGACCCAGGATAATCTTTCCAGGGTAAAGTCAGTTAATTAGCAACCTTCATTCCATGTGCAATCTTAATTCAGGTTCCAGCAATTTGAACATATACATCTTTAGGGAGCCATTATCCTGCCTAACACAGGGTGGAATGTGTGTGTGTTTGTTTTCTGTCTTTTTACACTTGAATAAAATACCTAGAATTTGGTGTAAAAAAAAAAAGATTATAAATTACTGAAGTCAGACAGACTTGGTTTTAGTTTTGGATTTATCACTTGATAGCCATGTGACTTTGGACAAGTCATTGAACTTGTCCGAACCCCAGCAATATTGAAACAGGTAAAATAACGATTACTTAACAGTGACATTGTGAGGGTTAAATAAAATCATGTGCATAAAACGTAACAGTGCTGGGCATCAAGCCAACTTTGCACAGAGGGCAGCGAATCAGTATGAGGCTGCAGCTGAACTTGACATAAAATGCGGCCTCTCTTTTTGTCGGCACAGGGGAGAAAAACCCCAAATGCACACCATCCTGGAGTCCCCGTCTCCTTGAGCCCATTCTATGTATTCAGTAGACTATAAAGGTTAGCGTAGCTTGAGAAGAGGATTTTTTTTGTTTGTTTGTTTTTTGCGGTACGTGGGCCTCTCACTGTTGTGGCCTCTCCCGTTGCGGAGCACAGGCTCCGGACGCGCAGGCTCAGCGGCCATGGCTCACAGGCCCAGCCGCTCCGCGGCATGTGGGATCTTCCTGGACCGGGGCATGAACCCGTGTCCCCTGCATTGGCAGGCGGACTCTCAACCACTGCGCCCCCAGGGAAGCCCGAGAAGAGGATTTTGATGGATGTCGATGTAGCCTTCCTCCTGCTGGCACTGAGCAGGGCATTCACCTTCTCTACCACCAGAGATGAGATTGAAGACTACTGGCTAAAACGACCTAGCAACTCCACTGGGAGCTGCTGGGTGTTGGAGGAGTGAGGCTTGGGCCAATACGCTCACAGTCCAAGAGGTTGACTCCTTTATTTATTTATCCAACGTACCTAGAGCACATATTCTACACCCGGCACTGGTCTAAGAGCTTCCAAGTTCTAATTCCTTTATTCCTTGTCACCATCCTATGAAGTAGGAAATATTATCATCAGCCGTGTGTTAAAGATGAGGAAACGGAGGCACAGAGAGGGTAAGTAAGTGGCCCATGATCACATAGGGAGTGAACAGTAGAGTTGGGATTGAAAGTCTGGTGGCCTGGTCCCCGAGTCCATGCTCTTGATGACTACCCCACTGGTTCTCAGCATGGGATCTCTGAACCTGTAGCAGCAGCACCCTGGAACTTCTCAGAAAGGCAAATTCTTGGGGCCAACGCCAGACCCAGTGAATCAGAAACTCTGGCATCTGTGTTTAACAAGCCCTCCAGGGATGCTGATGCAGGCTTAAGTTGGAAAACCACCTCACTATACCATGCATGGGAAGGAAAGAGAGAGAATGCATTATCTAAAACCCCAAGGTCCACAACATGCACCCTCGCCCCATACGGTCACCCTATCGTGACCGTGATCCCCTTTCAGCCCAGCTGAGACCGCCCCCCCAATGGCATCTGTGCAAGAAGGCACAGGCCTTCGATGTGCCATTGATAATTCTGCTGACATCACATGCCTGTGTGCATTCGGTGTTCATCTGTCTTAATCTGAGTGAAACAAGCAAGCTGAACGTGACTAGGGAAACATGGAAACAGTCAATCCTAGTAATTGCTTTTATGGAGAATGAAGCCCTGCGATCATTCATTAACACTTTCTTTGCTGTCTCCTCTCAAACCTCTCACTGCACAACTGCTGCCCTCACACCCAGACCCAGGGAGCTCTCCAAGGAGGGGCCTCCCATAGTGAATCGAGATGGAGCGGCTCAGAGCCCCACGGCAGAGCTCTCAATCAACACGTGAACTTGAGGACACACACCTGCAGAGACCCTTTTAAAAATAACAAGCTTCAGGTGAACCGATTTTAACCCATAATTCATGAGGCTAAATCCAACGTGTGCACAGTACAAGGTGGCGAGAGAACAGAGCTGTTCAGGGTGGGGAGGTGGGTCTGGGTGCGTCAGAGTGGAACCCCGCAAGGAGTTTTTATCGGTTGAATCTCTAAACCACTTAACTAAGGTCAAACAAATGAATTTTAGCATTTGGGTATTAAACCCAAATACAAAATGCAAAACTCTTATGCAAGTTAACAGATGTTGTTATTTTTGAGTCAAGGACTTAGGTTATTTTCATGTCAGAATGGTAACCCTGCCAGAGGCTAGAAGTGCACCTGGTTTCCTCAAGGCAGTGGGCAGACCTGGGTCAGCCAGGCCAGCTCCAGGCTGGTCAGTGCTGTCTCCTTCAGCAGTGGTTTGGGACTGATAATCCCCTTGGGATAGCTGATGGCTGGTTCTCGGATCCTTGGAGTGTGTGCTGTCTCATGTTAAAATCAGAAGTATCTCTGGCTTGGGGCATTTTTAGTGCTATCACTAAAATCTTTCTTTTTATCCATCTTGAGATAAACTCCTGCTTACCCCCAAGCAGGTTAGCTTCCCTAAAAATCCAGCCCTCTAATCCTAGTCGAGTCTGAACTGTTAAGCAAGGCTTTTTTCCTTTCTCCCTGGCTGGCTCCCTACTGCATCTCACCACCGAGGTTATCTTAAACCCTCTTCCTTTCTCAAGACCACGCGCCTGGTTTCACTCTTCCTCCCTCGCAGTTGATAATTTTGATTCATAGTTTAACGAAGACACAGACCATGTGACAGAAACACCTACAACTTCCTTCTCTTCCATTGTCGCAAATCTGCTTATTCCTTTATTTTTATTGATTTATTTATTTTTTTTTGCGGTACGCGGGCCTCTTACTGTTGTGGCCTCTCCCGTTGCGGAGCACAGGCTCCGAACGCACAGGCTAAGCGGCCATGGCTCACGGGCCCAGCCGCTCCGCGGCATGTGGGATCTTCCCGGACCGGAGCACGAACCTGTGTCCCCTGCATCGGCAGGTGGACTCTCAACCACTGTGCCACCAGGGAAGCCCTCCTTTATTTTTTTTAAATTTATTTATTTAATTTATTTTATTTTTGGCTGTGTTGGGTCTTCGTGGCTGCACGCAGGCTTTCTCTAGTTGTGGCGAGCGGGTGCTACTCTGTTGTGGTGCACGAGCTTCTCAGTGTGGTGGCTTCTCTTGTTGCGGAGCACAGGCTCTACGCACGTGGGCTCAGTAGTTGTGACTTGCGGGCTCTAGAGCGCAGGCTCAGTAGTTGTGGCGCACGGGCTTAGTTGCTCTGTGGCATGTGGGATCTTCCTGGACCAGGGCTCGAACCCGTGTCCCCTGCACTGGCAGGCGGATTCTTAACCACTGCGCCACCAGTGAAGTCCTGCTTATTCCTTTATGATGCTTCTTATTCTTCATGAATCAGAGAAAGATGCTGCCTTCTTTATCCCAATGGAAAAATAATATAATGATCAGAACTGAGACATAGGAGTCATCAGACCTGAGATGTATCAACTGGGGCAAATTATTTTCCCATCCCCAGACTGTTTCCTCATTTACAGAATGGCGACTCTCCTTCTCTACTCTGTAGGCATGCTGAGAAGATCAATGAGATCATTCAGGTAAACCCAGCACAGTGCCTGGCACAGAATAGGTGCAGGGTTAAAAATATATGTAAGTCTCTTCTCCAGAAACTTGTTTCATTGATTATTTGCATCTTCTCCCTGCTTCCTTTCTACCGTCTAAAAATATAATGAAAAATATCACATTCTTTCTTTCTTCCTTTCTTCCTTCCTTCTCTCCTCCCTCCCTCCCTCCCTCTCTCTCTCTCTTTCTTTGGCTGTGCTGGGTCTTAGTTGCAGCGTGTGGGATCTTTTTAGTTGCGGCACACGTGACCTAGTTCCCTGACCAGGGATCGAACCCGGGCCCCCTGCATTGGGAGCATGGAGTGTTAACCATTGGACCACCAGGGAAGTCCCCAAAGTGTCATATTCTTAAAAAAACAAACAAGCATCAAGTTCCCTCAGTTATGTTTCTTCCTCAATCTACAACCAATCCCATTCCTCCTCGTCTTCACAATCAAACTCTATTAAAAGAACAGTCGATGCTTGCTGGCTCTACTTTTTCATCTCCTACCATTTTTTTCTCAACCAGTGCAATATGGTATGGAAATGACTGATTATCAAAGAATTTCCAAAGCAGCAATTGATTCTGCATCCACACCCTGTAGGGCTCTCTACACTGTTCTATGTGATGAAGCAATTCCTCCTATGACAGCAGCTCCTTCCCAGCCTTCTCTTCCCTCCTCCATTCCTTCAATGAAGGCGGTCCCTTAGGTTCTGCCCTCCAGCCTATTTTCTTGCCCCAAGTGATCTCATCTGCTCCTGACTTTTCCATGACCCTTTTTTATGAATCCTCCCAAATTGACATCTTTCACCCCAACTGCCCTTGTCACATGTCCAGTTGCCCACTGGCTGTCCCCAACAAGGGTCCTCTAGGCCCACCAAACTTGAATGGTCCATACCGAACTCGAATGTTCTTCTGCACTGCACGAGTTTCCCAGGGCTGTCAAATTACCACGAATGTGGCTTAAAACAACAGAAATGTAACCTCTCACAGTCCTAGAGGCTATAAGTCTGAAATCAAGGTGTTGGCAATGTCGTGCTCCCTCTGAAGGCTCTAGGGAAGCATCCTTCCTTGCCTCTTCCAGCTTCTGGTGGTCCCAGGCGCTCCTTGGTCTGTGGCTCAACTCCAATCTCTGCTTCTGTCTCCATTCACCTTCTCCCCTCCGTGTGTCTCTGTGTCCTCTTCTTGTAAGACATAAGTTATTGGATTTAGCCCACCTTAAATCCAGTGTGATTTCATCTCTCATCTCAAGGTCCTTAAGTAATTACACCTACAAAGACCCTACTTCCAAATAAGGTCACACTTGAGGTTCCGGTGGACATGAATATTTAGGGGGACATTAATCCATCCACTACGCTCACCCATCACATCCAGTGAACCCCCAAGTTCTGCTGACTCAGTTTCTCTCCTTAAGGGGAAGACCTGGAGTCTTCTGTATCTGACCCGAATCTTCTTTCCGGCTTTGCCCTGTATTCATCCCATGGCCAGTCACAGAAGACTGCTTTCCATTCCCTGGAACACTTCTGGCTACCATGCTTTTATGCCTACAGTTCCCCCAGCCTGACATTTCCTTCCTAAATTTTACCCATCAGCCATCTCAAACCACTTCAGAATGATTATCCCTTGTATGCATGTAGCGTTCTCTTTGTTCCTTTGTCACAGCACTATCTCCTTTTCCATCATCACAATGAGTTGTCTATGTGTTTGGCTCACCAAAGAGATGATAAGCTCCAATACTATTCCAACACAAGGATCCCTCCCCTACTCCCCACTGCCATCAGGAATGGCTTAAGTCACTTTCCCTCCAGTTATTCAGGCATCAGAGCATCTACTTTAATTTCAATTTGCTTAAATCTGCTTTCTGTGACAAAGGGCTTTGCTCCAGCTGGGAAGATACCACCTAACCTAGTCATTCTCAAATATCCAGGGGGTGGAGAAGGGAGCACCCCACCTTCCAATCCTGGACTTTCTCAAAATATATGCCAGCCCCTAAAGATTCTGACACATTTCCTAGGGTGAGGGGGATTCCATATCACTGAGGGAACTGTCAGAGTGTAGGAGCAGAAAAAAAGTTGGGAATCCTGACACAACCAAACTGTTACATGATGCAAGAAGAGAGACATCAGGAGTGTCACCAACTGGCTAAAACTGTAAGATGTCCAAGGGATTCAGAGGATTCTTATGCTCTCCATGTCATTTGGGAACACTGAATGCTTAAAGTTCCATTTGGCCCATAGCAACATGGAGGAAAGACTAAAATACCTAAGGTAGGGACCTCCCTGGTGGCTCAGTGGTTAAGAATCCGCCAGCCAATGCAGGGGTCACGGGTTTGATCCCTGGTCTGGGAAGATCCCACATGCCACGGAGCAACTAAGCCCGTGCACCACAACTACTGAGCCTGCGCTCTAGAGGCCGAGAGCCACAACCACTGAGCCCGTGTGCCACAACTACTGAAGCTCGCGTGCCTAGAGCCTGTGCTCCACAACAAGAGAAGCCACCGCAATGAGAAGGCTGCGCACCGCAACGAAGAGTAGCCCCCGCTCGCCGCAACTAGAGAAAGCCCGCGCAGCAACAAAGACCCAATGCAGCCAAAAATAAATAAATAAATTTAAAATACCCAAGGTAGACAGACTTCTAAGATGGTCTCCAAGGTTCCCAGCCCCTGGTATAATCTTGCACACTTTGTATAATCCCTCCCCTTAAGTGTAGACAAGACCTGTGAATATGATGGGATAGTTGCTCTTCTGATTAGATTACAAAGGTGATCAGATTATGTTACATTATATAAGACTTCTTTTTAGAAGAAGCAGGTTGATTTTGAGGAAGTAAGCTGCCATATCCTGAGAGGGCCACGTGGCTAGAACCTGAGGGAGGCCTCTAGGAGCAAAGAGCGACCCCTGGAGGCCAGCGAACTAGAAAACCAGACTTCAGTCCTACAACCGCAAGGAACAGAATCCTGCCAACAACCAGAGAGCTTGGAAGAGGACCCTGAGCCTCAGATGAGATTGGAACCGTGGCTGAGACCTTGATTTCAATCTGACTGAGACTCTGAACCAAGGACCCAGCTAACCTGAGCCCCAGTGGAAACTCTGAGAAAATGTATGTGTGATGTTTTAAGTAACTAAGTTTGTGGGAAATTTATTATATAGCAATAGAAAATCAATATAATACCAAACCTCAAGAATCCAACCATTGCTTCCCTGCCAAATCACCCATTTGGTTCTCATGTGAGTAAAGTATCACTGACTTTGAGGTTTGAACATATCTAGGGAAATGGGATATGAAATCTGTATTCTTTCTTAGTTGTTCCACCTGTGATGTCATCCACTTTGTCAATGGCCACTACTTATTGCCCAGGGCGATATTTACTAGGAACTGATGCCACAAAACTTGCCATTCACTGGTGTCCAGATGCAGCAGTGTGCACCTAGCCCACAGGGAGCGAGTAGGGTTGTTCAGTAGAAAGAATGCACATTTTGGAGTGAGACAGCCTTTAATTCAAACGCCAGCTTCTTTTCACACAAACTGAGACTTTGGGCAAATTCCTTAATCACCCTGAGCTTCAGTTTTCTCATCTGTAAAATGGATACAATACCAACCTCACAGCTGTGGGGTGAGATAACAAATGTCCAAGGCCAGGCAGTATCTGGCTGAACAGATACTAGAGAAATGTTGGCCCACCCCGTTGTACCCCTCCCCATGAAATCCCACAGACTATATGGAGAGTAAATAGAGCTGGTATGTCTGTAGGGGGACCCTTCCACTGTGTATGTGCAAGGATGTCCTGGGAGGTTGTGGGTTTGCTGAAGTGGTGGCAACACAACTCCTGATTGGTCCTTCCCATGACATGGATGGTGGCCAAGCCACAGAGCAGGCTTGGGTTCCTCCAGCCTTGCTGTGACCCCTGACCTGCTGTGTTTTGAGGACATGTCATCACATCTTCCAGGTCCATCCTCTTACTGTCCTCCTTTACCTAAAGGCTTAGCAGCTCCTCTTTCTGCACAGGGGCCCTCTCCCCTCACCTCTTCTCAGATTTCCTTGATCCTCTGCCAACTACACATAGGGAAACAAGAACTACCAGAATCTCGGTGAACTTTCTTCTTTCCTAGATCTAAAGGCTTTGTGCCTGTTGGTTCACTCAGCCTTATTTTAAAAACCGAGGCTCAGAAAAGTTAAGAAATAGCATCAAAAAACAACATTTGGGAACCCCAGGGGGTCCCATGAGATGAGCCTGCTTACAGGCAGAGGGTTGGGCCAGTGACTCCAGAGCAGTGCGATGAAGCAGGGAGAGGGGCCATGAAACGCTCTCATCCCCCGGAGCCTGGGGGACGTCATGAGTCATTTCGGCCCCTCCCTGCCCTCCTTCCTCCCCTGGGTCCATTCAAGATCTGGAACCTTCTCTCTCATGAAAAATCTTTTTCTCTCTCTTGTTAACTAGAAAAGCAGCTTGGCCAGGAGAAACATAACAAATATTCACTTTATTAGACCCAGGGTTTATTTTGTCCCTAACCCTCTAAAAATAACACTGGTATCATGGAGAAATCAGATAAAAAAGGCAAAAGATCTCCTATCATCTCCTCTTTGATTTTCTAGCTTAGATCCTCCCAAGCCAGAAGAGTCTCACTAGTACTGCTTTCATCTGCTCCCTACCAGGACCAACTTCCTTTGTAGCCAGTATCTGAGCATCTTTAATTTGCCTTTCAAACATAATGTTATCCACTGGAATGAACCTCTTATTGCAAAGTGATCATCGGGTACCTGTGAAATCTCCAGCACCTAAAACCGATGTGCAGAAAAGCAATGTTCTCTGTTGAAGATTAAACACGTGTACTTGTATGTATTGGAAGTGATGGGAGAATCTGCAGTCGGGAAGAAGAATGCCAGGAAAGACGAGTGAAGTACCTGGGCCCCTGCAAGAATAATTTCCAGACACAGGCACACCCAGGTTCCGTGTTGGGAAAGGAAAGTAGCATATGCAAAATACATGGCAGAGCTGAATTTTCAATTCACTACAGCCATGCTTTGGAAAAGTGAAAGAGATATTTTTAGTCCAGTGATTGATTAGGGTTGCCATGGCAATAAGAAACACTTAAGAGAAGGAAACTGAATGTAAGCAAGTCTTAAAGAGAAAGGTGCAAGTGCACTGGGAATTTCACAGTCAGTTTCTGGGTGGTGCTGGCTGCAGTTTCCACACCTGCCTAGGGCGAGAGGGGATGGTGGCTGCAGAGAACGGGCCAGGGAGACAAGTCTGAGGCTCTCCGGGGGCTCTGCACTTCAAAAACACGCAGTCGCGAAACTTCTGGAAGAACTGCACCATCCACTTGGATGATCATCATTATTGTCATGCTATACCCGCCACAGCGCCTAGCGCATGGTGAAAACTGTAAGCTAAAGGGTACTAATCCCTCCCCATACCAGTAAAGTAGCAATCATATTCTAACAGTGTGTTTCAAAAACTTACTTAATGATGCTTCACCTGGTGGGCTTGTTAAAAACAGATCCCAGGCTCCTCTCCTAATGACTTGCTTTCAGAAAGTTGGTGGAGTCCCAGAGCCCACACCTGAACCTAGAACTTGATTTTTCTTTTCTTTTTAAAATAATGTTATTCACATCCCATATTATTCACCCATTTCAAGTGTACAGATCAGTGTTTCTTAGTCTGTTCACAGAGTTGTGCAACCATCACCATGATCTTAGTTTAAAACATTTCATCACCCTAAACAGAAGCCCTGTGCCCGTTAGCAGTCACTCCCACCTCCCCCTCACACCATGCCTGAAGAAGCCACTAAGCTACTTTCTGTCTCTGACTTGTCTATTCTGGACATTTCATACAAATGGAATCATATAATATGTGGTCTTTTGTGTTTGGATTCTCTCACTTAGCATCCTTTTTATGGCAGAATAATATTCCATTGTATGGATATACCATATTTAACTTACCCATTCATCAATTGATGGACATTTGCTTCCAGTTTTTGGCTATTATGAATAATGCTGCCATGGACATTCTTGTACATGTTTTTGTGTGGACATATGTTTTTATTTCTCTTGGGTATACACTTAGAGTGGAATTGCTAGTCATATGGTACCTCTACATTTAACTTTTTGAGGAACTGCCAGATGGTTTTCCAAAATGGCTGTACCATTTTGCATCCCCACCAGTAGTGTCTGAGGGTGCCAGGTTCTCCACATCCTTGCAGCACTTATAAGTGCCCAGTGTTTCTTAATCCCAGAAAGTTCTGAAATACCTTTGGGTCAAAATGATGATCCCAGGTAACCATTCCTCATGTCCAACTGAGACACACAGACATGACTCAATACTGAGGTAAAAATGACAACAGTATGGATACTATACTATCATCAGGCAGTCTTCCAAGTACGTGGTATATAATAATTAATCTATTAACTCCATAACCCTCACATAACTCTATGAGGGATATACTACTGTTACCCCCATTTTACAGATAAGGAAACAAAGGCAGGGAAAGGTTGCGTAGCATGCCCCAAATCGTAACATTTACATGATGGAGCTGGGATGGATTCAACTCAGGCTGTCTGGCTCTGAGTTCAAGCTCATGACTCCACATCCTGCTGCCTGCTGAGTATCAGGAAAGCACACGAGTGTTTCCAGTGGAGTTGAGCGCTCAGTTGGGGGTGATGGTGCCTAAGGCCCCTCAGCATGCCCTGTGGCCACTGAGAGCAAAGAAAATATGTCCATGTGCATCCATTCAATGAGAGATGTACCTCTTTTAAACAAGCCCAAAGAAGGAAAAACAGGAGGTACCCGAAAGATAAATTGGGGAAATAATTCATTTAAGAAATTCACGGGACTTCCCTGGTGGTGCAGTGGATAAGACTCTGCACTCCCCATGCAGGGGGCCCGGGTGTTCGATCCCTGGTCTAGGGAACTAGATCTCACACGCATGCCGCAACTAAGAGTTCTCATGCCACAACTGAGGAGTCTGAGTGCCGCAACTAAGGAGCCCACGTGCTGCAACTACTGAAGCCCGCGCGCCTAGAGCCCATGCTCCGCAACAAGAGAAGCCACCACAATGAGAAGCCCGCACACTGCAACGAAGAGTAGCTCCCATTCTCCACAACTAGAGAAAGCCTGCGCACAGCAACAAAGACCCAACGCAGCCAAAAATAAATGAATAAATAAATTTATAAAATGGTAAAATATTTTGTTTTTAAAAAAACAAAACAAAAAAAACAAATAAAATGTTATGCAGGGTCGCGGTGGCCAGTGAGGTGTGTCCGTGGAACTTCCTGGACCAAAGAAGAAAAGTTTGAAAACTGCTGATTGAGCCCAATAATTCAATGCTTTGTTTCTGGTTAGCAGCCGGAATCCTTCCATGTCTGAGAGCAACACTTTACAAGGAGGCTTGGAGTCAAGAAAATTAAATGGAAGAGTTGAGAGGCTGGCTTGGGGTATATGAAGTATTTATAGGCTTTTAAAAGATCATTTCCAGGACTTCCCTGATGGTACAGTGATTAAGACTCCGTGCTCCCAATGCAGGGGGGCCGGGTTCCATCCCTGGTTAGGGAACTAGATCCCGCAGGCCGCAACTAAGAGCCCGCATGCGGCAACGAAGATCCCGCGTGCCACAATTAAGACCCAGCATGGCCAAATAAATAAATAAACATTTAAAAAAAATCATTTCCTTTTAGCTTTTATCTGGAATTCAATGCATTCCTCTCTGACCATCTTGTTCTGACTGCAAGCAACATGTGTTCCCTCCTATCAATGAACATAAAACCCTATATAGACTTGACCTTCTCTCTAATGGAACCCCACTGAAGACATCGATTCCCTGGTACTATATTCTATATTATCATATTAAATGCACTCCAAAGCCATACAGGGAATTTCAGCTTGAGATGGGATCCTTAATAAAACTGGATTTGCAAATGCTTCCTCCTGTCACTGACAGAAGACTTACATCCAGAATGTTCCAGTGAGCCTGGTGAAATAGGTGTAGAGTTTAGGATTTATTACCTTCTAGGAATCTGGGGCTGGAGCCTCTGCTGTTTGTAAAACAGGAGACTGTGGGTGGTGAATCTGTATGTAGAGGCAGTAGACAACCTAGATTTTTAAGTAACTTTCGACTTTCTTTATTCTTCATCAGAAAAATTTTATCCTTCCATTTGGACAGAAAATCTGCCCCATAGTTGGAAGGTAATATATATATACTCTTTTGTGCATAGAAAATCTTCAATAGACACAACAATTTCAAGAAGGTGTATGTCTGGTTGTCCCGCATCTACTCAGAATCTCAGTCATCCTGCAGGGAAAGATGCAAAGGAAAGAAGGGGAGATATTTGGGCTTCCTTGGCTGTTCTGGGTTCCGAGGGTCACATATGATTTTATACATCTGGGTGGGTGGTCCTAGAGACAGGATAGTTGGAAAAAAATTGCAAAGAAGATCGGTCCGGAAAAATGAGATGAGGAACCCAAGTGGAGAAAAAAAGTGGAAGAATTTTAAAGCAAAGAGAAGGCAAAAGGGAATCACATGTAAATAATAAAGATGAGGATGAATCAGAGAGTGATTTCCCAAATATAGGCTGCATCGGAAGAAAAACAGGGCCAAGGGGAGCAGTGGGGCCTGAAAGAGAAGTTGGGGAGGGTGAGAGGAAGGCAGTGTGTAGAAGGCAGAGCATGGAAATACAGCAGGAAACAGCTGTTTGTTTTCCAGCCCACAGTGAGGAAATGAATGACAGCCTCTCCGCTGCTTCTCACCAGCCTGCACCCTACACTGAGGCTTCTGTTCATTCATTAGTTCCTCCATTGATGAAGCCTCGTCCCTCTCCTGACATGCTGAGTAACAGCCACTCACTGGAGAAGCGAGGCCAGGAGGGAGAAGGAGCAAATGCATGAATGAAAGTATGTTTTCTCAACGGGGCAATGTTTGCTACTGGCACTTCTATGAAAATTGAGGAGGGAAACTAAATTCAGACTCATCCAATCTAGAGCTGGACCTGCCAAGGCAGAAATAAGCCCAGGATGCTTGTGAATACCAATAGCTACACACGACAGAGGCAGGACGAGTGAACGAGTAGGCGGAATACATCAAATGAAAAGGAACTGCATGTAAATAAGAGAGATTGGAACGAATCAGTGACTCCCCAAATATAGGTTGGCATATGGCCAGGGAGGAAACTTCCAGATTACAAGCCTTCTCAGTTAAAAATGGTAAGAATCACCCCTCTTAACCAACTGGGCAAATTCCTCACTTAAACACATACTATCATGTAGTTCTGAGTATCTCAGTGACTAGAAAAGTTGAAAGACATGGGGGCAACTTGCATTCACTTTATTTAATCACTGAAATGTACTATTTCAGTATATCCATATTTATATGTGTTTTATTTTATTTTTGCAGAAAGAAAGCTGTCCCACAAAATCTTCCAGGTTGTATTACTTTGATCTCACCAACTTGAGCTGAACACAAATTCATAGGTATCAATAAATTGTAGAAGAGAAATCTAATTTTCAGTACAAGTAGAAAATAGAAAAGAAGGAAAAGAGTACTTCTTAGGGAAATCTTCTATTGAAAATACCTTTAAACAAATATTTTTTTCTTTGGTGATTATCCTCTGCAAAGTCATTCTTAGCGGTGTTTAAAAAGATGCAAACATGGACCTAGAGATTATCATACTAAGTGAAGTAAGTCAGAGAAAGACAAATATCATATGATATCGCTTATATGTGGAATGTAAAAAAGATACAAATGAACTTATTTACAAAACAGAAACAGACTCACAGACATAGAAAACAAACTTAAGGTTACCAAAAGGGAAAGGCGGGGCGGGGGAGGATAAATTAGGAGTTTGGGATTAACAGATACACAATAGTATATATAAAATAGATAGGGCTTCCCTGGTGGCGCAGTGGTTGAGAGTCTCCCTGCCGATGCAGGGGCCACAGGTTCGTGCCCCGATCCAGGAAGATCCCACATGCCGTGGAGCGGCTAGGCCCGTGAGCCATGGCCGCTGGGTCTGCGCGTCCGGAGGCTGTGCTCCGCAACGGGAGAGGCCACAACAGTGAGAGGCCCGTGTATTGCAAAAAAAAAAAAAAAAAAAAAAAAAAGATAAACAACAAGGTCCTACTGTATAGCACAGGGACCTACATTCCATATCTTGTGATAACCTATAATAGAAAAGAATCTGAAAACAAATATACATATATGTGTATAACTGAATCATTTTGCTGTACACCTGAAACTAACACAACATTGTAAATCAACTATACTTCAATTTTTAAAAAATGCAAATAACTTTAAAAGCTACATTATGGTAGAGAAGCATATTTTAGCTTCTGCTCTCCCCCCCACCAAAATGGCTGAATTAATTTTCTTTGATGTACAAAGAAGAGCTTGGGAACAGCTAGAGCAAATGGAACTGGGATAAATCGGACAAACAACACTGTCTTTTCCAAAGTCTTCCCCAGGCAGCAATCAATTGGGCTGCTGAGATGTGGAGACAAGTCCTAGCCCTGCATAAGGACAAAGGCACTTCGGCGAATAAGCTTGTTTGTAACTGGTTCACCCGTGCAACCAAGTTCATTTTCTAAATTGAAATAAATCAGAATGCATAAGCTCACTGTCATCCCCATGTACTGCTGCCTTGGCTGTTTGGTCTAACAGAATTGACTTTGCTTGAAAAGAACTTGCAGGTTCTGTGTCACCTGATTCTTAAAAAAAAAAATCATTACAGTTGGGAGTTCTTCAAAAAAAACTCTGGTATTTGAGTCATAGTAATCTTCAGGCAACACATTAGCCCACTAAAATTTAGGGAAAAAGTAACGTTTACTGAAATAGAATTGGTCCACTGGCCTATTTAGTGGGCACGTAATAGCTCTGACCCTGAGAGAAGCTTCTGGAGCATCCCTAAGTTTTAGAAGACTGGCTTTGCAAAATCCGAGGTCTCACGGACAAACAGAGTGTGGGAAGTGTTGCACGCTACAGCCTCCTTTTGGAGATTCACAACGATACTGTTATTCTACAATAACAAAATGTGTTAAAATCAGTATAACCCGGTGTTTCCTTTACTTAACTGGCTATGAACCATCTTAGTGATAGTTATAAACGGTTCCAGACTGTTTCTGTCTAAGTTTTCTTGAAACTGGAAGACTTCTGAACTTGGCTGCTCTGACTCTATGACACCAGCCTCATGCCATGACCCATGACTCACCTGACTTCACCACCCTCTCTGGGAGGATGGCCTATGCCTGGCTCATCCAGCATCCCCAGCTGGAAGACTGTTTCTATGGCTTGGTCCCTAACAGGTCCCAGCTCATACGGCCCCATTTCTAAGAAGGGATACTTCCGTTGCCCCCTCCACCCCCAAATTACATACTGCCCCGGATACTCAGGGTTAACTGTGATGCAGAGACTTAACTCCCATCATTACCCCACCTCCATGATGCCAAAAAAGGAATATTTAGGGACCTCCATTCTATCTTAGCTCACATAGTAGCTGAGATGGCCAGATTGTCTTCTAATTTCCTTCCAAACAAGACCACTCCTAGAGTTCAGGTGTAATAATGTATTTGCCCTAGACTTGTAACTATTTCCTGGTTATGCAATTTAGGGGTTTCTACTGCCCTTGGCTGGGACTCAGTGGAAGGTGGGGGAGGGGGAGCTTAAGAAGGACGAGAGGCCTGAGAGGAATGGAGGTCGGTCTGTACACACAGCACCCATCAGCTCTTTCTATTATCGGGGAAGCTGATGAGGTCAAGATTGAAAGTGAAATTCCTATCCAGGACAGTTAGCTGCTTTCAGAAAAATACCTCTATGTCCCTAGTGCCACTCCCGGGAAGATAACCCGATTTCACCTTGGGTTAATGATGACTCAATTGTGAGCATCCCGACTTTCTTCCCCAGCGGGACTAACCCAACACTGAACAAACGCATCTCTCACTGTGGATCAGTACCATTTGAGGTTCTCATGCAAGAGTCATTTCCTACTCCCTGGTTTCTTACAGTTGAGTTTTTCTACCTCTTTCAACTAAATAATTAAAATGCTGGGTAGCACTGGACAGCCCACTACTATCTTTGAGGAACGGCTAGCCCTTCCAACTAACAGAAGGGTGCTCTCCATTTGTCATCACCTCTTCTGCAGATTCGTACTGAAAGATGTTTTGCTGGAGGGGGTGCTCATGGCAGCAAAATATATACTGCAACTGTATATTCTAGGTCACTGCTATCGACTTATAATAGCTTGAGTTTTCAATTTCTTACAAATGAGAAGAAAAGCCTTTTCTTCCCCCCTTCATTACTACTGAGGTTGAATTGATGCTGCTGAGCTATGTTCATACTCCAGTGAGGCCTTTTTTTAGCCCTAGAAAAACAAAATCGGCGACTTTGGAAAGCAGCCAGTCTCCTTGGGCACCTTCCTCTGTGACTTTATAAACTTCAGAAGAACCGGCAGGTTTTGAAGAACTGGTTAGATGGTCTGTCCTCTGGAAAATAGCTGTTGTGTTGTTCTTTGTTTACTGTACAATTAAGATTTTTTTTCCTATAACCGAGCTAAAGATATTTTTTTTCACTTCCTGGGCAAATGGTATTTCCACATAATCCTAAACACACACAGTCACTCACGGTGATGAAAAAGCTTTTACGTCTTAATAACTGTGATAACACCGAAGCCCTAGATGACCCTGAAGAGAAAGTTCCCTTAGCTGGATTTTCTCACAAATGAGGGCAGCGTGAGGTCTCAGTAATAAGCTGGACAGTCAGAAATAAGATCCAGGGGATCCTAGGAATAGACATACAATGCTCTGGACTAATCATATGTGAAAAGACACCTGTCTGGAGTATTACTGAGCCCCTCTGCCTCCCTGAGGGAGGGTGGAGTATGGTGACCCCAGTTGGGAATTTGGCTTTGGGGAAGTTTTGCTTTGGGGCACAGATAGGAAATATGGGGCTTGGAATGACATCAAGAAGAGGTATTTAGGATTAAAGGATCAGTGGATAAAGAGCCCAGTGAAATAGCATTCAAAACAGGGGAAAAGATGAAGACAATTGAAAGCCTCTGTCCTAAATCCTGGGAGCAGACCCTGTAGTCAGAGAGAAGAGTGGGCTCTTCCTCCCGGGTAGAGAGCATGAGAAAACGGCTGAGTCCTAGTCAGGAGGAGGGAGGCAGCTTCAAAATGAACACTGCAGGCCTGAAAGTGTGCACCTGCAGCCAGAGAGAAAAAAACCCAGAGGTCCTCACTGGGGAGATGGAAAGAAAAGCTGTGCTATATTTGGGATGGAAAATAAAAGTGGACTAGCTGGGAACAATGTTGCTTCCCTATGGAGAATTAAATGCAGACCTTGCCCTGAAACTCAAAGCTACCATCACCTGGCCTCCACATGTCTGGGCAGCCAGGATCCAGCAACATCACATGCCCACTGAGCCTGGAATGACCACATGGTGGACTGAATGTTTGTTCCCCTCCATTCATATGCTGAAGCCCCAACCCCCAAATGTGATGGTATTTGGAGATGGGGCCTTTGGGAGGTAATGAGGTTTAGACGAGGTCATGAGGGTGGGGCCCTCATGATGGGATTAGTGCCCTTATAAGAAGAGACCAGAGAGCTTGCTTTTGCTCTCTCTCTGCCATGTGAGGACACAGCAAGAGGACTGTCAGCAAACCAGGAAGAGAGCTTTCATTAGGAAATGAACCAGCTGATACTGTGATTGCGAACTTCCCAGACTCCAGAACTGTGAAAAATAAATGTCTATTGTTTAAGCCACCCAGTTTATGGTGTTTTGTGATGCAGGCCAAGCAGACTAAGATAGAACAGGTACCTACAGGTGGGAGTTCTACTCTCCCCAAGGTCCAGCTCAAACCCCACCTGCTCCAAGAAATCTTCCCACAATTCTCCCAGGCAGAATTTCTCTCTCCTTTGCACAATCCTCTGTTTGCACTTCGACTGTAACACATAGCACTGGTCTTCCTTGAATTACTGACAGCTATGTATTCACCTGCTCTCACGTTATTTTCCCCTACTCTGTCCCATTCAGTCCATTTCACTTCCTGAGTTAATCCTAACTGAGGCAGGAAGTACTTACGTTGTTATGACATATCACGTGATTGGCCCCACCGTTAATGTGGCATGTCAACTGCAGGACAGTTTCCTGAGTTATACAATTCTCTCTCCTCCGTTTCCCTTGGCCTGCCAATATGCCCCTGTTCTTATAACCTGATTTTTGTTCATCAGTCTCTGAGACCAGTTCTGCCCCACTGTCACCCCTCCCCCTAACAGGCCTGCCAGATAAAATATGAGATGAGGTGACTTCCCTGTGCCACAACTGCTGAGCCTGCATGCTACAACTACTGAAGCCTGTGTGCCTAGAGCCTGTGCTCCGCAACAAAAGAAGCCACCATAATGAAAAGCATGTGCACTGCAACAAAGAGTAGCCCCTGCTCACCGCAACTAGAGAAAGTCTGTGCGCAGCAACAAAGACCCAGTGCAGCCAAAAATAAATAAGTAAAAAATAAATTGAAAAAAACATGAGATGAGCCCTCTTTTAGTATAAGTATAGCCCATGTAATTTTTGAGACATACTTATACTAAAAATTACTTGCTGTTAATCTGAAAATTCAAACTTAACTGGACATTCTGTATTTTTACTTGCTAAAGCTGGCAACTTTATCAGCCCAGCATCTCATGACCAAGTAACCTATGTAAGAGGGCTGTGTCCTGTTCTCACCTGTACAGCTTTTTGAGGACTCTAGTCCTGTCTCTGAAGCTCACGGCCCCAGTGCAGGGGCCAGGGCCTTCCCTCTCACATTGCAATCGCTTTTCTGGCTGGATGCCCAGTGCCATTCATTCTGCCCAGATTCCCAGTGCCGTTCATTCTGCCCTCTGGTCTGAACCTCTGCTGTTAGCCCAGCTCAGAGCTCATCCAGGTCTGAGTGCCAGCCTGTCCCCTGAGCTGTGTGATGGCCTGTCCCACCTTGCCTCCAGAAAACTCCAGGACTTGCAGATGACTCCCAGGTTTTGACTGGAATGTCTAACTATTTCCCACCAGACTGTGACTTCCTAAAGGGCAGGGGTTATTGCTTAATGAAGCCTAGCATCTAGCAGGATGCTTTACACATTGTTGGTGCTCAGTAATAAATTACTGTTAACCTAAAATTGAAAGATGATGTTATGGGTTGAATTGGGTCCCCACTAAATATATGTTGAATTCCTAACCCCAGTTCCTCAGAATGTGATCTTACTGGGAATTAGGGTCATCACAGATGTAATTAGTTAAGATGAGGTCAAACTGGCATAAGGCAGGTCCTTAATCCAATATGACTGATGTCCTTATAAGAAGAAGAGAGAGACACAGTGAAGAGGATGCCATGTGAAGATACAGACACACACAGAGGGAAGACAGCTATGTGAAAACAGAGGCAGAGATTGGAGTGGTGCTCCCACAAGCCAAGGAATGCCAGAGGCCACCAGAAGCTAGAAAGAGGCAAAGAGGGATTCCTTCCCTACAGGTTGCAGAGAGAGCATTGCCCTGCTGCCAACTTGATTTAGACTTTTAGCTTCCAGAACTGTAAGACAATAAATTTCTGTTGTTTTAAGCCACCCAATTTGTGACACTTTGTTACGGCAGCTCTGGGGAACTACCCCAAGGATTACATTAGGGAGGAACTGACCAAAAACATGAGGGCCTAGAAGAAATCAAGTAATACTTAAAGAGTCAGAAGAGGCTGAGAATGAGACTATACAACTCTAACTTCTTCATGTTTTGTCTCCAAATTTCCTCAAGCAGAAATAATTTGTGTCCTTTTAAAAGTTTGAACTGTATGATTAGAACTGCAGCAGTACTGTGCGGCAGAGGCTGGGCAGAAGTAAAGGCTATGAGCCCCTCAGAAACCCTCCATGGCCTGCACAGAGGTGGGCACAAGAGACCAGGGTTCACGGTGATGGAGACTGGCGGGAAAGGCTTCCACGGGAGGTGCGTCCCTGTGGGGATGGCTTTGTCAGGAACCATGGTTTCCATTCTGTTGCCTTCTGTTTTCAGTACTTTAATACATAGCCTTAAAAAATGAGCACAATACCACTAAACATTTTTCAGACTTCATTTCTCTGTTAATCACCCCCATATTTCACAGCAGTGTCATGAATTTATGGAGAATAAGTACTATCAGTTTCGGGTCAAGTCAAGGTGACCCAATACTAAGGCAGCAAATAACTGCCTTTGCAAAGTTACAGGGACAAGAATTCTCTTGGCCTTGCAACTATGGATTACATTTCAAATGAAAAGTCCACGCACAAGCTTAGGGAGACGTGGGAAATGCGGTAACATCAGCTATCAATAAAATCAAATTAAATTCTAGAAAATTAGTACCGTCCAGTCTAGCGAGCCCAGTCTGCCTTGAGGGGCACCAAGATATAGTCCCATTTATTCATCCATAGAACTTCCATTTTAATGATGGCAGCTTCCAGCACTGTATGATATATAATAATAACAGAGGATTTACCATGTACCAAGGACTAGGCTGAGATTTCATGCGGATTATTTGATATAATCTTCATTTCACCCTCACGGGAAAGTTATCATATTTCCCCCTCTTACAGATCAGGAAATGGAGGCTAAAAAGGAATTAATCTGCATGACTGTTAATGGAGGCGGGATTCAAAAGATTCCGAGAAGTCTTCCTCTTGAAGACGGTGCAATTGATGGGGCTGGGGAGTGCTGTCTGGGAACCACTTAATTGCCTGCTATTTATGGGCAACTTGCTAACAGTTTTCCATACATTAGATCAGGGGTTGATAAACTATAGCCTGGGGGTCAAATGCAGCCTACTGCCTGGGTAAACAGGACCAAGCCCATATCTCTACATATCATCTCTGGCTGCTTTCTCAGAGACAGAGAGTGTTTGGCCCACAGAGCAGAAAATATTTAGTAGATGACCCTTTACAGAAAAAGTCTCCTAACCCCTGTGTTAGATCATTGAATCTTACTACTAGTGGCTCTATGAAAAAGGGATTATCCCAATTTTAGAGAGGAAGAAATTTAGGTTCACAGAAGTTAAGTTCCTTGTTCTAAAACAGTGTTTCTCTGACCTCTAAATTGTAAAGATTGTATTTTGCCATAGAACTGCCTTTTTTTCCCCAAAGATAGGGACATCGGGGAGGGTGCTATATATATTCCTTCATTTCATAAAAGAAAAGACATTTTAATACCCAAGAATGATGGTTCTAATTATCAACAGTCCTTTAAGTGGAATAAATTTAATTTTATGAAAAACTTTTTTTTTTCTTTCATTTTGCAAAGGATGGGTGAGAACACAGTAATGGACCAGCATGAGTTCAAGAACTGGCAGCTGTGGGTCATTTACTTAATAACTTTAGCTAATAAGAACCAGAGGATATTCAGGCCTACCTGACTCCAAAGCAGGTGACACTTTTGTATCTGTTGGGACTACCCATCTACCTTTGACCCATGCATTCCTTCTGTCATTCAATAACTATTCATTGAGAATCTACTATGTACCATGTATGTACCATGCTCATACCAAGGACATGAGGAATCATTTTTCTCCATGTAGTTCTCACCATCTCTCTCCCCTTTGGCTGTTTTGATTAAGACTAAAAACTCAACTCCATCACATCTCAGTTAATCATTTTCTTCTTATGACAGTTTGACCCGTTTGTCATTGGGGAAAATGATCCAAATGAAAATACCACAACACAATGACCTTATAGACATTTTTTTTTTAGTGTAAGTAATGACTCTACAGGCTCTTAGGACAGGTAGAAATTAAACGACTTTATCAAGCCACCGAGACTGTCCAATCTGAGTAAAATAGTTTGAACGTACGTCAAAAGTTTGACCTTTCGTTTCAAGGTCTTCCTATGAGGGATCAGGTCACAGACTATAAGGAAAAGCCTCACCTTCCATTGATAACTACCACCATCTCTTTAATACCACATTGCTAGAAACTGTTCTATTACAATGAACTATCACAAGTAGAGCAGTCAAGCTATTTAAAAATACAAGCAAAAGTTAATTATGTAAAGGCATTTTAAATTAACATTCATACTCTTGAACAAATGAGAACATTCAAATTATTGCATTATATATAACTATGTAATAGCCTACATTTAAATATTTCTGATTCTGAATTATTCTTCTATTTTTTTTTATTACATTGATAAGATGAGAAGCACAAGGGAAGTTCCAATTACTCCACTGATCTTAGGCTGAATATTTTTAAATGATTAAGTGAAACTTACTGTGTATTCTGGTCCCAGATGTTCATTTGGACAAGAGGGAAAAGAAAAAAGAGAGAAAAGGATGATTTAGACCACACTTATATGCAATATAAAACCACAGAACTAATAAATATTGCTGAATTATAATTATTAAAATTGTGGTAAAGAAACCTTCCGAGGATTAAACCTTCATAAATACTAAGTGTCTCCATGTTTGCTCTCGAAACTCTTTCACATACTTCTGTGGTTGGGTAGATAAGGAGTGTAAGGTAAGATTCAATTAGCCTATAGGTTTGTGGCTAATTAAAAACCAAAGAGTTGGCCTTAGAAAAGCAGAATTAAAGACTAATAATTCCAGTAGAGCATTTCATTAACCACAAAGGAAATCTTTTAAGTGGAAAAGCAGCTTTTAAAACCAATAAGACACTGTTAGGATGACATTCAAATGGGATCTTGAATTTTCATGTGTTCGAGGGCAGGAACAAAACCTTCTAAATTTTTGGCCACAGTGTCTAGTTCAGTACCAACACTGAGTGTTATTATCACTCCACTACAAGTGAGGAAGAAAGTGATTTTCATATTATCCTATTGCAAAGGAAGTGGTTTGGAGCAGAGAGACCCAACAGAACCTTTTATATAAATTATAGTCAGGTTTTGTTTTGTGTGGGGGGGGGCATTTGCAAAGCAAACAAGTCAAAATAAACAACTTGTTTATGAACAAACCCCAACTCAACATTATTTGGGGATTACTGAGAAAAGAGGGAGAAATAAGGATCATGAAATCTCTAGAAATGTCACTAAAAAGAGTTTCCCTTTTCTCCTCCATGTGTTATTTACTACAATCGCTTTAAGAAGGAAGATGGAATCGTTTAGCTTAAGCCCCCCAACCCCCTGCTAGGAAGAGTGCTGACCTAAAAGTATGGAGGCAAAGGGTCAGGGAGATATCACAGCGTTCCCACCAGTCCCTGCTTGGATAATCCACCCTCAGTCAGTGAAATCTGAATCCTCCTATGTCCTTGCATGGATACATGCAACATACTGGGTGTACAAGAACTTACCTGTAATCGTGTAGGGATAATAGTTCCACGCCTTCTCTGTAACATAAAATATCTTGGGAACAACAGCTCTAGCCCAACTAGGCAGTTTGCTAAGACGAAAGAAAGAAAGAAAAAAAGACAATTAGAGTCTGTCCAGGGCCTCACCCTGCTACCATATTTTTCCGGAGAAACTGACTGCTAGAGAAATCAGAGGACTTCTACTTCCGCTCTTCTCTCTGTAGCCACTTGGTCCCCACCTCCCTGGTCTTTACCATAGTTAAATCGTCCTCGGTTCATATTTAGGACATGTAGGATGGCCACAGACACTAGAAGGCAGGAGAGAGGCACAGAACGGATTGGTTCCCCAGAAAGAACCAACACTGCCAATACCCTGATTTCAGACTTCTGGCCTCCACCCTGGGAGGAGATAAATGTGTGTTGTCTAAAGCCACCCAGTTCACAGCCATTTGTTGCTGCAGCCCCAGGAAACTAATGCAAAGACAGAGTCATTCCTCTGGAACAGGCACCCGGGCAGCCATTTGCAGAAAACATTCTCAAAACAAGGAAAACCCAAGGGCACAGGTCCCAAGACCCTTGGTAAACCAAGGACGAATTAAGTTTTGCTTTGCTTTGTTCTGTTTTCCTTCTGAGGCAAACTCTACAGCTTACTGCAGGCCCAGAGAATTCCTTTAAATATTATATTTAAATATATAGAATGATACACTACTGAAGGATGGCTGCATGATTTTATTCCCCCCCATCACTCTACTGTGGCATTTTCTGTCTTTCCAGATGCTACCATTTTGTTTCTTTCCTATGCTGGTGCCTACAGCTAAGTGTCTGGGACACCAACGTCTAGCAGTACCTCACACCCAGAGCGATGATGCAGACTCCCAGCTCCTGAGGGCTGCGTGTTGGCAATAAAGAACATCAAGAAGCGGTTGTGAATTGCAACCTGATCTAGCTAAGAGAGGGGGGACATCAAGGTAAAAGAACCCCAAATCCCCAACCCCTCTTGGACATGGGGTTTAAATGACATCCAGAGCCAGTGAAATACTGTGCACCTTGCATGTCTTCCCAAATTGTTTCTCTTATTTCTGACAGTATCCAGTCCCTGCTTTTTAAAAGACAAATATGTATTTTCGATGGCTGGTCAGACCTAACACAAAGAAAGCTCCAGGCCGATACTCAGCGCTAAAACAAATGGGGAAATCAGAGCCGCGTCCCCCGCCCCTCCCCACCCCCCGAAGCCGGGTGAATGTCAGATGGAGGCCACTGCTCTCAGGTGTGCTATGAGGGGCGCACGGAGCAGTTTTATGATTCACAGGACAATTCTTCTTGCTCATCTAACGCAGAATGTCTCACTCCCATAAAATCATCTCTGCAGTAACTGCTCATTTACCTTCCCTTCAATCTGCTTAGAAGGAAGGGGCTGCTTCCCAACAGGGGTTTTTACAGCTTTCGCCTAGGATTTATTCTTTCAGTCACTGAAGCTGGAGGGTAACTGGGGTCAACGCTGAGAGTGGGAAAGTCGCGTTGGGCTGGCTTGCGGGAAGTGGTCACGAGCATAACGTCCCCCAGGTGCCCTCCTGTTTGCCACCACACCCCAGAGTGATATGCCAAAGTGTCATACAGGGAGGTGTGGATCTACTCACAGGCAAGTGGTTTTCTTGTGCTTTTAACGGGACCAAAACAGGATTGTGGAATCTCCCCAAGGTAAGTTAGGCATTGTTCAGTTTAGACAAAGTACTTATGTCTCCTTACAAGCATTAGAGCCCTTTCTCCACTGTTCTCTAGTGCGGGGGGTGTTCCGTCTACACTGCACCCCTCCCCAGATTCACCAGCCTCCTCTTGATACCACTTTGGGACCCAAGTCTTCCTCCCTCCATAACTCAATCCCTCTGTCATTTAAAAAGTCTCAAAAAAAAAAAAAAAAAAGTCTCCCAGCAGAACCACATCCCTAAGCAACAATCATTTTCTGGAAGGAAGATGACAAACACTGGCCATTTTCCACTCATGTTGAAACTTGTCCTATTTGTAAGTGGTCACGACTCCAGGCTCTAGAATCTTTATCTTAGCTGCTTCATCCACCGATGTATGCAGAACTATAATCAAATACCTTTTCCAACAAAACGCCCGAAAACACGTAACATTTAGCCAAGATGGCTGATACAATCTTATGTGACTTCTAAACAGTCTGGAAAGGAGGCCCTTCTGGTATAATCCATTTACCAGGCCAGGCACAGGAGGTGTTGGAACAAATTCTGTGATATGCCATTTAAATATTTTTAAGTCCACTAGAGACCTTCTCCTAGCCCCTGACTTCCCCAGAGCACATTCAACATTCAAACCATTTTTGTCTGAGAAAGTAAAATTCGTTTTTCCATGCAGCAATAATTTATCAGGGCTGCAAAGGAAAATGGAATTAAATTAGACCCCACTGCTGCTGTCCCTTTCGTGATGTATACTGCCTACAATTCCAAGGAGAAGCCTGTCATTCAAACTCACTACCTGGCATCAAACAAGAACCTCTCTTCTGGAAAGGTGGCATGACTTGAATCACGTCCTCTTGGTCCAGTGGCCGAGACTAAACCTCCCAAGACCATCTCACCATGGCTCAGGCTTTAGGGACACTGAGGAAAAAGACAAAACTCTAAAACCTTTAAGGAATTAGGAAACGTGCTGATGTGGAATGCTACCACATTTCCCCAAAACCTTTGTCCATGCCTACCAAAGATAAACTTTTCAGATTGTTTTGTTTCTTACTTCTTTACTTCACATGGAACAGAACATACATCAGTGACAGCTGGTCAACTTGTCCCAGGTTAAATGGGACTGTCCTGGTTCTGAAACAGGAGAGAAGGGGGCAGGGCACAACCTTTGAAAGAATGACATAGCCCGAGGACATGACATAAACTGATTAGAACCAAATGGGTCCAAGATGGTGGACAAGTCAACTGCACTAGACCTTGAGCCTTAGTATACGCTCACATCAGTAAGCTAAATGACACACCCAAAGGCACCGTGACAGTTCCAAGACCGACGACCATAAGGATCAAAAAGTGGGCGGTGACCCAATTACTGGAAATCCCCGCCCCTTCCTGAAATAGCTGGAATACTCCTCCCACTTATTAGCCTATGAAATTACCCACCCCTATAAAAACTGACAATCCCATACCGTGGTGCCTTTCTCACCTTCTGAGGTGGCCCACACTCTGTCTGTGGAGTGTGTTTCTCTCTAAATAAATCCATTTCTTACCTATCACTTTGTCTTTCACTGAATTCTTTCTGCAATGAGACGTCAAGAATCTGAGCTTCATTAAGTCCTGAAACCAGGTGTGTGATCTCAGTTGGAAGACTGGGTGTTGGCCGGGTCTGAGTCCCAATCAGGGTTTTGGCTGGGTTTGAGTCCCAGTCTGGGTTTTGGCCAGGTTCGAGCCCCAGCCATGTGGGTTCGAGTCCCAGTCAGGGTTTTGACCGGGTTTGAGTCCCGGCCACGTGGGTTCAAGTCTGTATTTGACGTGCACAGTTTCAGCTGGTGACCACAAAGAGACAGTGATAAGGTAAGAAAATGTTGAGAGTCAGCTCTTGGTCCTAAAGAGGCCCGTGGGATGCCACAAGCCATGCATACTGGGGAAGATGCTCTGCCAATGTCTGCTCATTTTTTTTTTTTCTTTTTTGTGGTACACGGGCCTCTCACTGTTGTGGCCTCTCCCGTTGCAAAGCACAGGCTCCGGACACGCAGGCTCAGCGGCCATGGCTCACGGGCCCAGCTGCTCCGCGGCATGTGGGATCTTCCCGGACCGGGGCTTGAACCCGTGTCCCCTGCATCGGCAGGAGGACTCTCAACCACTGCGCCACCAGGGAAGCCCTGTCTGCTCATTTTTGACTGGCGGGTCAACCCCGTATACTTATGTACATCCAACAGCAGGTCCAGGACAGAATTATTAATCTCTGTACTCTTCTCCTTGACCCTGAGGTTTTTATCCTACATTCTTGTATTCTTGTTCATTCCTGCTCTATTTCTTTCTTTCTTCTGTTAACCCCAGAAGACCTGTGTGACCACCAAGGTGTACTTTTTATTGTTTTTACTCCCCTCCCCCTGACACTCACAAGTGCTGACCCTTTATTCCCAGCTTATATCTAGACCAACTCCTGTTCATCATCAACACCGTTGGGGATGTCTTCTGTGCCATCTCTTTGCGACTTCTGGGGAACTAACACCTGGTTGGGAGACTATCTTGGAAGGGATAGCATCTAAAACTAAGTGCAAATCTTGACTAAATTGCGTGGTGGATTTTGACTTAAGAGTGGAATTTTGGATAGCTCAGGTGTTAGAGACATCACCTCAGGCTTGTCTGAAATGGGTCAGGGCTGCATCAATCCCAACCAATACTCCTCTGGGCCATATACTCTGGGGTCAGGAAAGATTTGGACAACAGGAATTAAAAGGAAAAAAACTTAGTGCGTTATGTAATCAAGTTTGGTCACAATATGAGTTAGGAAATTTAAAATGGAGTGAAGTACCCTATGTTCAAATTTTCATGGCCTTGTATCTAGGCAATGGAACCCAAAATGAATTTAAGGCATGTGTAGCTCGGGAGGGATAACTCTAGGAAGGACACAAAGGACTTAATAAATGTGATTAGGGCTTCCCTGGTGGCGCAGTGGTTGAGAGTCTGCCTGCCGATGCAGGGGACACGGGTTCGTGCCCCGTTCCAGGAAGATCCCACATGCCGCGGAGCAGCTGGGCCCGTGAGCCATGGCCGCTGAGCCTGCGCGTCCGGAGCCTGTGCTCTGCAGAGGGGGAGGCCACAGCAGTGAGAGGCCTGCGTACCGCAAGGAGGAAAAAAAAAAAAAGGACAGTTTGTGCTGTGATTCTGGGAAAAGAAGCCTGCCTCGTGTCAGTTCTTGGAAGGCTCTGCATGTGGAGAGTGTTAGGGTAATGTGGCAGGGGTGTGGGGAGCACCCAGGGGAGCCAGCCACATGTGTCAACATCATCAGGCAGGAGCGAGGCACAACCAAGGTGGAAATCACTTGACAAGATGCCCTGTAAGATCCCAACCAGGCCTAAACATTCTGTTTCTGTGATGTTCCATGGGAGTAGCTGAGGGGGCAGAAGGCAGGGGACCCGGCAGCATGAGAAGCCTTGGCGTGTTCTTAAGGATTGAGATGGGGACCAAATAGAAGAGCATGGACTGAAAGGTATGTTAGGAAGAAGGCTCTACGTGCTCTATTTTCTCCAGTATATATATATATATTTTTTTTTTAAATAAATTTATTTCTTTATTTATTTATTTTTGGCTGCCTTGGGTCTTCATTGCTGTGCGCAGCCTTTCTCTAGTTGCGGAGAGCGGGGGCTACTTTTCATTGTGGTGCGCGGGCTTCTCATTGCAGAGCATGGGCTCTAGGCACGCGGGCTTCAGTAGTTGTGGCTCACAGGCTCTAGAGCGCAGGCTCAGTAGTTGTGGTCCACGGGTTTAGCTGCTCCGTGGCACGTAGTATCTTCCCGGACCAGGGCTTGAACCTGTGTCCCCTGCCTTGGCAGGCGGGTTCTTAACCACTGCGCCACCAGGGAAGTGCCAGCAGGTGGCTTCTTAACCACTGCACCACCAGGGAAGTAACATCCAGTATATATTTAAAATACTATTAATTTATTTAATATTATATTCTATACATATAGAATATATATTTATATAGAATATATGACTGAATATTCTAAAATATATAATGTTCTTATATACATGGCTATTGTTTCACTCCCGTCACTCATAACTAGAACGCGTTCCCATCAGGGCAGGGATCTTTGTCCTGTCCACTGCTGCTCACCCAGCCAGCACCTAGAATGATGCCTGGCACACAGCAGGTGCTCAATAAATATTTTCTGAATGAATGAAGATCGTCTCTGGATATTCAGAAGTCAGCAATAACCATGAAGAGTCTTTCAAAATAGTGTGGAAATAAGCTCTTAAGTCAGAGTCTCTGGCCCCGACACTTCCTCTTTGACCTGTTGCCTGGGTAGTGAGCTCTCCCTCTGCCACATGAGCTGTGGGCAGTTAGCTCATACTGTGGGGAAGATCTGGGAAGAACAGGAAGAAGAAATGTGAAAGAAAGACCCAAGCCACAGCAACAAGGCTCTACCAATGAGCTGGTAGGTAAGGTGAAGTGACCAGCTGGTGGCTTTGCTTATCCAGTAAAACAGGATTCATGGCTTAGGGAAGCTGTACCCTCTCCTACCCAGAGCCACGAGAAGCCAGGAGAGGTTGCCCTGCAAGGCAAGAGCCATGTAGTGGGAGAAATGTTCGCGTCGTGCAAATCGATTCACGCATTAGGCGGAATCACCGTTAGAAGCTGGCAACCCTCCCTGACTGGCAGCTGCCAGCACAGCCTAATTAATCCAGTAGCGGTAGTGGAGAAGAACATGACACTTCATGACTGATAAACAAGCCTAAAAATAGGCTCCATCTTTTCTCCAATGCCCCTCCACCCCCACCAGATTCCCTCTCCTCATGGGCTTCAGTGGGAGGGGACTGGAGTGATGCTAGGGATGAAATGAAAATGAAAGGGAACAAAAGAAAAGCCCCACCCTCACATGATTCTGGACAACAGGTTTTATTTAGAATTGCTGTTCCAGAGTTTGATTAGTATCTTGCCTCCTTTCCCTGGATGCCAGTTGAAACCAGGATTTTTGAAGACAAGCCAAGAAATACCACTTATTTGGTTAACTGAACTGGATCAAAGGCCCAAGGACAACCACCAAATGTACTAATGTATTAGAACTAATGTAATGTTCTAAATGCATTAGGCAGCCACCCAAATGTACTGCACATAACTGTATCAGACGCTATAGGAAGGGCCAGAGAGTGGAGTAACCCCACAGTACTGGGAGATAAGAGGCAAGTACTAAAAGGATAAATGGCATTTGAAAAAGACATTATGCTCAATTCAAAAATGGGCAAGGGATTTCAATAGACATGTCTCCGAAGAAGACATATAAATGGCCCATGGGCACATGAAAAGATGCTCAATGTCATTAGTCATTAGGGAAATGCCAATCAAAACCCAAGCAAGATACCACTTCACACCCACTAGGATGGCTGTAATCAAAAAGACGAACAATAACAAGTGTCGGTGATTATGTAGAGAAACTGGAACCCTCATACATTGCTGGAGGGAGTGTAAAATGGTGCAGCTGCTTTGGAAAACAGTCTGGAAGTCCCTCTCCCCGCCCACTAGTAGCCTGGCTTGACCTGGGAACTCAATGGGAAGCTTATGTTTGGAATTTTATTTTATTTTATTCTATTTACTTATTTTTTTGGCCATGCCATGCAGCTGGCGGGATCTCAGTTCCCCAGCCAGGGATTGAACCCAGGCCACAGCAGGGCAAGTCTATAACCGTAACCACTGGGCCACCAGGGAACTCCCCATGTTTGAAATTTTAGAACAAATGATAGAAAGAAAAAATGGACAATTCAGACCCACCCACAGCAGCCACGATGGTAATGGCAGAATGAAAAGGTCAGTTTCACTTAAAGATGGTTGTCATCATTGCTGCTCTTGGCCTCTTGGAGCTGCCCTGAGAGCTGTCCATTCTCAAGCCTCCAGATAATTGTGTGGACCACTAACATCCTTACACAAAATGTCCTTTCTGGTCAAGACAGACTCAGAGAGGAGGCCCTGATGACACAGAGACTGAGTACTTCCAATGCCCCAAATAGTTGCTTTGGGTAATAAATCAATAAAGCAGTTTCTGAATGTGATTTGTCTTCCCATACAGATTGACATAAGGAAGAGCATGCATTCCCTTTGCCAGCTCGTGAATTCAGGTCCACAGGACATTGATATTTCTCTGCGTTAAGTTATTTATTTATTTGGCCACACTGTGTGGCATGTGGGATCTTAGTTCCCCGACCAGGGATTAAACCCGTGCCCCCTGCATTGGAAGCGTGGAGTCTTAACCACTGGACCACCAGGGAAGTCCCTCTGCGTAAATTATTAAGTGGGCACTGGAACATCTTGGCTACGTCCAGTCCAACTCTCAGGACCCACTTCCCTGTGGTCAGTGAAGGGGTCCACAACATGCTACAGTGACATCAGGATTATTTTGAGCTGAAGACATTTGAGAATCCAACAGTCGCAGAAAGACACTTTTTCTGAACTCCCCTTATCTGTATAAAAACAGAACCTCCCAAAAGAATTCAACTGTCGTAAATCCCCTCTCCGTGAGTTTCGCAACCAGAGAAGATTGACTCCGATCACCAGAGACAAGAAGTAAGCACCAGGATAAGAAATCACCTAAATAGACATTGTCACAATGTCTATCTTGTCTCCCATCCATTCTCCTAAGGCCTCGTTTATTTTTCATACAAGACATTTGTTTTCCCATAAGTCTCTTTTCTCTCCCTCATTAAAAATTGTATATAAGGGCTTCCCTGGTGGCACAGAGGTGAAGAATCCGCCAGCCATTGCAGGTGACACGGGTTCGTGCCCTGGTCCGGGAAGATCCCACATGCTGCGGAGCAACTAAGCCCGTGAGTCACAACTACTGAAGCCTGCGCGCCACAACTACTGAAGCCTGCGCACCTAGAGCCCGTGCTCCGCAACAAGAGAAGCCACCGCAGTGAGAAGCCTGCACACCGCAACAAGGAGTAGCCCCTGCTCGCCGCAACTAGAGAAAGCCAGCGCGCAGCAACGAAGACCCAACGCAGCCATAAATAAATAAATTAAAATTTATTTTAAAAAAATGGTATATAAGCCCCAAATTCTAACCACCCCTTTGAGTCACATTTTTCTGTATGCTCTTGCCTATGTACATGAATAAAAACTTGTCTTTTCTCCTGTTAATCTGTCAGTTTCAATTTAATTCTCGGAACCCGAATCACCAATAACTAAGTAGACTGAAGAAAAGTTTTTCCTCCTTGACACCACTCATAAGGTGGACAGATGAACTTACAAATAATGGAATCGGTTGATCTAGGACCCTACTTTGATCAGAATACAAGAACCATGTCTTAATTATTAAGAGATTCTCTCCAACACCAGAGCAATTTGTTACACATTGTCAATTTCAGTACACACTCATTTAATGAATTACAATTACAAAGCAGCCTCACCAACATGGCAGTCCCATGACCTGTGCATGCAGGACATAGGTTAACTCGAGGTGGGTTAACTTTAGTTTGTAACTACAAAGTAGTAGGTTTGGTTTACTTTTATGATTACGAAAATACTTATTATTTTATAGCTATGTCACATACCAATTTTTTCTTTCTTTCTCTCTTACTAAACCATAATCTCCCTGGTTCTGAGATAAAATAATGGACCTACTTTAGATTTGTGCAAAAGGAGCTAAAGGTATTTTTTTTTCCTGTGCCTCACTGGTTATTCATTTATGTATGCTGGAGGAGAGATGAGATAATATCTGAAACAGACTTTAAGCATAGAAAATTAGGGATGAAAAGGATCTGAAAGGTTGTCCATTGTAACCACCTACTTGATGTTTGAATCTACTCAAGGACAGCCTGACAAGGGTGTGTTCTGCTTATGCTCAAACACCCCCAGCAGCAGCATAATTGACTATAAGTCACCTTACTTTGCTCTCTGATGGCTCAAATACTTAAGATTTCTTCCTTAAACTAAGGCTAACTTTTTCTCCTGGCATTCTCACCCATTGGTCTTAGTCTAATTGGTCCTCTTGAGGTCATCTAGAATACATATGCCTAATCCTTCTCCCACCTGATCAAACCATTATACACCCAAGTCTAGCTTTTCTAGGTTAAATGTCCTTGGTTTCTTCCGGTATTCTTCGTATCACTTGGGTTTCTAATCCTAAGATTCATATGAACAATTCTGGAAAAGTTCAGTAAGTAGGAGAGACTCACCCTACCAGACATCAAGACTCCTTATAAAGCTGTAGTAATTAGGAATTTTAGGATTATATTCTCAAATTCTGTTTAAAAACAACCTGGTTGGCATTTTAATTAGTTTTGCCTTAAATTTATAATTGATTTGGAAATTGGTGGCAACTTTATTACATAGCTTTTCCCATCCATGAATATTCTCATTTGTCTAGGTTTTTTAAAATGTCCTCTGCTAATGTTTTATATTTTCCTCCGAAAAGATTTTGTATATCTTGTGGATTCTTTACTGGCTACCTTTAGGTTTCCTTTCTCTTATAAATGGAATTTTTAAAAATTATTTTTTCCATTTATTGCTCCCGCTCTATAATAGTGTTACTGATTTTTGTATTATGAATTTTATACCCAGCAATCTTGTCAAATTCTCAAATTGATGTTAACAATCAGTCATAAATCTGATCAGGTCATAAATTACTATTATTATACTCTGAGGTATTTGATTTGCTAAAGTTTCATATAGGATTTTCCTGTCTATGTTCTTAACTGAAAGCAGTCTATAAGCTTCCCTTTTATACTGTTACTGTTCAGTTTTGTTATCAAGATTCATGTGGTAGGCACTATTAGTTACCTTCCCAGCCATCACCATGTATTTCCCACCTCCTTTCTTAGAAGCAGATCGTGCCTCTCTTGAACATCTTTCCTTTTTTAATCTGGGAGGAAAATCTCACATCTCATTGGCTGGAACTAGGTCACATGCCATCCCTAGCTGCAAAGGTGGCTGGGAAAATAAGTATCTGACATTTTAAACCCGTGAAATACTTAGAAATTTTTACATTTCTAAATGATGAGGGAGTTCATTTATTGTTGCTACCAATTTCTTATTGTCATGCTCTTTAATCAGCCAACAGGATCTACACAATATTGATTTTCTGGTATTTGAGACTGGTTTCTGGCCTACTTTGTATAATCAGTTTTTATACACTTCCGTGTGTGTCTGAAAGGCATGTTGGTTCCAGGGTCTATTAATGTCCACTAGATCAAGCTTGTAATTCTGTCATTTACATCTTCTCTATGTTTGTTCAATTGTTTGTCTATTCGATCTATCAGTTTATTAAACAAGTAGGTTAAAATCTCCCACTATAACTTTAGGCCACTTGTGATTTTGTCCGTGTTGCCATATCTTTGTTGAGCTAGGTTCAGGTTTAGGGTTTAACACCCATTATTATTGTGATCACTGACACATTTCAATTTATCATCTGACAAACAAAATTTGTTTTCTATTTACTGTGCTTTTTGTAGGCTTCTCTTTGTTCTTCCTCTGCCTTCTATTGGATTGGTCAAGTTTTCTCTTGGAAGTTACATATTATTTTACTATTCTTTTAGAGGTTACCTTTACATTTTGAATACACATATTTGCCTTAAATTAAAAAAAAATATTTGTTTATTTATTTGGCTGAGCCAGGTCTTAGTTGCAGCACGTGTGATCTTTTAGTTGTGGCATGCAGGCTCTTAGCTATGGCACGCAGTACCGAACCCAGTCCCCCTGCATTGGGAGCACAGAGTCTTAACTGCTGGACCACCAGGAAAGTCCCTGCCTTAAATTTTTAAAAATTAATAAACATCTCTTTTTTCTTCCTAGATGATATTAGCAAATTAGAGCACTTTTTTTTTTATTATACTTACTACCCTCTCATCTTCTGTTATTATTGTCTGTTATTTAAATTCCACAAATATATTTCCAATTACTAATTATTCATATATTTGAAACATTCTATGCTCATTCAGATTTGTCCAGATGTTTACCAATTTCTTTGTTTACTATTATTTCTAGATTCCCTCCTCCTATTTCTTGGTTTCAATTTCCTTTTACTTCAAGTACAACCTTTAGTAGTTCTTTCAATCTGTGTCTCTGAGTAGTAACCTTTCTCAGCCCTTGATTGTCAGAAATGATTTTTTTTGCACCATTCTCAGTCCCAATACCCCATTTACATGCACCGAGGCCACACTTCCTGTCCCCTTATGGGAATGACATCCACAGCCCCTAGGTGTCAGGGCCCACACTCAGTTCTGACACCCCCCAGCTTACTTAGCATTAACTCATCTGCTTTCCACTCCAGTTAGTTTCCTCTTTATTTCTAGTACCTGAAGATTTCCCTTTCTTTGCTTTGAACTCAGCTTTATATTGTTATATTTCATCCTGTGTCTGTCATATGAGGTGGGGGGAGGGTCCATATTAATCCTGTTAGTTATTATTACTGGAAGTCCAGATATTCTATTTATAACAAATTTCCCTCTTACTAATGTTTAGTATTCTCCTTGAAAATAAATGTCATATATTTTGATAGAGAAAACAGACATGACAGAGACAGCTGGACACTTCTTGTTCTGTTTCAGGAAAAGTTATAAAGTTTTCTAATTTCTTGAATTTGGTACACAGGGAACATTCCCCAGGCAATAACTTTGGAAAATGCAATCGTCTGCCGAGAAATGGAATTTTCTGTAGGTTTGTATCTATTTTCTTGCACCGCCCCCCTGCCCCACTTCTCTTTGCTCTACAGAGGTGATCGATGCTCAATATTTGATTTTGAGTACACCCTTTGCACTAAGAATGCCAAAGCAGCATATTGAGAAACCTCTCTCTGCAAGGAAGCCATCCTCAGGCTAGACCCAGAGCTCAGCTACTCCTGCAAATCAACAGCTGGCTGCAGGCTGCACGGGTTCCAAATCCTGGGAATTCACAGCTACTGACAAGTGAACAGGATCAATCTCATCTGCATTTCATTGTGACTCAGGAATTCCCTGGTACTGCTTCCCTGGGAAGATTAAAATGTCTTGGTTTAATCAGCCAGTGTCAGGATATTGGCCTGAGAGATTTCCAAACACCCTGACAGAACACAAACCCTCCCATCAAGAAGAAATAGTCCCCTTCAGCCTGTCGAAGGGTAGAGGTCATACAAGAATGGGGGAATCCAAATATGGCTCCTCTCAGAAACACCTGACCGTGGCACTGAGCATGGAGAAATATTCACAAGTGTCTGTTTAAACTGGGGACACAGTCCAGCTACTATGCTGGAAGTGCTTTCTGGATGAGAAAAGGCCAATAGGAGAGGCCATAGATGGTGGTAAAGAGTATTCATGGAGATGATAGCAATGACCACAATGGTCATATGCTGATTCACTGACATAGTCAGTTACTTTTGAGAAAATATGGCACGTGACTACAAATGTTCTGACCCAGAAAATTGAAAGGAAGAAAATGACCTGGAAGGGGGGTGTAAGGTCGGGAGAAGATCAGACAAGCCCCAACAATCAATTATGTCATTAGTGATAAGAAAACAGAAGAGATTAAAGAATGTATTTTGCAAAACAGAAATGGCAGTCCTGATCAGCGCTGGTTGATCATCCTTGAATCTTTACCCTTTCAGAGGAGAGATGACAACCTCTACCTTGGGAAGGATGGGTCTACTTGAGAAACAGAAACCACCCGAGTACTCCATATCACTTTGGTCACAGGTGACCGGTGGTTTTGTCATCTCCCTTTGCAGACACCCGAGTGGTCACTCGGCAGGAAGTGGAAATCTTACTGAGTCAAGACCGCAACAGCACACGACCACATTCAGCACTTACTTTTGTACAACTTACAGGCAAAGCTGCCTCTTTCCTTCTGCTAACCCGGGACCACGGGTGAAGACAAAGCCCTTTAATTCTTAAGATCAGATTTCATCTTAACATGTCGTGGAAGGGTTGGGAGAGGTAAGAAGAAAGCTCCTCCTGATGAAAACGCGCTTGAGGACTATTTTGCAGAACGCAGGGGTTTCTGTTTTTGGCAGCAACTAGACTGGCAGATTTGGAGGGCGGATGTAAAGACTTTCCAAGTCACCTTTTTATCCCAGACAGTCACAGCCTCTACCTCAGTCTTGCAGTGGGGCTGGGTGGGAGCCCCCGGGCAGGGTGGGCGCCCAGAGGCGGAGCACCGGCTGCCAGGACTTACCTGTTGAGATACACGCGTTTCTCCGTGAACTGCCCGTTCCCATGGTGAGGGTCCTCGAAGGGCTCGTTCTGGACGACCTCCACCCCTTCTCCTCGGTCGCTCTGTTCGTGGCTGTGCTTGCTGATCATGTACAGCTGTCCGATTTTGTACTACAAAACACACAGACACAGAGGGGTCAGACCCATCGCTTGCCTCCGAAAACTGCCCCGGCGCCACCACCGCCACTGCGCCGCAAGCAACTCAGAGCATCAGCACTTCCTGTTGAGAAAAGAAATCAGGCACGTGGGCCTGATGGTACTCTTCCTCAGGAAGAAGGTGGAGAACGAGCTGTGAGTAGAATGCAGAAACGGCCTGTTCCTGTGAACACTTTGCATCACCTTGGCAGATGCTTGCCGGTGTGGCCGATGGCCTTCAAGGGTTGGCAGCCGATCAACCAACCCATGGGTAGCGGCCGGGAGGTGGGCACGCTGGAGTCTCCCTTTCCACTCTGGCCCTACAGGGTTAAGTGGCGCTGAAGTCCTATTCTGCTTGGCTCAAGACAGGCTCAGACAGGCTAAGGTTTGTGATTTCTGTCCCTTCTTTCTGCTTGATTAACTGCATTGCTGGGCACAAGAGGATTAGATGTCACCTGTCTCTTCCATCGCCTCTCTCAAAGTGTTCAACTCTCCTGGAGGCCTCTGTCCCATAGAATGGTGGTTCTCAAAGGTGGCTGAATGTAAGAGTCACCTGGAAGCTTTAAAAAAAAAACCCTCCAGATGCCCAGGCCCCAATATGAGTGGAAACTGTGGACCCACCTTTAGGCTGGTCCACAAGGAGGAAAATCTACAGTATCTTTAAGTCCTGGGGCTTTAGTGCGGGGCCTTCCAGGCTGAGATGCCAGAAGTTACATGTGCTTACACGAAAATGATAAAATGGAATAACATGTAATGTGAACACTTTCCGTGCCGCCTGTATCTTTGAGCTGTTCCATTCTCTTTCTTGCCTCTCTGAAAACCCTGGGGCCAGCAGGCATCTCTTCACCCAGTGAACTTCCAAAGTGACAAAACTAATTTGACGGAGGGGAAAATAAGAGAGAGAGGAAGGAGGGAGTCAAATGACTTTTGCACTGAGGAAGTCTGCTCAGAATCAGCAGGCAGGGCGATGAGACGCTGCTGTGGTCCTTCCACAGATTCGGTGTAAAACAACACACAGCGTCAGCATCAAGGCCCGAGAGATGGGGGGAAGGGGCCTGAGTCTGCAGCAGGCTAATCACGGCTCCGGGTTATTCCCAAAGAGCCCAGGCCAGCAGGTATGTACGTCCCCTGTCTATGTGCATAAGAGAGAGAAACAGATTTTAAATTAAGGGGGCAAAAAAAAAAAAAATTAAGGGGGCATGTATAATGTACAAGTCAACAGTGCAGTCAGTTCCAAAGCTGAGAGGACACACACGTCCAAAGGTCCCTCTTCCATTCTGAGGCAGGTGCCGGGAAGGGAGTGTGAACAGAATGGGAAAGGCTCTGGTGTGAGGCCAGCCTGAGGGACCAGGCCCAGTAACCATGACAATGGGAACAGCAGCCTTCTGGCTCTTCTCAAAGGGCAGTGCTTCCTGTCTGTGCCACGCCTCTCCCCCAGAAGGGTCTGCATTTAAAATGCTTTTAATGTAACTGTGTGTGTGTGCTGAGGATAAGAGCAGGGAGAGGAGAGAGGAAAATCAAACATAAAATTTCTTTTTAAACAAATTTTGGGATTAGAAACTTGCCTTGGCTTCCCCTCTTCCCGTTGCTCATAAAGACTGACTAATACTGTTTCAAGGAGGAAGACAGTGAGAAAAAGTTTACAGATTGGAGATATGTGAGATCAACACTCTACCTTATACGGATGGGCACACAAGCCTGGAACAGCATGTCCAGCTGCCCAGGGGGTGGAGATTTCACTGGCAGTTGCTTTGTACTTGGAGTTCAAAAAAATACGTGTTTACTTACAATGGAATATTACTGTGCCATAAAAAGGAAGGAAGTACTGATACTGATACTGCTTAATGTGTGTTACCAGTTGAATTGTGTCTTCCCAAAATTCATATGTTGAAGTCCCAGTACCTCAGAATGTGACCTTATTTGGAGATAGGGTCCTTACAGAGGTAATCAAATTAAAATGAGGTCATTAGGATGGGCACTAGTCCAACAGGACTGGTTTCCTTACACAAAGGGGCAAGTTGGACATAGAGACACTCACAGGAAGAATACGAGATGAAGCGATGCACGAAGATGGCCATCTACCAGCCAAGGACTGACCTGGAACAGATCCTTCCCTCCCAGCCTTCAGCAAGAACCAGCCCTGCCTGCTGACACTTGATCTTTGACTTCCACCATTCACAGCTGTGAGCCCTTACAACTCTGGTTGGTTAAGCCACCCCTTCTGTGGTGCTTTGCTATGGCAGCCCGAGCAAACCCACACAATGGGTACGGGGCTTCCTTCTGGGGTGATGAAAGTGTTCTGGATCTGGATAGAGGTGGTGGTTGCACAATACTGTGAATGTACTAGATGCTGCTGAATTGACTTTAAAATGGTTAATTTTGTGTTACGTGATTTCCACCTTGTGGAAAGGAAATGCTGCCACCATTCCAGTAAACAATGAATGTTTGCTGGCCATCAGGCCATTAGCCACTGTAGCCACACAACGCCCCCCCACCCCCCCCAGCCCCAACGGCGTGCCCTGAGGGGAATTCAGGATGGAGAAAAAAATGTAACATTCTGTGCTTAGATAGTTAAGATGTATATCTAAGGAATCACTTCAATGAGCCCAGACTCTTGCATCTTCCCACACATTAAAAAAAACTCCAGGCCTTCCCTGGTGGCACAGTGGTTAAGAATCTGCCTGCCAATGCAGAGGACACGGGTTCGAGCCCTGGTCCAGGAAGAGCCCACATGCCGCGGAGCAACTAAGCCCGTGCGCCACAACTACTGAGCCCATGCACCGCATCTACTGAAGCCCACGTGCTCTAGAGCCTGTGCTCTGCAACAAGAGAAGCCACCTTAGTGAGAAGCCCGCGCACTGCAACGAAGAGTAGCCCCCACTCACCGCAACTAGAGAAAGCCCGCGCACAGCAACGAAGACCCTACACAGCCAAAAATAATAAATGGATAAAAATAAAAAAATTTATAAAGAAAAACAAAAAAAACTCCTATATATTCTGGCTCCTCCTTTACCTCTTTGGAGCAGTTTCTCAGAGCTCTAGGACTCAGTAAGCTCCCCAAATACAACTTAACTTGCATCTTTTAGGTTGTGCATTTTTCTTTAGTTGAAAACCTCAACTGTTTTAAAAAAAGTGTTGACCCCACTTCTGAAGCAGATACCCCTAAGCCAAAATGCTGTCAAGGGCTTTAGTCGGGGGTGGGAGGACTTGACAGAAGGGATGCCTATCCCTGGACCATCTCCAGGAGCTCCAACTCACTCACGCATGAAAATGTATGGGACCAAGGGCGATGCATGACACAGAAAAGCCATTAGCCAGACGCGAGTCAGCCTGGCTGCGCTCAGCTCGATTGCTTCCTGCCCTGTTGAAAGGAAAGGGCCGAGGCAGCCAGAGGCTGATTCACCGTCAGCCAGAGGAGGGCCTGGCTGCCCAGCCTCATTGATCATTCTGGTGGCTCCTGAAAGAGCCATTGCAGGGCAGACACCAGCATTAGCTCATTAAGATAGCGTCAGTCCGTGGGCGACTGACAGACGCTGGATGCAGTAACGTGGGTGACATTGTTGGGGGGTGGCGGGACACTCAAGCCCAGACACTGAGGTGGTCAAGGGCCCTGAGGCTGTCACTTTATTCACGCTCAAGCAAATCAGGCCTGTTCTCCGGGTTGCGGCCATCTGAGCTGGGCCATCCAGAAGCAGAGGTTTTAAACCACAAACTGACTCAGACACATGCATCGAGAAGTTTCTCAATTAGAGCGGACAGGGCAGGACAGAGAGTCCTTCAACCGTGTCTCAAAATCACCAGAGATACTCCTAAAAATGCTGAATCCTGGGCCATTCCAGCCCTTTTACATTCACACTGAGGTAGATGGAAGTTGGGGATCTTACGCAAATACAACGTTAAAAGCTGAGAACCACTGCGGCAGAGTGGGGAAGGCCTTCATTAGTACTTGCTCAGTACCAGACGGTGCCAAGACCAAAAGGTTCCATCTTTAGGGGACCTGTTTCTTCTTTCCTCTTTTAACACTGAATTCTTGCAAAGCTCTATCACTAATTTAGTGAGAATACTACATCACAGATCACCAACTCCAAACAAACTTGTATGTGAAATGAAGGCTGCGAAATCCATAGACTCAGAAGGATTCGGAAGACATTGAAGCCAGAGAGTCGATAACAGAACTGATAATGATGATGGTGGTGGTGGTAGAGTAAAGCTTAACTGATTGCCTATCAGTGAGAGGCACCAATTAAGTGCTTTATATTCATTTCTAAGACTCATAAGGATTCAGGTACATATTTACAGATGAGGAAGCTGAGTCTCCGAGAGGCTAGAGACTTCCTCCTGCCACGTGGCTTCTAGGTGGCAGAGCTGGTTTAAAGACCATAGGTCTGTACTCTTTCTTCTCCACTCAGCTTCAGCCCTTATTTCTCTAACAGGTGAACTGCTTTAACAAACCTAGATCTCATTATGATGAACAAAGAGGGATGGTTCAGAGCCACTGCCTTTGAACTTTGCTATTTCAGAAGATGAAGAAGAAAAGTCTGATATCATTTGAAAGATCAAAGTTGTTTAAACTGTGCGCACATATGGAATGGTGGAGCAATTATGCTCTAACTTTGTAAAATCTACTGTTATAATTCCAGAGTTTGGGGTAATCATCATTACAGGCAATCACGATTAGAGACAGCTCTGCGCTGCAGGGCTGAGCCTCCATGAGAGCCATCATCAGAACAGCTACCCCAAATAATTCTCTCTGTAGTGAAAAAAAAACCCATGGGGATGCAGATCTTTCCCATTTGCATGCAGCGCTGCATGTTTGATAAAGCTGCAGAACTTGAGGGAAGGCAGAGTTGCATAACATGCCTGGAAAAGCCAAGGGGGTTCATCACTTTGTACTTTTGCAAACTCTGTGCCTGGGCACGACCAAGGTACTTAATACAGTTCACCTCAAACCTTGATTTTTAGAAAAGGTGACCCCAAGTCAAAACTCCTGATTATGGTAAGGGATTATTAACTGACCATCACCAACACCTAAATAGCATCCTTGCCGTTAGAAGTACTAGGCCCAAAGTTTTAGGTTCAGTAGAACCCTAAGCTTTCACTTAACTGCCCCTTCCCCCAATTGCTGAGCTTCAGAGATCTCTGCAAGGCCAGGCTCCCATATTCCCCTCCATAAAGAACCAACGGGGTGTCATCTTTCTTCCAATCCCTCCCTTCCTGCCCCCTTTCTCATCCTTCATTAGTCCCAATACCTTTTTCAAACATCACGATGTGAAAGGTGGGAACCACTGTTTTGCAATAAACATTATTCAGCCTGGATGGAGTTATTCCCTGATGTCATGACTCAGGTCTTCAAGGCCCCAGATTGGGAATGAGAATTTACAACTATTTCCACTTCTACCATCAAAGCAGACGGATACCACACAATATGACAACCACGGAGAAATACCTGTCCCTCTGACTTAACCTGATATCATGTATGTTTCCATCTTTGAAATGTGCATGATTCCTGCCTCTCTCACTCTGGCTGTGTGGAGAGAGGAAAGAGCAGAGGGTGATACAAGGTGGCACTGCTGGGAGTTTGCCACATTATTCACATCACCCTTAATGCTTTTCTTGGCTTTTTTTCCCCAGTCTTCTCTACTCTCAATAAACGGACCTCAAAGCACAGTGGAGCAATTGCCTCATGACGCCCAAGGAGCCCCCTGAAGAGAGTGCCTGAAAGATAAAACATCACCCAGGACTCCAGTGCACTGCAGTCTTCACGCCAAGTGGTGCCAAAATTGTAATTCCACTCAGGGAAGGGGATGTGATGAGGCCAGATTTTAACAACCTCATATCAGAAAACTAGAGGCTAGAGCCAGCTGTTTTCTAGAATCTCACAGCACAGCTGAGGCAGTGGGACAAATGCTCTGGTGCAGCAGTCGGCAAACTATGTGGCCTGGTGCCTGTGTTTTTAAAATAAAGTTTCATTGGAACACAGCCATACTCATTCATTCTGTGACTGCTCTCACGATACCACAGCAGATACCGTGTGGTTCAAAGAGCTGAAAATATTTACTATCTGGCCTTTTACAGAAAAAGGTTGCTGACCCCTGTCTAGTGCAGTGCTACTGGGTCCAGCACTAACCAGCGCTGTCCGGGATGGTGGCCACTCGCCATATGTAGCTTATGAGCATTGGAAATGGGGCCTGTGCGATGGAGGGACTGAATTTAAAATTTTCTTTCCTTTTAATTAACTTAAACTTTAAAACTGACACTCGATTCAGCTATAAGAAAACTTTTACATACGTCTGAGACACACCATTCAGTAGACATAAATCTACTGTTTAAACTGAAAATTTTTATGAAATCTCAATTCACATCAGGTACCTCTGATGAAATTTTAGCATCTGGCTTGAGATTGCTTATAAGTGTAAAACGCACACTTAGTAACAACAGCAAAAAAAGTAAAGCTCATTAAAAATTTTTAAATTGATTGCATACGGAAATGATAGTATTTTAGAGATACAGGGTTAACTAAAATATATTCTTAAAAATAACTTCACCTGTTTCTTTACATATGTGGTTGGCATTTGTGGCTCACATATTTCTATTGGATGGTGCTAGTCTAAGCCCTAAACTTGACCATCAGGGATGGAGAGTCAGGTCATCAATCCATACCAAGACTTCAGAGGCTGGCTGGTCAGGTCAAGGGTTTCCGTGTGTTTCCAAGCTAGCGAGGTAGGGCACTGGTAATAAGGCATACATTTGGAGAAGCTCTCCCTTTCTGAGGACTGGCATTACCTGGACCTCCAGAGAGGTGATAATTGTTCACTGTGTGCTATGGTGGAAAGCACTGCAGTTTTAAAATTGAAAACCTGCAGCCAAAGTCCTGATTCTGCCTTTGATGAGTTTTGTAACCCTAGACAATCTGCTTAACTGAGCCACAGTTTCTTATCATTAAAATGGGACTAAGAAAACACCTCATGGGACATGGTGACAATCAAGTGAGATAAAAACTTACAAATTAATATGCTTTATAAAATGTAAAACTGTACACTGTAGCTATGGCTCCTTCTGTTTGGCAACACATCTGACTGGGAGGTGAAGATCTGTTTCATTTGTTTCCATTTTGCTACAGTTTTTTTTTTAAAAGGTCAAGTCTTTATTTATTTTTGGCTGCATTGGGTCTTCGTTGCTGCTCGTGGGCTTCCTCTAGTTGCAGCGAGCGGGGGCTACTCTTTGTTGCAGTGCACGCGCTTCTCATTGCGGTGGCTTCTCTTGTTGCGGAGCACGGGCTCTAGGCGCGCAGGCTTCAGTAGTTGTGGCTCACGGGCTCTACAGCGCAGGCTCAGTAGTTGTGGCGCACGGGCTTAGCTGCTCCACGGCATGTGGGATCTTCCCGGACCAGGGCGCGAACCCGTGTCCCCTGCATTGGCAGGTGGATTCTTAACCACTGCGCCACCAGTGAAGTCCCTTGCTACAGTTCTATACAGGCTAAGAGAACAAGGCATCTGCCATACACACCCCTACAATGCAAAAATCGGGGAAAACCTGACCATCAGCCCAAGACCATCATTTCCTTCTGCAAAAATTGTATTAGATGGTAGTCAGATCAAACACTTCCCAAAATGTTATAAAAAAACTTGGGAACATCCACTTATATGACGTCCCTAGGGCAGTCAAATTCACAGAGACAGAAAGTAGCATGGTGGTTGCCAGCAGGGGTGGGGAGTTAACGCTTAATAGGACAGAGTTTCTGTGTGGGATGATGAAAAAGTTCTGGGGATGGATGGATGGTGTTGATGTTTGCATAACAATGTGAATGCACTCAATGCCACTGAACTGTACACTTAAAAGTGGTTAGAATGGTAAACTTCATGTGATGTACATTTCATCACAATTCTTTAAAAAACCCGGAACATGTCATTTTCCCCTGTCGCTTACTTACTTCACGCCTCAAGGTGGCCATCTATCAGTGATTCTATTTTTATGATTATGAAAAAGCTTTTTTTAGGACAGGGACTTCTATATTTGGATGGATCTTTGGTTTGGAAGCTTATTTGAAGGTGTTGAGCCAAGGGGACAGAACTATAAAATGACTTCCCCCAGAGACAATGTTGCATGAGACGCCCGATTCCTGCCATGCCAGGGGAGATGCCTGGCTCGCTCTGCCCTAAACTTAAATGTCTTTGACATTAGCAATCTGGAGGATTCCTGTTGCTGATGTTCCCAAGCAACATGGTGCTGACTGTGACAGTGTTACGGACAAACAGCCTGACAGAAGGGAAAGAGTGATTAACCGAATACAAATGCATTCTGATCCCGCCAACCTTAACTAGGGTCACTGAGAACCCCAGCTCACAGTTCACAGCCCAGCTCCTCCATCTGCCTGGGAGCAACTCTACAACAAGCCCAATTCCATTTCCTTTATTCCGTTGGGAAGGTATGGTGTGTACTTTTACCTCCAAGGGCTGGATCTGATTTGGGTTCTGCAAAGACATGACTGGCTAGCCCCATCAGTCCTTCTGGCTCTGCGACTCAAATGTCCAGATTTCTCCATGAGGTTTAAAAAAAAAAAAAAAAAAAAAAAAAGAAGGTGTAAAGTTCCTTGGTGTTTCGTCAGCTCTCTCCCTGCCAGGTCAATAAAGCACGAAAACCAATATCCGATCCCACAAAGAAAATACAAACCTGCAGCTCATATTTCAGGATATCAGTGCTTCATCACATATTTATCTTTTCTCCCGGATCTTTATAAGCAGCTATCAGAGGTGCCTTGTTTATTACGTAATACTGTGTCATAATGCCAGGGTGCAGGAATGAAAAAGCTGATAAAAAGATTTAAGAAGGAGCTGGGTTATTGACATTTAATTCAAAAATCCACCTTCTGTGACAAACTAATATAAACAGCATTGTAGGCTGGTGCTTAACCCATTCTAAGTTTTGGACTAAACTGAATAGAAATAGAGCAACTCAATGCCAAGGGAAGGGCTCAGGGTATGCTTCGTGCTGGTGCAAGCAGAACTCTACACGCCTGTGACTGTACAAAACCGTAAATTGTTTCTAGTACACTCAGCCGTCCAGCAGCATAATCCACTTGACCGAGTACAGGAGGGTACAGTATATGAAAAGTAAGAGTGCACATTTAAAAAACATAAGTTTATTTATTTTATTTTTGGCTGCATTGGGTCTTCGTTGCTGCACATGGGCTTTCTCTAGTTGCGGCGAGCGGGAGCTGCTCTTTGTTGCAGTGTGTGGGCTTCTCATTACGGTGGCTTCTCTTGTTGCGGAGCACGGGCTCAGCTGCTCTGTGGCATGTGGGATCTTCCCGGACCACAGCTCGAACCCATGTCCCCTGCATTGGCAGGCGGATTCTTAACCACTGCACCACCAGGGAAGTCCCAAGAGAGCACATTTTAACTGCTCCTTCCAACACTGACTCATCCTTGGGGGTGGTATTCTAGCCCTGAGAACTCATTTGATACACATATTGAAAAGCCAAAATGATAACACAGAGTGAGTAGAGGCTACTTCATAAGCATAGGCTCACGCAAGAGGTGTCATCCCCTGGTATTGATAAATGAGAATCTGAACACGTTAGCCATTAGAGAGCAGCATGAAAAACCACAAAGAGAGCAAAGGCAGGAACTGCCAGAACTCAGTTCAAAACCACAAGGGTAGCTGGCCCTTGAGGCAGAACACAGGATTTCTCCAGACGTTGGTTGGGGGACACTCTTGGTCCCTTCTCGTTCGTGCACTGAACAAAGAGAGTTCATCAGGCTCCGTAGATACTGGAGCCAGAGCGACGAACAAGGTCGACCTGGTCTCCGGCGAAGAGGAGGGTTTCCTGAGTTCCACCTCGAAGACACAAGGCTGTGAGCTGAAGGAACTTGAGGCTGACATAAAAGCCATGGGACCATTTGCCAAGAAATGTGAAACCAACTGCAACTCAAATAAATGGAGAGGTTTGGTAATAGGGCTGACTTTTAGAAAGCAATCAAGGCTCTTGTGTTTACTACAAAGCAGAAACCCACAGCCAATCACAAGACCAAAAAGGGAGAAAACTAAGATAGAACCTTCCCAGAAATATATCCTGCACTGTCTCCTTGCCACACCCTGCTGTGTCAATGCTCATCTCCTTAACCTTGGCCTCATAACCAGAGGTGTTTCTAGGAGAGAGGTCTATCTTTATGGGGGTAACAGGCTCTTTCCAGAATTAGAAAAGCCCCTGTTTGTGAAGCCTATTGTACCTACCAATCCTTCAGGAAAATGATGGGTGACATCAAGAGATGCTGTTGTTCTGGTTAAAGCTAGAAATATACTCGTAGGAATGACAGCAATTAGTTTTAGTGTCTTTGAGAACTTCTGAGAGCACAAGAGCACACTGAATGCAAAGAGGAGCACTTGCTGCTTCATGTACAATTGAACAATGGGAGTTCTTAATGTTTTGAAAGAATTATTCAAGACACTTCATGCCTAGAACAAGAAGACCTCAGTAATATTTGAAGGTCACTGAACCCCTTTGCTTGCTTAAGTGCTAGTTGACACGGCAAGTGGTTTCAGGGCTCTGCTAACTCTACAGCAATGATGAGAGTTATGACCAAGTTATATCTGTGGTTCAAAGTCTGGAAAACTCCAGCATCTGTTTTCACCCCACTTTGGAGGAGTGGCCCCAGGTTTCACATGCCTGCAGTGGTACCTGCAGCCCATAGGCAGCCGTAGGGTATGTGGCTGGGAAGGCACCGTTCTCCTAAGCAATAGCAGCCTATGGTGTTCCTTCCTTGGTAAAAAGCAGCAGATAACTGATGGAGAAAAGTATATGGTTGTCAACTCCTGCTCTCCCGAGACAGTTAATGAAGACAGGCAAAATAGAGTAAACTGGGTACATTTCCAGGAATTGCTACATTTAAAAATCTATCTTTGGGGCTTCCCTGGTGGCACAGTGGTTGAGAGTCCGCCTGCCGATGCAGGGGACACGGGTTTGTGCCCCAGTCTGGGAGAATCCCACATGCCGCGGAGCGGCTGGGCCTGTGAGCCATGGCCGCTGAGCCTGTGCGTCCGGAGCCTGTGCTCCGCAACGGGAGAGGCCACAACAGTGAGAGGCCTGCGTACCGCAAAAAAGAACCCCAAAAAACAAAAAATTCTATCTTTTTCAGATACATGCACCCCGATGTTCACAGCAACACTATTCACAATAGTCAAGACATGGAAGCAACCTAAATGTCCATCGACAGATGAATGGATAAAGAAGATGTGTTATATATATACACACACACGATGGACTGCTACTCAGCCATAAAAAAGAATGAAATAATGCCATCTGCAGCAACACGGATGGACCCAGAGATGATCATACTAAGTGAAGTAAGTCAGAAAGACAAATATCATATGATATCACTTATATGTGGAATCTAAAATATGACACAAATGAACTTATCTACAAAACAGAAACGAACTCATAGACATAGACAACAGACTTGCGGTTGCTAAAGGGGGATTAGAGGAGGGATGGAGTGGGAGTTTGGGATTAGCAGATGCAAACTATTATATAGGATGGATAAATGACAAGGCCCTACTGTACAGCACAGGGGACTATGTTCAATATCCTATAATAAACCGTATGGAAAAGAATATGAAAAAGAATATGTATATGTGTGCGCATGTAACTGAATCACTTTGCTATACATCAGAAACTAATACATTATAAATCAACTATACTTCAATAAAATTACAAATAAATAAATAACTTTCTGATGCATCTCAGACTTATTCTAATGACCCAGGGAGAGATTCCATCAAATGGTACTTTTAAGGCCGAGTGGTGACCCTGTTCTTGCTCTGTCAACAGTCAGTAATCCTCCATCTCTGTGCATTCTCCTAGGGGAGGCAACGCCGTGATGAAATAAATACAATTCACCGTGTTTTCAAAGAGTGGGGAGAAAAAAGGACACAGAGACAAAATGATGAATCGGAATGTTGTTCCTCACAGGATTCTTTTTTTCATTTTTTAATTGTGGTAAAATATAGTTAACAAAATTTACCATTTTAGCCTTTTTTTGTTTTTTTTGCGGTACGCGGGCCTCTCACTGCTGTGGCCTCTCCCGTTGCGGGGCACAGGCTCCGGACACGCAGGCTCAGCGGGCATGGCTCACGGGCCCAGCCGCTCTGCGGCATGTGGGATCTTCCCGGACCGGGGCACGAACCCATGTCTCCTGCATTGGCAGGCGGACTCTCAACCACTACACCACCAGGGAAGCCCATTTTAGCCATTTTTAAGTGTAGAATTCAGTTGCATTAAGTTCATTCACAATTGTTGTGCAACCAACACCACCTTCCATTTCTGAACTTTTTCATCATTTCAGAAAGAAGCTCTGTCCCCATTAGATAGCAATTCCATTCCTCCTCCCTAGTAACCTCTAATCTACTTCCTGTCTATGAACGTGTCTATTCTAGATACCTCATGTAAGTGAAATCACACAATGTGCGTCCTTTCTTGATGGGCTATTTCACTTTAGCATAGCGTTTTCAAGGTTCATCCATGTTGTAGTATGTGTCAGAATTTCATTCCTTTTTAAGGCTGAAAAACATTCCATTGTATGTGTATACCATGGATACTTATTCATGCATCTGCTGATGGGTATTTGGGTGGCTTCCACCCTCTGGCTATTATTGTGACTAATGCTGCTATGAACGTTGGTATACAAGTATCTGTTTGAGTTCACACCTAGATGTGGATTTGCGGGATCATATGATAATTCTATGTTTAACTTTTTAAGGAACCACCAAACTGTTTTCCACAGCAGCTGCACCATTTTATTCCCAGCAACAATGCACAAGGATTCCAGTTTCTCCACATCCTTGCCAACACTTGTTACTTTCCATTTTTTGTTTGTTTTTCAATAATAGCCATCCTAATGGGTGTGATGTGGTCACATGATGTTGTAAAGTCAACGCTAATTTCCTTCTTGGATCTCACTGTTGTAAGGCTCTCTTTAGGTGGTGCTTGGGCATGTCAAATCTGTCTTCCAAATAAGTACTTGCGACTGCCCTGGGAGAGATTTCAACTCTACCATTTATTTAAATCAGAAGACCTTTCTGATAAAGCACTGATGAACTGAGGTGGTTATTTTTCAGGGGATTGGAGGGTGTCCCTTTGAAATGCTCTGCCTGCAAACAGAAGATGAAAATGCAATAAATCCCTTTACGTAAAAAGGCCCCAACATATTCATAATAGTTAAGTCACTACGGTGTAGGGCACCACAAAGAGACAGCCATGAATTATTACCTTAGGGAGTCCAGGGGTGGTGGTGGGCATGACCTGAAAAGGCACTTCTATTTCTCTTATAGAAGCTGCTTTCAGGATTATTTTGATGGCCCAGCCAGGAATGTAGTAAATTATAGAATCACAATGTAGAAGGCAGCAAACAGTCTTGCAGAATTTACTTATGAATCAAACGTGTATGACTTATATTCAAAGATTTGAGGTAAAAAAAGCCACTCTGGGTAATTTGCCTTTTTCATGTTTTTCTTATGGTTTAATCTTTATTCTATTTTAGGTGAAGCTACTCTTGAAAAAGTAATCTTGGAAATAACTTTAGACTCTGCAGTGGATTTAAGTAGTTTCTCATGCTTGCTAGTTGTGTTTTTTTTTTTAAGTATACAATTCAGTAGTTTTTAGTATGTTCACAAGGCTATGCAACTGTCTCCACTATCTAATTCCAGAATATTTTCATCATCCCCAAAAGAAACTCCACACCCATTAGCGGTAACTCCCTGTTCTCCCCTCCTCCCAGACCCTGGCAACCACTAATCTACCTTCGGTCACTATGGATATGCTCATTCTGGACATTTCATATAAATGGAATCATACAGTGTGTGGCCTTTTGTGACTGACTGCTTTCACTTAGCACAGTGTGTTTTTTTTTAAGTTGAAATATAGTTGATTTACACTGTTGTGTTAATTTCTGGTGTACAGAAAAGTGATTCAGTTATACATATATATTCTTTATCATATTTTTTCCATTATGGTTTATCACAGGATATTGAATATAGCTCCCTGTGCTAGACAATAGGACCTTGTTGTTTATCCATTCTGTATATAATAGTTTGCACCTGCTAATCCCAAACTCCCACTCCATCTCTCCTCCACCCCCACCCACCCCTGCAAGCACAAGTCTGTTCTCTATGTCTATCAGTCTGTTTCTGTTTTGTAGATAAGTTCATTTGCGTCATATTTTAGATTCCACATATAAGTGGTATCATATGCTATTTGCCTTTCTCTTTCTGACTTACTTCACTTAGTGTGATCATCTCTAGGTCCATCCATGTTGCTGCAAATGGCATTATTTCATTCTTTTTTATGGCTGAATAGTATTCCATTGTATATACATACCACCTCTTATTTACCCATTCATCTGTCAACCTAAATGGACATTTAGGTTGTTTCCATGTCTTGGCTATGGTGAATAGTGCTAGCATAAAGTTTTTAAGATTCATCCATGTTGTAGCATGTATCAGTATTCCCTTCCTTTTTTACTGCCAAATAATATTCCATTATATGGCTATCCCATGTCTGTTCATTTATCACTTAAAAGATATTTGGGTAATTTCCACTTTTTGGCTATTACAAGTAATACCGCAATGAACATATATGTATGAATCTTTGTGTGGACTTGTGTCCATGTCTCTTGGGTTGATATCTAGGGGTGAATTGCTGGGTCATACGATAACTATGTTTAACCTTTTGAGGAACTGCCAGACCGTTTTCCACAGCTGGTACACCACTTGACATTCCCACCAATAATGTCTCATACTTTCTTTTTTTTAAAAATTAATTAATTAATTACTTATTTATTTTTGGCTGCGTTGGGTCTTTGTTGCTGTGCATGGGCTTTCTTTAGTTGTGGCAAGCGGGGGCTACTCTTTGTTGTGGTGTGCAAGCTTCTCATTGCAGTGGCTTCTCTTGTTGCGGAGCATGGGCTCTAGGCGAGCGGGCTCAGCAGCTGTGGCTCGCCGGCTCTAGAGCACAGGCTCAGTAGTTGTGGCATGTAGGCTCAGTAGTTGTGGCGCACGGGCTTAGTTGCTCCGCAGCATGTGGGATCTTCCCGGACCAGGGCTCGAACCTGTGTCCCCTGCATTGGCAGGCAGATTATTAACCTCTGCACCACCAGGGAAGTCCCCTCATACTTACTTTCGATAATTTTAAGTGACTTGTAGAAAGTCAAACAAGTGACTTCAAAAACCAAGAATAAATTATGGGACAAGTGTGGCCTTGCTTGCTCATGTCACCATATTTGAAACTTGGGCACGTCTGATGAACAGACATCCTGGGCAACTGTCCAGGCTCATGGTGTCTTTTCATTAATCTGCGGGGACAACAAAGAGCTAAGTATGACAATACAGACAATTAGGAGCTAAGATAGCAGATCCAAAGGTACTAATTATACGACACACATGGAAAGTGTGCGAGGGTTAGAAAGGGAGCGGCACAGACTACAGTTGTCCAGGAGGGCATCACACAGAAAATGAGGCTTGACCTGTGTGTGGACAGGCACTAGTCTGTTAAGAAGGAAGCAGGAAGTCACAGCCTGCAAATAAATCCTGGACATTTACTTGCTCACAGCAAAACCTCACTACTTCCTAGGGCCTCTGAAGATGCACACAGAAATAATAATAAAAGCTGCCACACAAAAGGGTGTGGAGAAAAGGGAACACTCCTGCACTGTTGGTGGGAATGTAAATTGGTGCTGCAGCTATGGAGGACAGTACAGAGTTTCCTTAAAAAACTAAAAATAGAGTTACCATGTGATCCAGCAATCCCACTCCTGGGCATATTTCTGGAAAAGACAAAAATGCTAATTCAAAAAGATACATGCACCCTTATGTTCATAGCAGCACTATTTACAATAGCCAAGACATGGAAGCAACCTAAATGTCCATTGACAGATGAAAGGATAAAGAAGATGTGATATATATATACATAATGGAATATTACTCAGACATAAAAAAGAATGAAATAATGCCATTTGCAGCAACATGGATGGACCTAGAAATTCTCATACTAAGTAAGCCAGAGAAAGACAAGTATATGAAATCACTTATATGTGAAATCTAAAAAAATGATACAAAGGAACTTATTTACAAAACAGAAATAAACTCACATAGAAAACACACTTGTGGTTACCAAAGGGGAAAGGTGGGATAAATTAGGAGTTTGGGATTAACAAATACACAACTACTACATATAAAATAGCTAAGCAACAAGGATTTACTGTGTAGCAGAGGGAATTATATTCAGTATCTTGTAATAACCTATAATGGAAAAGAATCTGAAAAAAACGGAATCATTTTGCTGTACACCAGAAACAAACACAACATTGTAAATCAACTATACTTCAATAAAAAGTTGTTTGTTTTGGAAAAAAAAGCAAAGAAGAATAATGCTGCTACACAGTGCTAACTTTTCTGGGGTCAGCATGGTCCTAAAGCATTCATACTTATTTAATCCTCACAGCAACTCTATGAGATAGTAGTATTTTTATCCCTGTTTTACAAATGAAGAAACTGGTGCACACAGAGGTTGAGTAACTTGCCCAACTTCACCCAGCTAGAAAGTAGCAGAGCTGGGATTTGAACCCAGGCAGTCGAGCTCCAGGATTTACCATCCCTTGTCTCTGGCATTAATCTCCTCAGCCACTTGCTTGACGTGAAAAGCTATTTATTTATAAGGCCGGGTGAAAGTACCCTGGGAAGTAAAGTGACCTTCCTCACTCTTTCATGCTGCTGACAGTTTTAGGTGGATATTAGGAGTTTTTTAAAGAGGTGGGAGATGGCAGTGCCAACGAGAGCAAGCAGAGAAGGAGGTCACGGGAAGTTACCGGGGGGGACAAAATTAGAAGCTAAGAGCCCAAGGTTCTTGGCCCTGCTCCTGGAAACTCTTCCTCCTACACAAATTCTGACACACGGCAATTAAAGGAAGCATACCCACCCATACAAGTCCTTGAGATTTTAAAGTAAAAATTAAAATTAATGAGTCCATCTAATTTGGACTCACAAAACAGTGGGTAGAAGAAACTCCTGCAGCTGACAGCGGATGTGACAGTTATTTCATGAAAAGGAATAGAACTTCCCTGCCTGCCTTCAGATTTGAATGTTTCCAAATGTGATTGTAAACCTTAGCCTGAAACAATGTGCAGGACAGGAGTTGAATACAGATATTCTGGGGACAAAATCCCTTCAGCTTCCCCAGTCAAGCTGATGTGAGGGAAAGTGAGATGAAATATCCACTTCTCTTCACCCTTCTTGAGAGCCCAAGGCAGCGGGCTCAGACGCTCTTAACAATTGAAATTAGATTCCTAAAGGCATTGTGGAAAACAAGAATTGCATACTCAAAGGCTTCATTAAACTTTTGCAGGCATCTGAATCTAAATACACTGAAGTGATAGATGCTACCCTTTTGGTTCCCTCCCCCCCTCCCCAAGAAATGTAAAATCTGACTTACATGTATATCCCTAGTGATCAACCTTACAGGACAGTCCATAAGGCAAACCACAAACTCCTGTCCTCACTCCTAGAGTGAGGAAAAGACTAACCTTGAAAAATCACATCGTTCCTGGTTTTCCTCCTCTTTGGCAAGCCTCCTCCCCATTCCCAGAGGAAGACATTTCCAGAACTTCTGACAACCCTCAGAGGAGGAAGGCCTTCCTTCCTCCTCTTGGGCAGATGGTATTTGCATACTGACATATTGTAAATCTAGTCACCCAGGTAACAGGCTCCCGTTGGCAACAGCTCAACGAAGGTCAGCTTGATTCCTTCTAAAATTAGAAGTCAGACCAATCGGATTTTTAATTGTTCAAGGTAGGAGGCCCAGTTAGATGGCAAATCCAATTCTGAAAGTGAATTTTTCAACTGGGAGATTCAGCACAAATTAATAAGGGCAAGTTGGCGTGGGGAGGGCAGGGGGTAAAAAAGGCAAGTTGGAGCATTTCAACATGATAATAACATAGGTTTTGACATGTGGAAGATTTTGGCTCTGTGACTTTCCTGTTTCTATGAATAATCCTTCTACGACTCCAGTGTCCATTAGTAGATATGTCCTTGACCTTGCATCCCCCTTAACCTTCACAGGCAATTGGTCATTAACGACTGGTAATTCCATGCCAGCTATCTCAGGCCTTCCACAGTTGGCCATCTCCAAATCCACCATGGTCCCCTGTCTCTCTGCCCCATCTCTCCCTCACTCACAAGTCAAACTGCTTGGCACTAAGACCCATCTTTTCCATCCTCTTTTGTCTTGGCCCACACAGATCCCTCCTACCTGGGATTTGCTCCCTTCTTTTCTTTCCCTGACCATGGACAAGGGTCTCGGATGGGCTTCAAGGAATGCGTGAATTGTGCACAACTCCCCCCACTGTTAACTTCTCAAAAGATCCACCTCCCCGCAAAATGTTAAGAGCCACCAGCTATCTAATTACAGATGGTATCTACACTGGCATTTCCTAAAATGACTTTAAGGAATGTCAGTTCCATAGGATGTTAGTTAAATAGTGGGGAGAAAAGAGCATCATGCTCACATAAGCTTGGGAAACACTAGGTCAAGCAGGTCGGACGGGTGTTTTTTTGTTTTTTTTGCGGTACGTGGGCCTCTCATTGTTGTGGCCTCTCCCGTTGCGGAGCACAGGCTCCGGATGTGCAGGCTCAGTGGCCATGGCTCACGGGCCCAGCCGCTCCGCAGCATGTGGGATCTTCCTGGACCGGGGCACGAACCTGTGTCCCCTGCATTGGCAGGCGGACTCTCAACCACTGCGCCACCAGGGAAGCCCAGGACAGGTGTTTTTAAGGTGGGCCTTTGCTGCACCTTAGCTGTACGGAGGTGCACTGTGCACCACTGATTTCATGGGAGACGCTTTCTCAGCAGACACTTCTCAATGTTCCCTCGGTGGCCCCTAGGAAAGCTGAGCTTTACTTCTAATCACAACTACCAAGTCATGCACTGCTTTGTGTTAGTTCCTCCATTACTCTTTTGAGCTATTTATTTTTTACTCCATATTTTTAACAATTGTTAGGAATCCTAACATTGCACTTATCACCTTATGTTGTGCTCATTTTATATCATTTTATATCTATCTCTCCTACTAACTGGAAGCCACTTGAGAGTGGAGTACACACCTTGATATCATATCCCCAATGCCAAACTGACCAGAGCTTAGACGCTCAGTATATGTTCAAATGAATGACTGAAGGAATGAATGATTGACCTTATCTCCCCAACTGGATGACAAGTTCCTTCAGAACATAAACTACATTTTAAACCTCCTATGTTCCCATAGCACCTAGAAAACAGCTTTTCATATGGCAAAAGAGTCAATAAAATTATGAAAATGTAAATCCATTAGAGAATATTTATCAAACACCAATTATGCCCTGGGCACCAAGGTTATTAAAATGATAAAGTACAGTCCCTGCCGTCAAGGAGCTTAGGTTCTAGTAAGGGAAACAGACATATAAACAAAAAATGATGATAAAATATAAATACTTGAAAAGGAAGCACAGGCTGCCTGCGAACACAAGATAGAGCCCTCGTGTATGCTTGTGGAAGCTGGGAGGGGTCAGTGCTCTATGATGCTGAGATTTGATGAGGCATCTGCCACTGGGGCCTGACCACCCAGGTCCTCAACCGGCCATGCTAAGCCACACTTTGGGGGGAAACTGGGCAAGATGCTGCTCAAGCTGAGGCATTATTCACACTTGCTCTGTCCTCAGCCCCAACAGGGGTTCCAAGCCTAGTGAGCGGCCCTCCCTGCCTGCAACTGGCAGGCCCTGCTGCCCAGGGAGAGCTGTCCTGGGGATGACAGCCAGGCAGGCAGCCTGGCCTCACTGTCTTCAGGTCCACAGCCAAAGCTCGACCCTCTATGTCTCACCACTTTGAGAGTGAAGGACGGGCAGTCCAAAGAAAGGAACACACCAAGGGAAAAGAATGGAAGCACTTCTCTCCTCCCTGAGAAGGAAGGCACGGCTGGTCTCATTCGCCCTCTTGGCCTTCAGCCCACGAATGCCAGGACTCATAACCCTCAGTTTTATGGGGAAAGCTGGGGATCCTAAGAGGCAGCATGCCAAGAAAGACAGATCATGTCCCTAGACACAAATCCAGTAAACCTTCCTCCCCTTGATCCATCCAAAAAGGCTCTCCTGCTCTTTGCAGGAGGAGGGGCGGGGGGGTGGGGGGTAGAACAACCCAACACCCAGGCCTCGGTATCTTTTCAAACTTCTGAGTTAAGGTTGAGAACCACTGGGGAAAAGGAGCAGAGAGGGCCCTTAAACGCCCAGTAGAGGCAGGTTGTTAGGACTGATTCATATAGAATTCACACCTCTATTGTCTCCAGGGGCAGGTTAGGTCAATGAATGAAGCTCATGGCTAAAATGAACAAACTGGGGTTTCCCTGGTGGCGCAGTGGTTAAGAATCCACCTGCCAATGCAGGGGACACGGGCTCAAGCCCTGGTCTGGGAAGATCCCACATGCTGCAGAGCAACTAAGCCCGTGTGCCACCACTACTGAGCCTGCGCTCTAGAGCCCGCAAGCCACAACTACTGAGCCCACGTGCCACAACTACTGAAGCCCGTGCGCCTAGAGTCCGTGCTCTGCAACAAAAGACGCCACCGCAATGAGAAGCCCGTGCACTGCAAAGAAGAGTAGACCCTGCTCACCGCAACTAGAGAAAGCCTGCACGCACCAACGAAGACCCAACTCAGCCAAAAATAAATAAATAAATTTAAAAATAAAATAAAATGAACAGATTCACTTTCTCGGCAAATTAAACACATGGGGCAATCCTTCACTTATACATAGAAATATGTTCAATATACAATTTTTGTCTTAGTTTCCCACTTTTAGTAGAGACATGGGTACCAGGATATATTCCTCTACCTTAAGGAAAACAACAAGGCAAGTATGACGATGAATTATAAATGATAACCAGCTGCATGGGAGAGGGAAAGGGGAAGAACCGGCGTGGGGGTGGGGCAGGCAATAGGAACCTGGAGAACCCATGCCCCGTCTAAAGGGGGTGCAGCAACCCAGCTCTAGTGGAGGCTAGTCAACATTTCCTATTACTCAAGAAAAGCTGGAAATGTAGATTTTTATATGAACATCCTACTTCTAAATGTTGGCCAAAATTAAAAAACAACTCATAACACTCTATAAACATGAGAAACTGATGAGCTACATTTAGCCACATTAGTTTGTAACCTCTGATTACATGTAACTCGGTTACAATAAAGAGAGAAAACAGATGTGCACAAGCAGAATAATACTGGAAAGTGTTATATTCGGAGCCAAGCTGCCTTATTAATGTTTGAGCCCCAAGACAATTATGGGAATGCAGAAGATATAACAACACTGTTAATGTTTTAGCATAGTTCCATTTTCAAAGGCTTTCTCCATATCCTCACCATCTCAATACTGACACTGGCCAGGAAGCATAATTTAGAAAACAAAGAGTACACTTTTTTATAGCAATAATAACAATAGTTAGTGTTTCCCAAACGTTTACACTGTATGAAGCAAGGACTAAATGCTTTACATAACAATTATCCCATTTAATCCTGAAGGCAACCCTTTGTTGTAGGCAAAATTACCATCTCAGTTTTCAGATGAGGCAACTGGGGCATAGAGAAGTTAGGAAAATTATCAAAAGTCACACAGATATGTGGAGCAGCTGGGACTCACCCCAGGTCTCTCCCACCAAAAGTCCTGGGCTGGACATCACTCCTTCCAGCTCTGAGGCAGGAAGTGGTAGTCAGCACAGGGGTTCTAAAGAGATGGAACAGATTTCCCATCCTGACAGGTAGAGCACAGAAATGAGGAATTGAAGTGCACAGCCAAGTAGAAGCTGGGGAAGGACTCAAAGAAATACAAATGGCCAATAAACAAATGAAAAATATTCAACCTCAAGTATTCAGTATCACTACAGAATTTTACAATGGGAAGACATGTAAAAAAAACTTTTTTAACACAAACTAAAACTTCTCACCTATCAGATTAGTAAAGATGAAAAAGGTTTGCCAGTGTTGGTGAGGTGGAGGGAACAGACCCTTGATCACACTGGTGGGAGAGCGAAGTGATTAAATCCTTTAGGAAGATGATTTTATCTATTAAAATTTAAGATGTTTATATCATTTGACCTAGTTACTCTACCTAGGAATTTTTCCTAGAGAAACTGTTTTGCCATTGTGCAAAGATTTATATGCTTCAGCTTATTCATGGCTTCATTCTATGCAATAGCACAAAGCTGGAAAAACTCCAATTGTCTATCAATGGGACCAGCTAGACAAATCAAGGTACATCCAAATAATGAAATACAATACAGCCATTAAATCATGAAATAGATCTCTACTTGCCGAAATGGAAAGAGGCTCCAGATGCATAGTTAAGTGGAAAAAAAAAAAAAAGTACGCTGCAAACAGTAGGTATAGCAGGAGTTTCAGTAAAGTGCACACACATGTACTAGTATATGAATGGGGGAAAAAAACTAAAAAAAATTATATAGTCAATTGTTAACGATAATTACCTAAGAGAGGATTGTGGGAAATGTACTTCTGTAAGGTTTGAAGCTTTTATAAAAAGCATGTGTTTTTCAATTAAAGAAATAAGTTGGGGGCTTCCCTGGTGGCGCAGTGGTTGAGAGTCCGCCTGCTGATGCAGGGGACGCGGGTTTGTGTCCCGATCCAGGAAGATCCCACGTGCTGTGGAGCGGCTGGGCCTGTGGGCCATGGCCGCTGAGCCCGCACGTCCGGAGCCTGTGCTCCACAACGGGAGAGGCCACAACAGTGAGAGGCCCGTGTACCGCAAAAAAATAAAATAAAATAAAAAAAAAGAAAAGAAATAAGTTGGTATGGAAAAGGTGACCCTATGCTGAAATTGCAAGGCAGGATTCCTATTCCTGGGGTGTACGGTACACAGAATAAGAAAGGGACCTGAGGGTGTTTATTGACATGGGCAGTTGCACAGGTTGTGTACTGCACAAGAGCACCCTCTTGAGTTGTACAGGGCTTGGGGCATTAGATAGGCTCTTGAAACAAGAACTCAGAAAGGTAACCAAAGCAAGAGTCTTGGCATCTATGCAGGACAAGAGGTTATCAGAAGGTGGCCCAGAGAAGAGAGGTAGAAGTTACCCAAAATAGGGAGAAACTCCTATCTTTTCAAAGTAATTTGCAAAGCTCTGCATAAAGTGAGACTGTGTAGTTAGAACTGTTGAAGTAAATCTGCCTCCAATTTGAGTGGATTGTGTCCTAGAATTTCCTTTTCAGGCTAAAGTGTTTTGAGGCTCCCATAGAAATAATATCATTAGGTCAGCCTGGGGAAGGCTAACTGACCCACAATTTTCCTAAATAAAAGCCCAATCACCATTTCTAATAATGTTTCTTAAAAAGAAATGCATTGAGTTCCAGCAGTGTGTGAGGAAATGAGGAACTTAATTCCTCTTCCTTGCCCTCAAATAGTGGAATGTTCCCCAAAGTATGTTCCTCTTACATCTAAAGGATGTGAATATTATGTTCCACTTTAAAACATCTTTCCCCCTTTTGATCAGAGAGCTCCATAATCAAATAAGTCTGAGAGAAACTGGTTCAAACCAAGTTGAACAGGTTTTATTTTATCTTATTTTAGTTTTTAACTGTGGTAAAATATACATCACAGAAAATTTACCATTTTAACCATTTTAAAGTATACTATTCAGTGGCATTAATTACTGTCACAGAATGGTGCAACCATCACCAGAACTTTTTCACCATCCCAAACAGAAACTCTTTACCCACGAAACACTAACTTGCCATCCCCTTCCCATCCCCCCACCCCTGGCAACCACCATTCTACTTCCTATCTCTATGAATTTGCCTATTCTAAGTACTTCATATAAGTGGAATCATACAATAGTTGTCCCTTTGTATGTTTTGTAAGGACACTGAAGTTTCTGGCTCGGTTAACTGGTAGGATGGGGAAAAGGGACTATGTTCCGGGGCTCGAGAGAGGAGGAGGAGGAGCAGACTTCAGAAGGAAGACAGAAGCTTCTGTGAAGTTGAGGAGTCAGGAAACAACTAGGTGAAGGTGACCTGGACATACTTAAACACATACTGGTTTGGAGTCTATAAAAAAGACCTAGGCTGGACCACTGAAATGGACAGCATCCTGAAGGATGGTACAGCCAAGGCAGAATAGGGATGGGAGGCAGGACCCAGTAGCATCCAGCAATTAGCGGGAGAGGAAGGAAGAAAGCCTGGGGAACACAACTGAGAAGGCTCAGCCAGAGACACAGAAGGAACCAGGAGCATGCCTCCTAAGGGTTCCCCTGCCTCTGGTCTCCGGCCTTGCATTCAATCTATTCGTTTTGGAATCACCTGTCTAGAGCACAGATTTACTGTTGATCTGATTCTCTCACCCCAAATTTAAAACCTTCAATGTTTTCCCCCAATAGGCAGAGCAAAATCTGGCCTCCTTACCAAAGTTTCAAGATCCTCTCAGCCCTGCCTCTCTCACCACCCACCCCACTTCATTTGCTGTGTTCCCGCTCAATACTGCACATTTTTTCAATGGGCTCTTCTGCTTGGTGTACACATCATTCTTTCTGCGTATTTGCCTGTTAATATTTGGCCCTCATTTCAAGGCCCAGCTTCCATCTTACCTTTTCTGAGAGGTCAAAGTGGATTCCTGAAATGGGGATGATTGTGCCTATTCCCTATAATCCTACAGAGCTGCACTATATCCTTAAAAAACAACAAAATCATACTATTATCTGGTTATTAAATTGATTTGTTTTCCTTATAGAAAAATTAGAATGTGGTAAAGGGTTTTCTTACTCATCCAGAAATAAACAATAGTAACATTTAGGTACGTATTCTTTTTAGTCTTTCAAAATGTTTTTAAGCTAAATTAGAAATTATGCTAAATATATCACTTCGTAAAGTGCTTTTCCTAACTGAATATATTATTATCAGCATTTCCCATATCTTTAAATATTCTTCAAAAATTATTAATGGCTGCACAAGATATCCCTTGTATGGACATAATTTAATGAGCACCCAATTACCAAATAAGAATTTAAAAATTTTTTGTTTACCCCAGTGCATTACACATAGTAAGTATACTTATACATAGTAAGTATTGAGAAGATGTTTGTTGAATTGAATTTTTATCATTGATAGAAGACAATAGCAATTGCCAATTCCTGTTCTGAATTTACTCTAGCATTCAAATAGCAAATAATTTGTTTGTTTATTTATTTAATTTTGGTCTCGCCACGCGGCTTGCGGGATCCTAGTTCCCCAACCAGGGACTGAACCTGGGCCCTCGGCAGTGAAACGTGGAGTCCTAACCACTGGACTGCCAGGGACTTCCCACAAATAAATTATTTAAATGGAAAAAAGTTTTTTTCAGTTTGTATGATAACATGGACTTGCAGAATTTATAAACTTTTGTCAGAAAAGCCAATTAAAACTGAAGAAACTACTACTTTCTCCAGCCCATGAGGGCCACCACATCTTCTTCCAAAGACTGAAATCCATGATTAAGGCAGTGATGTGGACAAAACAAACAAAATCGTAAATCTATAGAGAGACTGTATATTCAGAAAACTTCTATAGATCTTTAGCATCATCTAATCTGGAAGTTTGTGTAAAATCTTACTTCATCTTTTTTTGTTTCTCCTTTCTTCAGTATTTCTCTTCACATTAAAATATATTGGCACTTTTTCAGTTGGTAAAAGCCAGTTAAATAGGATTTACGCACTTGCCCACAATCAAGTGAACTTTCCTTTTCACTAACTGGTCTACCTGGCACACAGTTGTATCTCCCCAGCATAACGACTTAAGGAAGGAAGGAGAGAAAATGGAAAGGAACTGAATGGGACTGAGATCAGCCCAGTGCCCATGAGGGCAGGCAAGGGGTTTCAAGGATGGGGTAACAACAGAGGGCCAACTGGAAAAAGCATACAGCCAAAAAGCCATGATGGAAGCCCCAGTGCAAATCAGGTAAAGAGGTAGAGCTGCTAGCCAGAATAGAAAGAAACGTCGGCAAACAAATTTGGGAAGAAAAGAGAGTTACTCCAGAATTTTATGTATGGCCCAGCTGGCGTCTGTGTGAATAGGTACACGTGCAAGTGGCTTCCCTGGTGGCGCAGTGGTTAAGAATCCGCCTGCCAATGCAGGAGACACAGATTCGAGCCCTGGTCCGGGAAGATCCCACATGCCGCAGAGCAACTAAGCCCGTGCGCCACAACTACTGAGCCTGTGCTCTAGAGACCGCGAGCCACAACTACTGAAGCCCACGTGCCTAGAGCCCATGCTCCAACAAGAGAAGCCACCGCAATGAGAAGCCCACACACCGCAACGAAGGGTAGCCCCCGCTCGCCACAACTAGAGAAAGCCCGCCTACAGCAAGAAAGACCCAACACAGCCAAATAAATAAATAAATAAATAAAATTGTATTAAAAAAGCAGCAATATTGTAACAAATTCAATAAACACTTAAAAAAAAAAGGTACACATGCAGAGGTTCAAACACATCCCTTTCTCTGAAACTACTATTTGAAGATCTCCTCTAGATGTCTAAGAAGTATCAAAATTAAGAGCTCAAGACAGAAAAGATCTAGTAGTATACAGTGAAACCAGCAAAATAGTTATGTCTAAATAATCACTATAAATATGAAATACTGACTGAAAATTAAAATTTTAAAGTATAATATTCAATGCAAAAAAAGTACTAATAACATTCTGAGAGCTACATGTTTTATTGTATGTGGAGGTGGCTTGAAGGAACATAAATGAAGAAGGGGAGGGAAGACAAAAAATATTGTTCCACGTATTGATTACCTTGACCTCGATAATCAGAAAAAGTAAAGGTTGAGAATGCTTTTTGCAAAGTTTAAAGGAAGGATTAAAACAGGATGTGATGCTGCGGAGCGGCTGGGCCCGTGAGCCATGGCCGCTGAGCCTGAGCGACCGGAGCCTGTGCTCCGCAACAAGAGAGGCCACGACGGTGAGAGGCCCGCGCACGGCGATGAAGAGGGGCCCCCGCTCACCGCAACTAGAGAAAGTCCTCACACAGAAACGGAGACCCAACATAGCCAAAAATAAATAAATAAATAAATTTATAAAAAAAAAAAGATTTAGCAGACAACAAACAAAAAGAAGTGATCTTGATTCATGATAACAAGGGCTATATTTTCTTTTTATGTGTTCATGGAACATTTATAAAAACTAATCATAGTAAACCACAATAAAAACCTAAATAAATTCCAAACGAAACTATACAGGACTCACTGTCACGCCTTCCCTCACCCCTCAAATAAAACCTCACTTAAAATAGCATAAGTCTAGATCAAAACCCCAACAGTTGGAATTTTTTTTTTTTGCCATGCTGCGCAGCTTGTGGGATCTTAGTTCCCCAACCAGGAATTGAACCCAGCAGTGAAAGCACTGAGTCCTAACCAATGGACCACCAGGGAATTCCCCCACACTTGGAAATTTAAAAGAACTTTTTGATAAACTTTTGGTTATGATAGAAATAGGAACTACAGCTATAAACAATTAAAAAATAGAAAATAACAATAGGAACACTATATATTAAATATTAGGCGATATAGGCAAAGCGGCTATCAGAAACAAGATAAGCAGATAGGAACATGACTATTTTATAAGTCTTAGGCTTAAAGGAAACTAAGTCCAAATTTAGATGCCATTTAAATATTATATGTACATATAAACATATACACATTAGAGAGAGAGGAAGGAAGGGAGGGAGGGAGGAAGGAAGGGAGAAAAGACTCTCCAAAATATTAAGAGTAAGAAAAAAATATTGAGTAGTTATCTCTGGGTTGTGAATTTTTCTTTTTTTTTTGAATTTCCTAAATATTCTCAATGAGAATGCACCACTTTTATAATCAGAACAAAATAAAACAAAAGCTCAACAAAACATAATTTACAGTCATCAGAGGGCAGGAACAACACAAAACACCATCTTGCCAAAGTAATCAAGGCAATTAAAATTCTCTCCTTTTAAGACTTTTAAGCTCTAGCCTGTTGATGGCTGTTACAAGCCTGTTTTTACTGTTTCAGCACAGTTCCATCCTCTGGTCTTGTGCCTGGATGTCAGGTATGGTGTGCAGAGGCTGCCAACTCCTAATCATTATCGTCTCTTTTTAGGGAAAATCAAGCATTCAGACACGTGGGGAACCACGGACAGTATGGTGACTGCTATTTTAAGGTTAACAGTGTCATATATAGCAGCATTTGCATTACAGAATTGATGGGGAAAAAATAGAATGGCTGAAGAGAATTTCCTCTTTTGTTGTATGTTATTTTGGTTTCTTGTTTTTTAAAAAACAAATAAGTGGGAGTTAATATAAATGGCATTTCAAATATCACAAGCCACCCCAGACAGCAATTTGAATCCACATGAAAAAAGAGTGCCAATAAAGGTAATTATGTAACCAAAAAAATAGTATAAACATATATTTATCCTTTCTTGTCTTAACTGATTTAAAAAGCAATAGTATAAAACAGTATGTCTAGAATTGTACTGTTGGGCCTATAATGGATAGAAATGTAGTATATTTGACGATAACTGCACAGAGGAGATGTGTGTGAAGAAAGAAAGCTATATTAGAGGAAGGGAATGGTACCAGATGGTAACTCATATCCGCCGACACCAATGAAGAGAGCCAGAAACGGTAAATAAATAGGTTAATATAACAAACTCTATAAATATATACTCTCCATTTCTTCTCTCAGCTTCTTCAAATGACTTAAAATTATATAAAGTAATAATTATAACAATGTACTGTGGGCTTTGTAACACACACAGCTGTAATACATATAATAATAATAGAACAAAAAGAGGGAGGAGGACTAAAGTTTCCATGTCTCATTGGAATTAAGTCACTATAGTATAAATCTGAAATAAATTCTGATACATTATGATGTATATGGTAAGCCTAAGAGTAAATACTGAGAAAATAACTTTTTAAATAGTTTTAAAAAACTCATTAAAATAATGTAAGTGCTACACTAAAAAATATTCACTCAATGCAAAAGAAAGCAGTGAAGGGAGATAGAGGAACATAAAAAGACGTAAGACATGAGATATAGAAAGCAAAAGGTAAAACAGCAGATGCAAATCCAACTATATCAATAATACTAAATGTGAGCTGATTAAGCAATCCAAAGCAGAGATAATCAGGCTTGATAAAAAAAAATCCAGCAACAAGAGGGACTTCCCTGGTGGTCCAGTGGGTAAGAATCCACACTCCCAATGCAGGGGGCCAGGGTTCGATCTCTGGTCAGGGAACTAGATCCCACATGCATGCTGCAACTACGAGTTTTCATGCCTCAACTAAAAGTCCACATGCCTCAACTAAAACATGCTGCAATGAAGATCCCGCATGCCACAACTAAGACCCGTGCAGCCTAAATAAATAAACATTTTTTTTTAAAAAAAGACCTATCTATAAGCTGTCTACAAGAGAATTTAGATGCAAAGTTACAAATTGGTTGAAAGTATAGATGGGAAAAAAAATCATGCAAACAGTAGCTATAAGAAAGCTGGAATAGCTGCATTAATATCAGACAAAGTAGAATTTAAAACAGAAACACTACCAGAAATAAAGGGGACATTTTTTAAATTATGAAGCAGAGAATTAAAAAAAAAACTTTTTACTGGAGTATAGTTGATTTACAACGTTGTGTTAGTTTCTGCTGTACAGCAAAGTGAATCAGTTATACATATACATATATCCACTCTTTTTTAGATTCTTTTCCCATATAGGTCATTACAGAGTATTGAGTAGAGTTCCCTGTGCTCTACAGTAGGTCCTTATTAGTTATGTATTTTATATATAGTAGTGTGTATATGTCAATCCCAATCTCCCAATTTATCCCTCCTCCCCTTTCCCCCCACCCCCGGTAACCATAATTTTGTTTTCTGCATCTGTGACTCTATTTCTGTTTTGTAAATAAGTTCATTTGTATCATTTTTTTAGATTGCACATATAAGCATTATCATTTGATATGTGTCTTTCTCTGTCTGACTTACTTCACTTACTATGATAATCTCTGGGTCCATCCATGTGGATGCAAATGGCATTATTTCTTTTTTTTTTAATTTAATTTTATTTATTTTTTATACAGCAGGTTCTTATTAGTTATCCATTTTATACATATTAGTGTATATATGTCAATCCCATTCTTTTTTATGGCTGAGTAATATTCCACCTTTTCTTTATCCATTCATCTGTCAATGGACATTTAAGTTGCTTTCATGTCTTGGCTATTGTAAATAGTGCTGCTATGAACATTGGGGTGCGTGTATCTGTTCGAATTAGAGTTTTCTCCAGATATATGTCCAGGAGTGGGATTGCTGGATCATACAGTAGTTCTATTTTTAGTTTTTTAAGGAACCTCCATACTATTTTCCATAATGGTTGTACCAATTTACATTCCAACCAACAGTGTAGGAGGGTTCCCTGTTCTCCACATGAAGAGGGACAATTTATAATGACAAAAAGGTCAACCCATCAGGAAGATACAATTATAAACACGTATGCCCCTAAGAGAGCCCTGAAATACATAAAGCAAAAATTAATGGGAGAAATAGATTATTAAACTATAACAGTTGGAGACTTCAAAACCCCACTCTCAATAATGGATAGAACAGTTAGGCAGAAGATCAACAAGGAGACAAAAGACATGAACACCATAAACCAACCAGACCTAACAGAACAGAACACTCCACCCAACACAGCAGAATACATTCTTTTCAGTGCAGAAGGAACAGTCTCCAGGATAGACCAATTGCTAGACCATAAAACAAACTTCAATAAATTTAAAAGGACTGAATTCACTCAAAGCATGTTCTCTGACAACAATGGAATGAAATTAGAAATTTGAGGGCTTCCCTGGTGGCCCAGTGGTTAAGAATCTGCCTGCCAAAGCAGGGGACATGGGTTTGAGCCCTGGTCCCGGAAGATCCCATATGCCACGGAGCAACTAAGCCTGTGCACCACAACTACTGAGCCTGTGCTCTAGAGCCCGCAAGCCACAACTACTGGGCCTGCGTGCCACAACTACTGAAGCCCGCATGCCTAGAGTCTGCAGTCTGCTCTGCACCAAGAGAAGCCACTGCAACATGCACTGCAACGAAGAGTAGCCCCTGCTCACCACAACTAGAGAAAGCCCGCGCGCAGCAACGAAGACCCAATGCAGCCAAAAATAAAAAATAAAATAAATAAATTTATTTTTTAAAAAAAGAAATTTGAGAAATTCACAAATAGGTGTAGATAAAACAACTCACTCTTAAATAACCAATGGGTCAAAGAAGAAATCACAAGAGAAATTAGTAAATACTTTTAAAGGAATAAAAATTAAGACACAACATACCAAAACTTATGAGATGCAGCTAAAACAGAGAAAAATCAATGAATCCAAAAGCTGGTGCTTTGAAAAGATCAACAAAATTGACAAACTTTTAGCTAGACTGACCAAGAAAAAAAGACAGATGACTCAAATTATGAATATCATTAAACACTGTTTTGTTAAAATATGTTTTCCAGGTCCTTTTGCCCCAGTGAGGAATGGGTTCTAGAGAGATTTTAGCCATTTCCTTATAACTTTTCAGCAGAAGTTTGAAATTGTGCTCTTTAATAGTTTTGCACATGTGGCTGCCAGTTCCTGGAATAGCAAAGCAATTATTGCCTCTGTGCCTTTTTAGCTGCTTTGCTTTTTAGATAAGACCTGTTTGGCACCAACCTGAGAAAATGCGAAGATCTGAGTGGCTGTTTTGTTTATACAATGTTGGCGTGTTTTCATTTCTCTAAACTTCCAGACAGATACAAAAGAAAATGAAAACGACTTATGTTCAATAGAGTGGTCAAGTGGTCCTCTGGGGAAGGATGCTCCACAGACTCCTGGAAGGTTGGAGAAAATACCAGGGCTGCAAAGAACTTACCCAGAAACACTTTTCCTTTCAAATCCGAGTCCCTTCCGTACACTCATTCGTGAGAGGAAGCGGTTCTATATGTGATAATTTCTCCCACCTTCCGCCCAGTTCTACAAGTGGGATATCCAAAGTATCATCCTGGGTGCCTCCCTACCCCATCCCCCAGCACATCCCGGAGATTTATTTCCCAATAACTCTCACCTCCACTGATTCTCTCCATCCCACAGCTGTTGCCCTGGTCAAAGATACAACCACTGCTGGACCCCATAATAGCTTCCGAAGAGGAGTGCTCCAATCTACTCTTGTCCCTATCCGTTTCCTTCTCCTCACTATAAATCTGTTTTTGTTGCTTCCTAAGACAAAGCCCTTCGACTGCTCTTGGAATAAAGCCCCAGGCTTCAGCATGGCCCATGATGGACGCCCTGACTGACTGGGTACCTCATCTAACTGGAGCATGTACCCACCTCTCCTTTCTAGTTTTGTGTTACAGATACACTGGCCTGCTCCCCTCCTCCTAGGATCTTTTGAACGCACAGTTCTCTCAACCTCTATCGCTTTACCTAATTAGCATCACCCGACTGAGCTCACTCAAACATCCCCAGGCACATTCCTGAGTACCCGAGACCAGACCCAGTCTCCCTGTCAGAGCCTCCTCATAACCCCTTGTCCCTTCCTTCTTGAGAAAGGGTTACGGTGAGGCCAGGATTGACAAATGCACCGACTATCCCCTGGCAGACATCACTTAGTGTCAATAGTCTAAATGCCCCGAGAAACCTCTTGAACAGCTCCCACAGATTGATCAGCCTGACAGTTTTACGTTTTAGCGCTTTGGTGCCTGAGCCAAACTACTCCTTAAATCTTCAATATCCTAAATTTTCCAAACTCCTTAAGTAGCTTGCATTGTTACCCTCCCAAGCTGCTTTCATACACCTAAATCAAATTTGCATTACAATTTAAAGCCATTTCCTGGAATAGGCTGTGCTTTACTAAAAATCCAGAGAGCTGAGAACAGCCTAGTGACCTAAAAAAAAAAAAAAAAAAAGCACAGTAAATCCTACAACACTGATTATGACTTCATGAAATAAGAGAAGAAAAACACTAAGGAATAATTCATAAGCCTACGATGCAACTACGGTAATAGGATTATTTACTTAATCACACAAACTTTCATCTTATTACTTTACTGTTAGTCCATATAACATTTTCAGAGTGCTGAACGCTATGGTACATCTAATGGGCTTCAATTACAACATTAAGGTCTAACGTTTACTGAACAAATTTACTATGTGCCAAAGATTGTCTAACAGCTTTTCACACACTAACACATTTAATCCTCATTAACAACGCTGAGGTAAGTGCAATTTATGATCACCCCCATCGCACAGATGAGAAAACTGAGGCACAGGCAAAGTAGAAGAACAAAATTAAGATATTTTCAGACATGCTAGGATTCAGAAAGTTTATCTCTCCTGTACTTTTTCTTATTCGGAATTTCCAAGAGGGTATACCCATTCAAGAGGCTTCAAAATAAGGGAAAAAGACGATGACAAGAAATTCAATAAAATGTTGAGCCAAGGCAGTGAAACTGAGGACAGTGGCTGGTGGGTTGGGACAAGATGATGGTGGCTCTGAGAAGTTAGGGGATGTCTCGTAACCGAGAGCATGGTAATCACACTAGATGATGAAAGAACATTATTTTTTGTCCACATGAAAAAGAAAGATAAGTAGGAACTCCAGGAAAACAAAACAGCTGTAGTTGATAGTACAAAACAGAGAATTCATTTGGACCTTGATGCATGAAATACTGTTTTTTAGGTGGTCTGTGATGTTAATCCTGTAGAGAAGATAATATAACCCTAGTGCCTGGGCCTGCAGTGAAAATGTTTACACAGCAATAATCACATGAATGTTGTTCCTCGGTGTTCAACTTTTAGAAACAACCTAAAGACATTAAGAATAGAGAATGGCAATTAAGAGTTTTTTAATTGAGATAGAATTCATAGATCATAAAACTCTTTTTTTTCCCCCACCACATGGCTTGTGGAATCTTAGTTCCCCGACCAGGGATTGAATTGCACCCTCGGCAGTGAAAGCTCGGAGTCTTAACCACTGGACCACCAGGGAGTTCCCTAAACTAACTCTTTAAAATATAATATCCAGTAGTTTTTAATATATACACACAACGTTCTATAACCATGCCCACTACTGTATCTAATTTCAGAACATTCTCATTACTCCCAAAAGAAGTCCCGTACCCATGAGCACTTAATTCCCATTCTCCCTAGCCTATGGCAACCAGTAATCAGTTTTCTGTCTCTATGGATGTGTCTGTTCTAGACATTTCATATAAATGGAATCACACAATATGTGGCTTTTTTTTTTTTAATATGTGGCCTTTTGTGTCTGGATTCTTTCACTTAGCATGATATTTTCAAGGTTTATCCATCTTGTAGCATGTATCAGTACTTCACACCTTTTTTTTTAAATTTAATTTTATTTTGGCTGCGTTGGGTCTTTGCTGCTGCACGCGGGCTTTCTCTATTTGTGGTGAGTGGGGGCTATTCTTCGTTGCGGTGCACAGGCTTCTCATTGCAGAGGCTTCTCTTGTTGCAGAGCACAGGCTCTAGGCACTCGGGCTTCAGTAGTTGTGGCACGTGGGCTCAGTATTAGTGGCTTGCAGGCTCTAGGGCACGCGGGCTTCAGGAGTTGTGGCACGTGGGCTCAGCAGGTATGGTGCACAGGCTTAGTTGCTCTGCAGCATGTGGGATCTTCCCGGACCAGTGACCGAACCCATGTCCCCTGCATTGGCAGGTGGATTCTTAACTACTGCTCCACCAGGGAAGGCCCACTCCATACCTTTTTATGCCAAATAATATTCCATTATATGGATATGCCATATTTATTTATCTAGAATGTTGACAGGTAAAAGTGGGAGAAAAGGTACTCAACATCACTAATCATCAGGGAAATGCAAATCAAAACCACAATGAGGGCTTCCCTGGTGGCGCAGTGGTTGAGAGTCCGCTTGCCGATGCAGGGGACACGGGTTCGTGACCCGGTCCGGGAAGATCCCACATGCCGCGGAGCGGCTGGGCCCATGGGCCATGGCCGCTGAGCCTGTGCGTCCGGAGCCTGTGCTCCGCAACGGGAGAGGCCACAACAGTGAGAGGCCCATGTACTGCAAAAAAAAAAAAAAAAAACACCACAATGAGACATCCCCTCACATACTTTAGGATAGCTACTATCAGAAAAACAGAAGATGACAAGTGTTGACGAGAATGTGGAGAAATTGGAACAATTGTGGCGGGAATGTAAAACAGTGCAGCTGCTATGGGAAACAGTATGGAGGAGAGGTTCCTCAAAAAATTAAAACTACCATATCCAGAAGCAATCTCGCTTCTGGGTATATATCCAAAAGAACTGAAAATACAATCTCAAAGAAATATTTGACACCCATGTTCACTGCAGCATTATTCACAATAGTCAAGACATGGAAGCATCTGTCCATCAATGGATGGATAAAGAAAATGTGGTGTAAACATACAATGGAATATTATTCAGCCATAAAAAAAAGAAATCCTGCCATATGCTACAACATGGATGAACCTGAGGACATTATGCTAAGTGAAATAAGCTAATCACAAACTAGATAAACATCGCATAATTCCACTTTAAATAAGGTATCTGAAGTAATCAAACCCATAGAAACGAAACTAGAATAGTGGTCACCAGGGTTACCAGAGAATGAGTATAGAGTTTTAGTCATGTGAGATGAAAAAGCTCTAGATTTGTTGTACAACAATGCGCATAAAGTTCATAATACTGTACTATATATTTAAAAACTTTTAAGAGGGTAAATTCATGTCATGTGTTTTTTACCACAAATGAAAACAAACAAACAAAAGAAGTGCTGAGAGTGGAGAGGATGTATAGGGCTGAAGAGGGCATGGCTGTTAGTGGTGGGGAAAATGCGCCTAGCGCCCAGCAGGGGGGCAGACCTCGAAGGAAAAGGCTCGTCTTTATAAGGAGAGATTGTGATCTTGTCAGAAAGATCCCTCTGGCAGCAGTAAGGAAAACAGCGTTTTGCAGTAGTCTTTCTCCACCACTAGAAGGTAAGTTCCTTGAGGAGCGAATGAGGTCTTGTCTCTGGTATTAGGTAAGCTAGAGTTGCCAGGTTCAACGAAGAAAAATACAGGACACCCAATAATATCTGAATTTCAGATAAACAACAAATAATTTTTTTAGTATTAATATCTCCCATGCAATGCTTGGGACATACTTATACTAAAAAAATTATTTTTTGTTTCTCTGTAACTCAAATTTAACTGGGCATCCTATATTTTATCTGACAACTCTATAGACAGCCAGTAAATATGGTGAAAGAGGAGGAAACAGAAATAACTGAGAAAAAAGAGATCATGGAACACTGCTGGTAGGACTATGAAGTGATACGGCTTTTGGGAAGGCATGATGGCAACGTCTGCCAAAATTGAAGATGTACATATTTTTATTTTTTTTAATTTTTTATTTTTTTGGCCACGCCAAACAGCATGTGGGATCTTAGTCCCCTGACCAGGGATCGAACCCGTGCCCCCTGCATTGGAAGAGCAGAGTCTTAACCACTGGACTGCCAGAGAAGTCCTGAAGATGTGCATATTTTGGACCAGTAATTCCACCTTAAGAATCCATCCTGGGAAAATACACATCTGCGTGAAAACATAAAGAAACACACAAATGAGTTTATGGAAATAGAGATTTATCTTATTTGCAATAGCAAGAAATTGAAACTTCCTGAATGTTGATCATTAACGGAATAGTTACATTTTTGTTCATCTACTTGATGAGCTGCTGCTAAAAAGAATGTGGTAGATATAAGTGTACCTGCAGAGAGAGACTTCCATTATATATAACGTTTTTAAAAGGTGAGTTTATCACAACATGTCTTGTGTGGACATTTATGTTAAAAAAAAAAAACAAACCTAGGTAAGTCTTATTTTCATGTTTGTAAATGCACAGAATAAAGTCTGAAAGGATAAACAGCACATTTTTGATGGCGGTAAGCTCTGCAGAAAAGGACAGAATTGGGAAGGTTGAAAGAGGACTTCTTACTGTAAATATACGTGGGTTATTTGTATATCACTTTTTTTTTAATGAATTTATTTATTTTTGGCTGTGCTGGGTCTTCGTTGCTGCGTGAGAGCTTTCTCCAGTTGGAACGAGCAGGGAGCGGGGGCTACTCTTCGTTGCGGTGCACGGGCTTCTCATTGCGGTGGCTTCTCTTGTCACAGAGCAGGGGCTCTAGGCGCATGGGCTTCAGTAGTCGCAGTGCGTGGGCTCAGTAGTTGTGGCTCGCAGGGTCTAGAGCGCAGGCTCAGTAGTTGTGGCGCTTGGGCTTAGTTGCTCTGTGGAATGTGGGATCTTCCTGGACCAGGGCTTGAATCCGTGTCCCCTGCATTGGCAGGCGGATTCTTAACCACTGCGTCACCAAGGAAGCCCCTGTGTATCACTTCTGAATTAAAAAATACCCACTTACTCACTTTTGACAGTATCACCCTCAACCTTCTCTTCTCTGGCCTAAATAGAAATAATTCTGCTTATCTGTGATAATACTAACTCTTTCAATCACCATGTATGAGTCTGGGTTAAAATCGCGTGAGAAGTCTGACAGAAATGAAAACATTTTTTGTAGAATGAACTGCACGTAATGCTCTCAGGTGGGCTCAACCAGAGGGGAACAGTAAGTGCTTTCCATGTGTCTCAGTGGACTGGAATTCAAAGGCTGACACAGTAATTCCATAGTAAACAGGGGGAGATTAAGGCTCAAGTTTAGCGTAATACTTGTCACAAAGGAACCTAACCTAACTTGGTTTAGGAAAGACAAGCACTAACCTTTGTATGACTCAACTCAAAGAAAGCCAGGAATGAGACTTAGATGCCTCACGGAACTAGTTAAAAATCTGCATATTTGGTTATGCTCAGAAGACTGAAAATATTTTTCACATAATTTTCATGGGGAAATTACCGCATGCAAGAATCTACATAGTTCAACAGTAGGAGGAGATGGAGAAGAAAATTATGGGGAAGGGGAAATGTCTCCCTCACGAAAGTGTTTGTTAGAGGGGCGGTATTTCGAAAATGTGTTCTTTCCACCCCCCAATTCAAGTTGTGCTCTCTCGCATTTTTTTCTCTAAGGACAAGTATTACACTTGGCACTACTCCAAAAATGCTCTCTGTAATTCCTGCAACGTTTTCTTCTCAGAATTCAATTCTCAGCAACACCAAAAATTCATTTGTGTTTCAGAATTTCCAAATTCTAAGCATAAGGAGTGGAAAATAATCAAATGAAAGATGGTCAATACACCAACAGGCATATGAAAAGATACTCAACATCGCTGATTATTAGAGAAATGCAAATCAAAACTACAGTGAGATACCACCTCACACCAGTCAGAATGAGCATCATTAAAAGTCTAGGGACTGGGCTTCCCTGGTGGCGCAGTGGTTAAGAATCCACCTGCCAAAAAAAAAAAAAAAAAAAAAGAATCCGCCTGCCAATGCAGGTGACACGGGTTCGAGCCCTGGTCCAGGAAGATCCCACAGGCCACAGAAAACCTAAGCCCGTGTGCCACAACTACTGAGCCTGTGCTCTAGAGCCTACAAGCCACAATTACTGAAGCCCGTGCGCCTAGAGCCTGTGCTCTGCAACAAGAGAAGCAACCACAATGAGAAGCCCGCGCACCGCAATGAAAAGTAGCCTCCACTTGCCGCAACTAGAGAAAGCCCACGCACAGCAATGAAGACCCAACGCAGCCAAAAATAAACTGAAAAAAAAAAAAAGTCTACAAATAACAAATGCTGGAGAGGATGTGGAGAAAAGGGAACCCTCCTACACTGTTGGTGGGAATGTAAATCGGTGCAGTCACTATGGAGAACAGTACGGAGGTTCCTCAAAAAACTAAAAATAGAACTGCCATATGATTCAGCAATCCCACTCCTGGGCATATATCTGGAAAAGACAAAAGCTCTAATTCGAAAAGATACATGCACCCCAATGTTCATAGCAGCACTATTTACAATAGCCAAGACATGGAATCCATAGACAGATGAATGGATAAAGAAGATATGGTATATACACTCAATGGAATACTACCCAGCCATAAGAAAGAATAAAATAATGCCTTTTGCAGCAACACGGATGGACCTAGAGATTATCATACTAAGTGAAGTAAGTCAGAGAAAGACAAATACCATATGTATCACATATGTGGAATCTAAAATATGATGCAAATGAACTTATTGATGAAACGGAAACAGACTCACAGACACAGAAAACAAACTTATGGTTACCAAAGGTGAAAGGGGGTGGGGGAGGGATAAAGCAGGAGTTTAGGATTAGCAGATACAAACTACTATATATAAAATAGATAAACAACAAGGTCCTACTGTATAGCAGGGGAACTACATTCAATATCCTGTAATAAATCATAATTGAAAAGAGTATGTATATACATGTATAACTGGATCACTTTGCTGTATAGCAGAAATTAACACAACACTGTCAATCAACTATACTTCCACACACACAAAAAAAGATGGCCAATACATATAAACTGTCCCATATCCAAAGACATTTATTTCTAGGGACTTCCCTGGTGGTCCAGTGGGTAAGACTCTGTGCTCCCAATGCAGGGGGCCTGGGTTTGATCCCTGGTTGGGGAACTGGATCCCGCAAGCACGCCACAACTAAGAGTCCACATGCTGCAACTAAGAGTCTGCATGCTGCAACTAAGAAGTCTGCATGCTGCAACAAGGTTCCTGTGTGTCGCAACTAAGACCCAGTCCATCCAAAATAAATAAATATTAAAAAAAAAAAAACAAAGACAGGGACTTTCCTGGTGGCGCAGTGGTTAGGACTCCGCGCTGCCAATGCAGGGGGACTGGGGTCGATCCCTGGCCAGGGAACTAGATCCCACATGTGTGTGGCAACTAAGAGTTCGCATGCCACAACTAAGGAGGCGGCCTGCTGCAATTAAGGAGCCCACGAGCCACAACTAAGACACAGCACAACCAAATAAATAAATAAATATTTTTTTAAAATAAAATAAAAAACAAAGAAATTTATTTCTCAATGCTGATTATATGTGTTCAGTTTTTTATAATCAACAACAAAAACTCTCTAGCAATGTCACCATGACAACATAATAGAATCAGCTAGAAGTGCTCTCCCTGTAAGCTGCTGTATGTTATGCCCATAGCTGTATCAGTCAGGGTTGGTCTGTTATGTTGTGGTAACAAAGAACTACAAGATCTCCATGGCCCACAACAGCCAAAGTTTACTCCTTGCTCAAGCAGGTCAACAGGACTGCTCTGATCCTCCTCATCACTCAGACACCCAGGTTGAGAGAGCAGTCACCACCTTGAACTTTGCTGGTCACCACACAAAAGGGGAAGGGAGAACTCTTGGAGGGCCCACACTAGCAAGAAAATGCTGAATGTGGCACTATGTCGCTCACGTTACAGGTCATTAGCCAGAACTAGTCATGTGGCCTCATCCAGCTACAGAAGACCAGGAACACAGTTCTCTTGTATGTCCAGAATGAGAGATTAATAGAAATATTTGAGAAACAAGAAGAAACAATAACTGATAGCTTTTCAAAAACACTAGAAATGAGACTATAAAATAGGCTGGATTTTTTTGTTAATTTTTTAGGCTGTTTTTTTTTTAATGTAATTTTGTTGTCAAAATGGATGTAATATTCTGGAATTCTATCTGTGTGACGATACTAAGATGTCAGCCTCTAGGTTGAGAAACCTTTATCCCCATCAAGGTTGTCTTAACAAGTTCAAGTTTGCAGCCCAAATCCGTAAACCATTCTATCTTTGTAAGCATTTCTTGAGAACTAAGAAGTAAAAAATAAACTTTCACTATTTGATTTTTGATAGATGTTTGCTTTTCAGGAAAGGAAATGTAACTAATTATTAGGATCTGCTGCATTAGTAATAGCGCCAAACTTCTTCTATTTTATCTCATTATTTTGGCATAACAGGATGCCAAGCAAGAGGAATGTCTAGCTTTTCAGGTTCTCTAAAACAACCTGAGCTAAAATCGAGATGTACTTAGCCATTAATTTTTTTTAAATAAGAAATGTGATTTGCCAGTTCAATCAAATGACTAAAAGGAAAGTAGGCAGCTGTTATCGAAGACATCATTCCAACCTCCTTAAAGCAGAGTTTATGTTGGCTAATACATAGTTACAAACTGCTAACTCACATTTAATTACAGGTCAATGTATGCAATGTACAGCTGCCCAAGTCATTGGTCAAGACAGCCACTGAAAACCGGCCACATCATTCTAGAGTTGAGTGTGTTTTCCCCTCACGTTCCCCTCATGTAATTCTGTAGACAGATGTCATTAGATTGTCTTCTCTTTTTTCATTTGTCATGATCAGCTAAATGACATGACCAGTCATCTATGTGACTAATCACTGTGAGTGGAATTCAAGGTCATAGATTTGACTCTGACATGGGCTAGCTCTTAACGTGGATTACCCCAGCAGAAAAGAACTGAGAAAAGGGAACAGGAGAGAAATCAGGAGTGAGAAGTGACAGCATGGATACGCGGGCGGCCCTGAGTCTTCTTAAAAAAAAAAAGAAAGAGAAGAACTCAAGTGCAAGCAATTTATTTGGGAGGTAAAAGGAATGAGGAAGTGATATAGAGAAGGGAAGATATGAAATAAATGGTGTGTTTCAAGCCAATTACCACCCTGCACAACTGAGCTGAACCCCACTGGTGGAACCTGCAAAAACCATGTAGACACACCCCTTAGATTTACCCACCCCGAAGGGTGAGGGAGCTGGGGTATGTCAGTCATTGGTTGGGCTGCTCCCAGGAAGCACTGCTTCATGGGCAGCAAAGTGACCTATAGGCCAGAAAAATCTTCAAGCAAAGAAATGCAGGTGCTGTAAGTCAGAAGTCAGGCCAATGTGCATTGAAGTGGTAAAGATGAAGGAATATGGGCAGGGTACCAACTGCATCTGTTATAGCTATTAACACATCTGGTAATGGCCACCAGCTCTAACTCCAGCCAAATGCCTGTCATTGGTCACTAGGAGCATCAGTATCGTGTCATACATGACTGCATTTCCAATAGTCAACTAGTAGCGTTAAAACAGCGGCAGAGCAAGATGCAGATTTTTAAAATATACTTAGTAATAACAAAACTAATGGTAAACCAGAAAGAAAAGTTTAAAATGCACAAAGCTACAGTTTTACATCAAAAGCAACATTTCCCAAAGTGAAAACACTCTATCCCCACTCTATAATGTCATCTTGTTTTACTGTCTTTTCAGCTTTTATCACTATCAGAAGTTACTTATTCATTTATTTCACGTATGGATTTATGTGTCTGCGGCTGTTTCAACCACTTAGCATGTGAAAAGAGAGACCTTGGGACTTCCATGGTGGTCCAGTGGTTAAGACTGCATGCTCCCAATGCAGGGGGCCCAGGTTCCATCCCTGGTCAGGGAACTAGATCCTGCATGCCGTAACTAAGAGCCCGCATGCCACAACTAAAGATCCCGCACTCTGCAACGAAGATCCCACACGCTGCAACTAAGACCCATCACAGCCAAATAAAAATAAAATAAATTTAAAAAAAACACAAAAAACAAAGAGAGACCTTGTCTGTCCTGTTTACTAGTGTAACCCCAGCATCTGGCTCATGGATGCTCAATAAATAGTAGTTAAATGAATAAAAGATCGCCTTTCCAGAGAGACCCAAAGCCAATGGGCATAGAATAGGCTCTGAAAAGTCCTTTATCATAGGACATAGTGACTTTACTTACCCTAGCATGTCTCAAGTTTATGTAACCATGGAACCCTTGTGTGCGTGGGTTTTTTTTGTTTGTTTGTTTTCTGGCCACACTTGGATCTTGGATCTTAGTTCCCCAACCAGGGATTGAACCCATGGCCTCGGCAGTGAAAGCGTGGAGTCCTAACCACTAGACCACCAAGGAATTCCCAACCATGGAACCCTTTTATCCTGGAAATTCATTTTGCCTGGAAACAAAGTTTGAGAAATGCTAGTCCAGAGATGACAAAGCCAGCAAGACAGAATAACTTTAGTGAGTATGACATGGTTAATGAACTGTAGGAGAGACGGGAAATATTCACTCCTAGAAATTCAAGAGACTGAAGGAGGTAAACACCACTCCTTAAGAAACAGAAAGAATTCACGATATGTGTAAGTCAAATCACTGTATTACTCACCTTAAATTTATACAGTGTTGTATGTCCATTACAACTCAATAAACCTGGAAGAATAAATAAACAAACAAGAGTCTGGTCTTCCACCAAAGAAAGAAAGAAAGAAAGAAAATATCTCATGTGGCTACCAGTGGCTGGCCCATTTCTAGATGATGCCAAAGTACAAGTTCCATAATAAAAGGTGCTCAGGCAAATTTCATCCAATGGTAACTTTTGCTCTGACAAAGGCTCTTTTATTTTCCAAATTTTGATTTACTACAATTTGATTTGTTACAAAGCAAATCGATCCCAGGGACAGGGCAGGCTGGCTGACTCCTGACAATGGCAGTCTTCTTAAGGGCAGAGGTTTAGTTCAGGTTTTGTTCACTGATAAATCTACAAAAGTTATATCAGAATATCTGCTTCCATGGAAAGATGTTAAAAGTATTGTTCAGTAGAAGAAAGCAGTTGATAATAAGTGTGTGCCGTATGATCTCATTTTAGTAGTAGTATTTTATACATAATCTCCCTGGAATGTCAGCTCCATGCAGACAGGGGTTTTGTCTGTTTATTCATGCTTTATCCCTAGGGACTGGCACATGGCAGGCATTCAATAAATATTTGTAAACTGCAGAAATAGATGTCTGCATTGAAAGGAAGGTTTATACATGCAGTGTATATGCAAATATATTCAACAGTGGTTAACTCTGGGAGTCAGATTCGTGGGTATTATCTGGCAGACCTGTATTTTTCTCATTCTTAAAAGGAAGATGCATTGCTACTGAAGTAAGAAAACAAAGACATCTTTTACAATGATTGCTAGGTTGCTGTCACCACACCTTCTTCCCCTTTCCAAGCCCCATTTCAGTACTTCAAGGTCAAACCCACTCTTCTCCCCTATTCCCACAAGGGTCCAGAGGCATCAGGCAACTGAGAAGCAGCCTCCACTTTAGACGGGTGGGGCCTTGAATTTTAATCTAGTTTACTCCACTACACCAGTACTTTTTCCACAGGCCTATCAAAGCAGGATATTTAGAAACGCTGCACATCATTTGATCGCTTTCTCAGGTATAGAGTGTAGAACTAAACCTGAAAGCTGGAAAGGAGAGTTAAAACTGGAGCTCTTATGAGACTGCAAATTTGTTGCTGACGCTCAAGGTGGAGGATACTGCAGCTGTGCCATTCATCTTTCCAGTGATGGGTTAAGAATATTTAGAATTCACAGTCAGTAGCTCAGCAGCCTCTCTGTTAGGGCTCTAACAATTGCCTGGCCCTGTGACGGGTTCTTCTGACACATGGAGTACTCCTCACTGAGAATGCAGAGTTCCCACCTAAGGAAGAGGGTCCTTGCTCCTAGAAAACCCTGTGTCCAACACTTGGACCTTACAAAATATCCACATTAAAGAACAGCTACTGAATTCACCATTCGATTCTCCTTTTAACAAAAGGATTCCAAATATGACTGGATATTTTAAAAATTAACTAGAAAACTGTTTGGCAATATCTACTAAAGCTGAACATATTAACAATTCAACTCCTGAGAATATCGCCAACAAAATATACAATATGTTCCCTAAAAGCACTATTTGTAATAACTCCAAACAGGAAGCTACTCAAATGTCCCCAGAAGGAGAAGAATAAATAAATTGTGGCATCTTCACACCATGGAACACTACACAGCAATGGGAATGATCAAACACGCAACAATAGGACACATCTCACACACAGTGCTGAGTGGAAGAAGCCTGCCACAGAAGACCACATACCATATGATTCCATTTAAATAAGTTCCAAGGGCATAAATTCTATCTATGGTGTTGGAAGTCAGAACAGTGGTTATCCTGGGGTGATGAGAAGACAGGAATGAGGCATGAGGGTCCTGTTTCTTGAGCTGGGTGTTGGTTATTGTTTTAGTTTTCAGAGCAAATTACTACAGACTTGGTGGCTTAACCCAACACAAATTTATTCTCTCACAGTTCTGGAAGCTGGAAGTCAGAAATCAAGGTGTCGGCAGGGCCAGGCTCCCTCTGAAGGCTCTAAGGGACAATCCGTTCCTTGCCTTTTCCAGCTTCTGGTGTCTCCAACTGTTCCTTGTGGCCGTATCTCTCCAATCTGTCTCTATCTTCACGTGGGCTTCTCTCCCATGGCCTCTTCTCCTCTTCTGTCTCTTGTAAGGATACCTGTCATTGGATTTAGGGACCACCCAGGATGATCTCATCTCAAGAGCCCTAATTTAATCTCAAAGACCCATTTCCAAACAAGATCACATTCACAGGTTCTGGAGGACATCTCTTTCTGGGAGCCACCATTCAACTCACTACAGTTACCTGGGTGTGAAATTTTACACAGTGGTGCATGAATGCACTTTTCTGATTGTATGTATATATCCACAAGGATTAAAAAAAAAATACAACTTCTCAGAAATACATTTGTTATTCACCATGACACATTCTGCACGCATCTAACAAAAAAGAAGAACACAATCTCTGGTATTTCATTGGCCGTAATGCCTGCAGAGTTTTTGGCTTTTCACAACCTCCCATCCCACTTCTGTTCTTAGTAGAATGTACAGAAACCTCACAGCAACTTCCATGTATGTTTTTATTAGCTGATTTCCCCCCATCCTCCACTACCCAAAGTGTTGAAATCCTTTAACAAATTACAAGCCAGGGGCCATCAGAGAGTCTGGGCTCTGCACTGTGTCAGCTCAGAGAATCAGGCTGTAATTTTAGACAGATGTTCGTAAACTTGGGGATTCCTGGTATGTGGACTTGGGTGCCTCCAACCCCAGACGGCAGGAAAGCAGCCAGTGTTCCCTGCCCAGATGACCAGAAAATGTTTCTTAATGAATTGTCCAGCGGGACTCACACTGGCTCCCACATCTGGCAGATCTGGGTTATATCACTCTCGGTCCTCAGTGTCCTGCGGGTTCCTGGGAACGCCCTGCCCAGAGTCAAGTGCACCAGCTGCAGCAGCCGGCTGCATTCACATGCCTCTCTGCGTCATCCTGACGGTCACACACTATGGGGCTGGCTCCGGTTCCCAGTTCCAGAGGCTGAGTCGGCCGCCCCCCAGGAGGCCACCGCCTCTCACTTTCCCATGGGCCTAAGAAGTCACCATGGAAGTAAAATTCCATGCCTGGAGGTATCCAGGGGAGGACTGCATTCTCTGCTTTTCTACACTAATAGCTCCTGGCACCATAATTCAACATTAGCTGTGTTAATCTAGAGAGAGGAAAAAACAAACATAAAAAACCTGAGCCATTCACATTCCTCAAATAGGATCCGAGGAGAGAAAGAAGTATAAACTTTTAAAGAATTTCCAAGAAGAAATATAGATTTAAACAGCATGTGGCACAAGGTGGATGGTGGTAAAGAGGTGACAATTTTCATGGAGATGGGGAGGCCTCTGACGCTCTGCTCTGTTGGACCAGAGTCCTGCTATGTTCTCTCCATCACATAAAAAGCCTGAACACTCTCTTACAGTCTACCTGGCACTACATTCCTGCTTTCTGATTAACTACAGAGCCTTGGAGATCTTTATTTTGTATCCTTTTAGTAACTGATCAGAACTGCCCTGAGGCTGCTTCTGGGACAGAACTCCCGGCAGCACCCTGTGGGAAGGTTCTTTATCTTCCTGCTCATTATCGCTAGAACATGACGTAATTCACTCTCATGGAACTACAATACAGGCCTGCCTCACTCCCCATCAATTCCACCTGTTCATTCAGAGTCATGGCATGTTAAAGCCAGAGAGGACTTTTTTTTTTTTTTAAACAAAATCTTTAATCTCGGGCTTCTTCACAGTGGTTAAGAATCCGCCTGCCACGGGTTCGAGCCCTGGTCCGGGAACATCCCACATGCCGTGCAGCAACTAAGCCCGTGCACCACAACTACTGAGCCTGCGCTCTAGAGCCTGCGAGCCACAACTACTGAAGCCCGTGCACCTGGAGCCCATGCTCCGCAACAAGAGAAGCCACCGTAGTGAAAAGCCTGAGCACCACAACGAAGAGCAGCCCCCGCTCGCCGCAACTAGAGAATACTTGCGGGCAGCAACGAAGACCCAACGCAGCCAAAAATAAATAAATAAAAATTAAGGGGCTTCCCTGGTGGCGCAGTGGCTGAGAGTCCGCCTGCCGATGCAGGGGACACGGGTTCGTGCCCCGGTGCGGGAAGATCCCGCATGCCGCGGAGCGGCTGGGCCCGTGAGCCATGGCCGCTGAGCCTGCGCATCTGGAGCCTGTGCTCCACAACGGGAGAGGCCGCAACAGTGAGAGGCCCGCATACCTCAAAAAAAAAAAAAAAAAAAAGATTAAGAAAAAAAATCTTTAATCTCATTCTTCTAACTGGTTTGCCAATCCTCATTCTAATTTTAAAGCCAAGTTTTTTTTTAAGCCAAAGCACAAGAAACCTGTGATCCTGACAAGTAATTCATCATTCCCCAGTTAGATAATGATGTACACAAGCATACAACCCAGGTCTCCTCATTCTTTGTTTCAAAATTACATCATTCAGCTCATTAATTTAAAAAGAAAAGCCTATTAAGGGTCTTTAAAATGTGGGCTGAGATTTACAAATCTGCAGATGTGTTCTAAAGAAATAACCAAGAAGCAGACAGAAAGAAAGGGATGCAGAAAATATTCATTTATATTTAGTCATTTACCTGGTGCTTCAGAACACTAGCTGCCCAGCAGACTCACTCAGCTTTCCCAAACCCCCATGCCCAGGTCAGACCTCAAACCAATTAAATCACAATCTCTGGAGGTGGGTTTTGGATGGCAGTAAGCAACCAGGTAACTCCAATGTGTAGCCAACCTGGAGTGTCATTGGTTTACTGGAGTTCAGGCCAAAACAGCTGTGTAGAGACCAAAATCATAGTTTTCGAAAGAAGAAAGAGGAAAGAAAAGAAAAAGAAAAGGAGGAGGGAGGGGTCATTTATATGACGTGATCTTCAATTTGTCATCCTCTGTGCTTCAGTGGGCTAAATGAATGTGTGGTCAAATTGAGAAGATCTACATGGGTGATCTCAGCCTGGGACAAGGTCACCTTTCCCCACCATGCCTGTGACCACAGAGGCATGTGGACTAGAGCTGGAGAAAAGAGGAACAGAGCAAGCATTCAGGTCCTGTACTCTTAAAGTACTCACAGGTTCTTAGGATACTTTTCCTCTTTAAAAGAGGAGCCCATTACCATATGATCCAGCAATTCCACATTTTGATATATATCCAAAAGACTAAAACGCAGGGACTCAAACAAATATCTGTATACCTGTGTTCACAGCAACATTATTCACAATAGCCAAAAAGTCGAAGCAATCCATCCATCCATCGACTGAGGAATGGATAAACAAAATGTGGTCTATACACACAGTGGAATATTATTCAGCCTGAAAAAGGAAGGGGCATTCTGACATAGGCTACAACATGGATGAACCTTGAGGATGTTGGTCCAAACAAAATAAGCCAGTCACAGTACAAATACTGGATGATCCCACTTATATGAGGTCCCTGGAATAGTCAAATAATAGAGACAGAAAGTCAATTGGTGGTTGCTGGGGGCTGGGGGGAGGGAGGACACAGAGAATTATTGTTTAATGGGTACAGAGTTTCAGTTTTGCAAGAAGAAAACTTGCATGGACAGTGATGATAGTAGCACAAACAATGTGAATGTACTGAATGGGACACAAAAATGGTTAGGATGGTACATTTTTTAACAAGTAGGGGGTACCCAATGAGTGCCTCTCATTTACTTCTCTCTGGTGTTGGCAGAGGTTACTGAGGGCAAAATCACAAAGGAAGATGTGTCATCTGTAAAATTCTGACATCTGAATGTTGTGCTCTGTGCACAACATACCCCAGGCCACTGAAATCTATTTGGCAGGACTGGCTGACTCAAGAAAGAGTTATAGAGCTTTGCAACTCCCCAGGGGGCACATGAGGGCCGGCTGGCAGGCCTTGTGTTTCACGTTATATAACCACCAAGCTGCCAGTTTCCAAACAAGACGAGGTGAATTCCAATGTGCTCCACGCCTACGAGGAGCCAACTGATGATCAATTCCCAAATAACTTTATCAAGGAGCCTTTTTCTAATTCCCAAATGCAGTAATGCCACTTATTTGTTAGTTGAGAAATCTCTGGTTTCCTTTTTGATGGGTTGACTCAAATGTATTGTGAAAGAGGGGCTTATTTTTCATCTTTTCCTTCCTTTTGGCTTAGTATTCTAGGGGCAAAGAACAACTTCAACAAGAAGAAAATTCCTTTGGCAGCAGCTCTTTTTTAGCTGCTCTGCAATCCAAAGCTTTCAAGTGAGTAAGCTTTCTTCTTGACTAACACCTCTGCGACAGACAGAGAAGGAAAAAACCTGCAGCTCTTCTCTGATCAATGGTCCTAACCCTTTCCTTCAGTCTGTGATGATCCTATTCAGGGGATGACTTGTGAAGATGTTTTCTAGGGGAAGTCACCTGGGCCCTAGAGGCTGGTCCCCAAGCCCACGTGTCTGAGCTCTGGCCAGGCATCTAAAACAACTTGTCATGCTTCCTCAGCCTCGGACCAGCAGCCCCAGAGCACCACTCACACTTGACCAAGAAAGTCTGTCCCAGTGATTCACCAGGAAGCCCAAAGTTTGGCAGCTGGAAAAATGTAAACCTTCTGCTTTAAGAGATTGCATATTAACACTTCTGCCAGAAGCCAATCACTCAACAGGAGTTGCATTAAGTATTCAAACATCCTTCTACTGAGCTCAGACACAGTGAAACAGTTGTTTCTTTGGCATAAGGTTCTTCAAGATAAAAGAAATTTCTCTAAATCTAAGCAGTAACAGAAAAGGGGAGAGGTTCTTGTCCACAGAGGGAAAAGGAAACATAACTTAAACGGTATGACTCATTTGTGATAAGTTCTAACCAATGTCCATATTTTATGGATTTTTTTCATATAGATACTTACAAATAAATTCCACAATACTCTTTAATACAGGACGTGCCACTTTCGGGACTCCAGGAGACAGCCTGAAGAGCAAGAAGGGATCTGGTTTCCTGGGTGCTTCTAATCGCTACCCCCTGCTCCAAATGCATAGATACTTTTCAACTATATTCCTCATTATGTTTCTGAATTCAGACACATAAACGTAACCTCCTTACCTCCCCGCCCCCCTGCCTCAAGTTTGCCCCATGGATGGAAAGGAAAAGATCCCCCCCTTGTTTGGATGGAAAGGAAAATACTCCCTGCTTATAACTGCCATGGAAGCTTCATGATTTCCACAAGGCTCTCTGGAGTCCATGGAACTCTGGAACATGAAGTGGTCCATGGAGTATGTATGTGCACAGCAGCACCCCAGCTATACAGTACCACCCCAGATCAAGGTCAACTTCTCAGAAGGTCTTTGTGTGCAGACATAAGGCTAGCAAAGCTACATACTGCCACGGGAGGAGGAAGAAAAGGTGTATTTTCCACCATTACTCCTTAGAAGCACCCTAAGCACCATATGTAGCTTAATAGCCCGTTGCTTTCTTTGCCCATAAGAGAGAATTCAGCTCACGAAATACCACCATCAATAAATATTGAGTGTTCGTTATATAAACAGCCCAACAATAAGATAATATACTGTGTTCCAAAACACCGTTAAGGCTCTGAGAACATTTTCTGGCACACTGAAATAATGGAATGACCATAAATTATGTAAAGGGAGAAATTTCTTACATTTCAGAAAAAAATAAAATAAAAACCTCTAGCAACAGAATTTAGTGCTTAATAACTCTCACATGCTGAAGTTTCAGCTTAATCAACTGTGACTTTTGATATTTTATTTAATATATCTAGGAAGCATCACCAAAAGAGTAATTTTAATATTGCCTCTAAATTCAATTAGAGTGGTTACGTTTTTATGGCAGAGTAACATTCGCAGGGCCATTCTTTAATACATCAGTTATTAAATCCCACAGTCCCTTAATCCACATTGCAGACTAATCTCACGCGTGTAAGCCGCCCTTGAAAAGCCATCTCTCAGCGCAGGGCTCACAGAGTATGATAGCTTTTGCTTTTCTGGCCTAAGAAGTCATTTTTTTTCCCCTTGACATCTTAAGAGTCATCTTCAATAATTTTTTTCCTGTAGTTCCAGTGTCTCTCAAATCCTGATATGCCAGACTGACTTGGCAAGTCTGTTCTTCTCCCACAGAAACACCCATCAGCTGCTGCTACTGCTGACTCCCAGGCACATGGTCTGGCAGATACCCTGTTACAAAATAAATCCACAAATCCAGACGAAAAGCCAGGCGCTTCCCAGCATGCTCCACGTAATTCCCACTGTGCCTGTGACAGATGCTCCCAGTAGCCTGAGCACCAGGAAACCAGCAAACTCACACACACAAAGACACACACACAGACACACACAGACACACACACACACACACACACACACACACACACAGAGTCTGGTCAAGTGGTTGGGAGTGAGAACCCAGTGGCTACGTTCTACCAGCTTTAGGTAAGTCACTGGGTCTCTCTCTGCTTCCCTATTTGTAAGATGGTAACACTCACCGTAACCACCTTCATTGACACAATGAGCAAGAATCAAAAGAAGTTCTAGTTCTTAGGGTGGCGTCTGAAATTTTTATTAAAGCCTTCAGTCTGATTTCTTAGGGAATTGGACTCATTTTTACAGGTCCAGAAGAATAGGCAAAGCAAGCACCAGCAAGTTCTAAATTAGGGTTCCACTGCTTTAAATATTTTTTTCAGAACAAGGTCAGATGTAAATTAACAATGACAGCAGCCCCTAGAGGATTAATCCGGCTTATGTGGTAACTGAACTAAAGATGAATTCTTTGATATAAAGTCAAGATGGTTCCAATTTAGAATGACGAGATAGTTCAACAAAGGCTTATGTTTTTAATCTGGAAAAAGTTGGCTATAAATGATCTCAAGCTTAACACAAATCTAATTAGGCGAAGCTAGACAGTGGAAACTAACACAGGCATCTATCACATAGGCACTTTCAGAGCTGGGTATCATGCCCATGTTACAAGCAAGGAAACTGAATAAAGAAATGGGTTAATAGGGGTGAAGGGAGAATGGCTATTCCATGACAGTCAACAGTCTTGGCTACATTTTACTTCTCTTCCATTATAAACAGAGCTATATTTTGAAAATTAAGATCTACGTGCTTTTCAAGTAGAAAAATCAAAGTATAAAGTACTAAGTCTGCCCAGGCTACCCACCAATCCAAGCTGTTGGTACTTCCCTGGGAACTTCCCATCCTCCCATTCTGCCCTCAGATGGGTAGGCAGGTGATGGATAGATGGGCAGATGGATTTATAGTCTTTGAAATCAATAAACCTATAGGTCATGAAACATTTTCCAAAACATTTGGACCGATTAAACCAGGATCACACCCCTAAAGAGACAATTCATCTTAATGTTGATCAAAAAAGAAGAAAATTATTTTTTTAAAATGGGGGACTTCCCTGGTGGTCCAGTGTCTAAGACTCCGTGCTCCCAATGCAGGGATGCAGGGGGCCTGGGTTCAATCCCTGGTCAGGGAACTAGATCCCACATGCCGCAACTAAAAAGATCCCGCATTCTGCAACTGAGACCCGGCGCAGCCAAGTAAATAAATATTTTTTAAAATGGTATGGCTCGGGCTTCCCTGGTGGCGCAGTGGTTGAGAGTCCGCCTGCCGATGCAGGGGACACGGGTTCGTGCCCCAATCCGGGAAGATCCCACGTGCCACGGAGCAGCTGGGCCCGTGGGCCATGGCCGCTGAGCCTGCGCATCCGGAGCCTGTGCTCCGCAACGGGAGAGGCCGCAACAGTGAGAGGCCTGCGTACCACACACACATACAAAAAATGGTATGGCTTTTCAGCTCTTTGACCACTTTTACAATAAGAAGAAAATATTATATTTTTGTTGTCACTGTGAGATTTCAACTCTCAGCGCTCTTAAATAATGGTAAAAAAAAATAAAGAGAGAAACTGAAATTCTTTATCTTGAGATGTGTTGGCAATGAAACTTCCTACAAAACTGGCTGCAAGTCCAATTTCTGCCCCCTAACGTGTTTATTATTACTATGAATCAAGAACATCTCTGCAAATGTTCGGTAGACAAAGCATCAAGAAAGGGGCAGGCAAAAAAAAAAAAAAAAAAAAAAAGAAAGAAAGGGGCAGGAAGAGCTGGGTTATAAAGATGGTGCCCTCACTCCCACTTCATCCCGATGCCAACCCATCACTCCCACAGGTCAGGAGCTGTGAAAGTATTGCCCTCTCCTCATTGGAGTTTCTATCTGAGGTTCCTGTCACTGGTGGAAAGTAAGCTGGCAATCCCCAAAGGCCTAAGATAAAGGGAGGCATGGGGTGGTGTAGTGACCTGAGGACAGAAAGTCAAAGCATGGTTCTGAATTTTGCCACGAATGAAGGTGACCTCAGCAAGTGACTTGACCTGTCTGCATCTCGGTTCCTCATCTGCAAAATAAGGCAACTGGATCACCCAAGTTTTAAAGTTCTTTCCAGCTGTAGAAATCTTTATTATGAGAATAAGCACAATTCACAAAACAGCAATGTTCAAATCTGGGCCTCATTTGCAATGATTCTTGCCCTATGGGGCTTCTGCAACCTGAATTTCCTGAAAACGAAACAAAACAAAAAAAACCTAAAGCACCAAACAGTTCTTACTGTCTTCCTTCAAACATTTTTGTTGCATCTCATGAACTATCAGGGAAACACCAAATCACAGGGCAATTGGATTCCAACATGTCTTAAGTGATATTTGCGGTGGATTAAAGAAGGGACTAACAACAAGGACCTACTGTATGGCACAAGGAACTACATTCAATATTTTTTAATAACCTATAATGGAAAAGAATCTGAAAAAGGTACACTTGAAACTAACACAACATTGTAAATCAACTATACTTTAAAAAAGAAAAAAAAAAAAGAGAAAAACCCACCATTTGACTTTACCAAGTTTTATATATAAAACCAGAACATTTTTCGGTTTTAACAGCCTAAACTCTACAGACTTGAAAAATCTGACGCTAGGCAAAAGATAATGCAAAATCTGATCCTATTGTGAAGGAGGTAATATATCGTATGGTTACTAAAAATATATCAAAGATAGAAAAATTTCTATCCAAAGGAGAAAGAAAACCCCTTTATCTATATTATACTTCTGGTTTGCCTTCCAAACAGGTCTAGAAATACCTCTAGATAATCATATTTTAAAACTTTAAAACTGTATTTTTTTAAGTTTATTTTTAAAGTAACTGATAAATTATTGTTAAGAGCTTTATTCAAATTGTAGCCGTTCTGAAATATTTTATGATAAGATCACTACAGGGACTTCCCTGGTGGTGCAGCGGTTAAGAATACGCCTGCCAATGCAGGGGACACGGATTCGAGCCCTGGTCCAGGAAGATCCCCCATGTCGTGGAGCAACTAAGCCCGTGTGCCACAAGTACTGAGCCTGCACTAGAGCCCGCAAGCCACAACTACTGAGCCTGTGTGCTACAACTACTGAAGCCCACACGCCTAGAGCCCGTGCTCCACAACAAGAGAAGCCACTGCAAGAAGCCCGCGCACCGCAATGAAGAGTAGCCCCGTTCACCACAACTAGAGAAAGCCCGTGCGCAGCAACAAAGACCCAACGCAGCCAAAAATAAATAAATAAAATAAATAAATTTATTTTAAAAAATAGATCAATACAGATTTAACAAGGAATTACAATGAACAACAGCTGACTGAAGGTCAATCAGAGTCTTACTGTTAGGTCAGTAGTAAATTATGATTCGGTTCCTCGATGGTGTAAAAGGAGATCATACTACTGTAAAATATCACAAAACATAAATAGTTTTTCTTCTTCCAAAGATACAAGTAATCCTCGTAGCTCAACAAAGCAGAATTGCAAACTTTTCAAATCACCTAAGCCTTATTCCACGATCCTAGCCAATTTTCTCTTCTGTATTGATCTGGCTCCTCTTTTGGCCCTTTGCATATAAGACTTTGAATTATTATTGGTCTAGTTACTATATCAAACTGTAAATCCCTTGAAGGTGGTATCCAAATTTTATACTTCCTCTGTACTCTTAATTTCTAAAGGAAGTGCCCTCGGAAGGCATCTAATCCAAAGTTCTATCCCTTTAGAAAAAATTTATATTATTTTTTCTTATACAGGTAATACATTTAGTACAGACTGAAAGCTTTCCAGCAAAATTCATTTTCTCCTTCCTCTGTAGCATAGCGTTGTTGCAGGCCACAATAGATGCCTATCAGGATTTTGTTCCCTGCCTGCCTTGTAGTTGGCAGTTGAGTTTAGTCATGTGACTGTGTCCCTGGAAAGGCATGTGAGCTGAAGTGATGTGTGCCACTTTGGGAACAGAGTCTCTTCCACGCCCCCTCTTCTTCCTTGTGACAGCACCCAGCCTTGACCATGTACAAGACGACAAGGCCCTGGGACTTCCCTGGTGGTCCAGTCACTAAGACTCCACGCTCCCAATGCAGGGGGCCCGGGTTCAATCCCTGGGCAGAGAACTAGATCCCACATGCCGCAACTAAGAGATCACATGCCGGAACTAAAGATCCCGCATGCCGCAACTAAGACCTGGCACAGCCAAATAGATAAATAAACATTAAAAAAAAAAAAAAAAAAGATGACAAGGCCCTGGGGAAGGGGGAAGCCACAGGATGGAAGGAACCCGGGATTGTGAATATCTGAACGGAAGAAAGCCCCCTGCATATCTGGAACAGCTACCTCAAATTGTTAAATGGGAGACAAATTCATTAAGCCTCAATACTGTGGATTTCTTAGCAGCTTGGCTTTTTACTCTAACTAATGCATGAATATTTATAGTGGAAAGGATGAGAAAATACAAGAAGCAGAAGAAAAGTCACCTGGACCCTACACCAGGGGTCCCCAACCCCTGGTCCGCAGACCAGGACAGCAGAAGGTGAGCAGTCCGCAAGCAAGCGGAGCTAGCGAAGCTTCATCTGCCACTCCCCATCGCTCCCCATTGGTCACATTACCGCCTGAACCATATTCCCCCCTCCCCTCGCCCCATCTGTGGGAAAAACTGTCTTCCACAAAACCGGTCCCTGGTGCCAAAAAGGCTGAGGACCACTGCCCTACACCACCTAAATAATTATTAACATTTTGGGGTAGTTCCTTCTCGACTTTTCTCTATGTCTATAGAAAAACCACATACACATAGTTTTCTACAGAAATATAGCCTCTCTCACTTAACATCATCGTCTATCTAATATATTAATGTATTTTTTCTTTTTTTTTTTTTTTGGCCGTGCCACACATTTTGCAGGGTCTTAGTTCCCCAACCAGAGATTGAACCCAGGGCCCTGGCAGTGAAAACACTGAGCCCTAACCACCGGATGCAAGGGAATTCTCTAATATTTTTCTGTATCAAAAATACATATAATTAATTTTAATGGCTATATAATATTCTACTGCTTGGATTTATCAAAATTTATTCAACAAATTTTTCATTGTTGGCCACTTGCATTTTTTCCTTTTTTTTTTTTTTTTTTTTTTTGGGGGTACGTGGGCTCTCATTGTTGTGGCCTTTCCCGTTGCAGAGCACAGGCTCTGGATGCGCAGGCTCAGCGGCCATGGCTCACGGGCCTAGCCGCTCCGCGGCATATGGGATCTTCCTGGACTGGGGCACGAACCCATGTCCCCTGCATCGGCAGGCGGACTCTCAACCACTGTGCCACCAAGGAAGCCCGCATTTTTTCCTATTAAAAATTCTGTTATAAACAACCCTGCAGAGAACATTTTTATATACAAACCTTTACATATCCATCAGGTTTTTTTCCCCCCAGGTCTCTATTCTCAGCATATCTTTGCAGACAAAGATGTTCCCTCTTTCTGGGGACCTGCATTAAGTCATTATGTCTGATAGGTGTTTGCAAGGCTGCCTTCATTCATTATATTTTTGAACGAACTCCTATTTATGTTTTGTCAACCGGAAAAACCAAACAAGGTCCAGCTCCCCACTCAGCACCCAGAATAAGTAACTGACTCCCTATGCAGTGTCAGGCAAACTCCCCCTGTACAATGCAGTCCTGGCTAGTAACATGCACAAAAGGGAAAGCAGTAGTAGACCTTGTTTCCTGCTGACAAACCTTGATCTACATCTGTGTTGCCAATTACTTGTTCAACAAACCTGTTACTTTTTTGGAAATAATAAATAATTCAGAGAAAGTCATTTTGAATCCTCTGACATCTGTTGCTTGTAATGACTCTGAATTATTCATCAGTGAGCAAAAACAGCATTAATTAAAGAAAAGGACTGAGGCAAACCATGGAAATAGAAACGAACACTGCAGAAGAAAATGCCTTTACTCAACCCATACTCACTTGTCATTGACAAATATCCAAAGAGCCCGCCAGTCCTTGGAATTTAAAGGAACTGGTACGCTTAGATACCAGAAGGCATGATCCAAATGAGGATCACTATTTCATGTTTCCAAACTTGCTTTGTTTTTTCTCCTTCAGAAAACTCCTTCAACGTTCTACCTGCTCGGTTCTCTGAGTTTCAGAAAGTGTTGTGGTATTCAAAGGGAAAGGAAATTTACTAATTGAGCTGCAAAAGAATTGCAAGAGGTATCCCAGATCAAGTCATCCTATGCTCATTTGTACACTGAATTTTAGATATATTAATGGTAGAGGTCTCCGAAATCAAGGACGGCTCAATTCATCTGGCTGCTACCGCCTGATCATTTATTTCCATGACGACACTGGCACTTCCTCCTGACAAAGCGCTTTCCTGTGGTAAAGAGCAAAAGAGAAAAAACCTTACAGCCTGGCTGCCTATTCTACACCACTGGCCGTGGGCTGATTCTTCCCCCAGTCTGTCTCTCTGCACAGGGAGAGTGATACTATATTCTGTAACACCCTCCACTGTAAAAGAGCCTACGGACTCTGTCTGTGTGGAGGGAAAGTGTGAGCTGAAAAGAAACGCGTTAGAGAGTTTACACAGCACTGTTTGTAAACAGATGCCTCCAGAGGTGGGGCCCGGGTGTCTCAGTAACTGGCTTCTCCGGGACCAGAAGAAACAAGCCTCTCTGGAAAGGCAAGGTGGGGGGGAGCTGTGGAGGGTGGTTTGAATCGGGAGATTTTCCGGAAAACCTATTCCTGTGTATGACTCTGGTGACTTGATCAGTTAAGGATTTCTCGACTCCTAGGTTACCTGGCCTCCAGCTCCCCCTACTCCGGTACCAACTGCTGGGGTTGCTGTGGGCAACAGAGTAGAAACGCTGGACAGAGAACAGAGTGGCTGGAAGAGGAAGGGGAAAAAAATGAAACCCAACAAGACTGAAGAAAGCCACAAGCCCCATTTGGGGTCTTTTCAAAACCTCTGAATTCAGAGGCATGACAAGCACCTGGCAAGGTCTTCTTGCTGGTAGCCACTAATGAGTGGCTTCCGTGCAGAAATGATCATTCCAGTCTCTCCAGATCGGGTGCACAGAGACCTCCCAACGCTTCCAGAAAAAGAGACACAGAAACCCTCCATGCACTTCTGAATCCTCTTTCAGTAACATCCTTTCAAAGGATATCAGAAATGCGGACAAACCTCCCTTGTTTTTTCCCAGTTTGGTTTGTTATTGTTTTGTTCCTGCGGGGAGGAAGGTTGGAAGAGGGAGAGGAGATGGTGGAGGGGAGCTTGGAAGTGAGGAGAAATGGTTGGCTCTGCCCAGCTCAGACTGGCCCTTCATCAAAGGGGGTTTGTTGTTAAAAACAGCAGAGGACGGGTGGAAAAGAAGCCAAGGCTCTCAGTTTCCCAAAAAGAGGCTGAACAGGGACTTCTGTGTCTCTTTCAGGCACTACCCAAAATGCAGCTACAGATTTAGAAAAGATCACTCGTATAGCATTGGATTTAAAGAAATGAACTAAAAAAGATCTCTTTTTAGAAAGACAATGGATGCGTTTGCTGGGTAAGAGGTCCCTCCACCGAAACCCAGCTGGGGTTGGATGAAGCCTGTCTGTAACGTCAAAAAGTTTCCCAGATGCCCTCACAGGCTTCATTTCATTCAAATATTCAAAAAACAAACACTGACCCAGACTACTTTCTCTTTAGGGGGAAAGAAAAAGGCGTAGTACCTCCTTCCTTTCCAATCCAAGCGGTCTCTAAGCTAGAGGTAAAGTGAGAGTCTTAGGGGCTAAACACAAGGTGACCCTTTCATCACCGGCTGATCAGGGTGCCATCACTCTTAACAGGCAGAGCCTGGAGGCACCTAGGCTGGAGTCTTGGTTTGGTGACAATGCTACGATGCACCCGGAAACTGGGGTCTGTGAAAACACACTCTACCTGCGAGCACTGAACAAGACTTTTAGGGGGAGGAGGGGAGCACCTGTGTTCTCAGTCTAGGAGAACTCATAGGGCAGGGGGAAGCTGGAACCCTCAGTGGAGGCCACCCAACCCTCGAATGCTGTCTGAATGGTAAAATAAAAAGCTGGAGTGCCCAGTGGAGATACCAATGGACAGCTCAGAAAATCTTGCCTCAGAGGCAACACCCAGTATTTCCAAACTTCACCTGGGAATCTTGTTACAGTGCAGATTCTGATTCAGAAGTTCTGGGATGGGGCCTGAGATTCTGCATTTCTAACAAGTTTCCAAATGATGCTCTGCTGCTGGCCTATAGACCATACTCTGAGTTGTAGCAGTTCAATCCAGGCAACACATTAGAATCACTATAGTTCTGAAAGGGAACCCCCTGACCCAGTCCTTCCCCTGCTCAGTTAAATCAGTATATGTGGCAGTGATGCCAATCACTGGGCTTTTTCTTAAGTACCCCAAGTGAGTCTTATGTGCAACCAGGGTTGAGGATCCACTGGCTGGACTAATTCTGGCTCTCACTGTCAACTAGATATGTGGACCCAGGAAACTTAATCTCTAGGAATCTCAGTTTGGTATCAGAAAAAGGGGATATGCTGGCCGAAATGGATTGGTATAGAAACAAATGTGCAGTATTTGAAAGCACTTTGAAAGAAGATAAAATACAATAGTTATTTTACTCATCGAGTCTTAGTTTCCTCGGTTAGAATGAGTTCATAGTGTCCCCGACTAATCAAATTTCACAAATACCAGCTCCGTGTTAATTCTATGGAAGAGACTGTTTTTAGCTGAGATCTCCTTGCTGTTCTGTTAACACCCCAAAGCCCAATGCACTGGGATTCTTTCTTAAATGACAACTGACTCATCAATGGATTTTAGGTCCCAATGGCATCCTAGCCAGTACCTTGAAAAATCCTCCTAAAATTACTTTAAATATGGATTCCCGGCACCCACCGATGACTGGTGCTGATCTACGAAGCAAACCCACATTACTTCCCCGCCCCCCACTCTTCCCCTGTCCTGACAATCCCAAGCTCCCTGGGTGCAAGGAAGGTTCTCTGCTGCCAATTTTCAACTTTCTGTGCAATGAACAAAGCTTCGAAGGGCATCAGTTCTGCCAACCACCAATAGATGGCATCAGCGGTCGTGCAAGGTCGTTTCAGCCTCCCCCTCGTTCCTCAATCTCTGTCATGTTTGCTATGTTTGAAATGCAGTGTCTCGTTAAAAACTAACTGAAGGTAAAAAGGTTAAAAAAAAAAAAGTCAAAATGCAGAAGTGTCTCTGGATAATAAAACGAGAGTTGTAAAGGACTAGGAATCCCCGCCATCCCCGGCTCACTCAGGAAACAACTTTACCAGCAACCGACGTGCACCCAAGCTAGGTTAGTGTCATGTTGCATTTAGAACAAATGGGCTTTCAGAAACTCATCGGTGAGAAGAGCTTCTTGTCCCCAGCTGACATCACATCGAAGCTGATTCTCAAACGCACACAGAAACCACAGAGAAAGCAAAACAACCCACCACCAGAAGGCAAGGCTATAACCACAGCAACACTCGCCAGAACAAAGACCCTCTGAGAACCAGAGCTCCATTTCCTCTTGTGTGCTGAGAACATCATCAGCTGTTCCCAAGAACCCCCCACCCACTTATCACCTGCGGCCACGCTGATGTTCACGCCAGGGCAGCTGAGTTCTCTGTGCAGGAGCTCAGGTAAATGCCATCGTCTTAGTCTTTCAAAAGTAACACTCAGGAATTCTGTGCATGGCCAGCATGGTGTATGCTATTTCAGATCACTGGTTCTCAGCCAAAAGCCATTTTATTCTCCAGGGGACATTTGGTGGCACCGCCTCCAACTTGGTGGCACAGGATACATTCTGGTGATCACACTGGGGAAGCAGGGGAGGATGCCACTGGCATCTGGTGAGTGGAGGCCAGGGATGCCACTAAACACCCTACAGTGCACAGGACAGCCCCTCACAACAAAGAATGAGCCAGTCCAGATGTCAATAGTGCTGTGGTTCAAGAAAGCCTCCTCCAGAGGCCAGGAATTTCCGCCTAGAAAATTTAAATTCCAAAAGCCAATTTCCTACTGTCGTCACCAAAAAACATCCTGACCAAGAAGACAAAAGATAATTAATGGGAACTCCTTCCTGAGAAAAAAAGCAACCTTCCCAAGCTTTCTTTGTCCTTGTTTTTGAGAACAGAGTGTCCCTCATTTTTGCCAAGGCCCCCCCCTCTTTTGGACCTCATTCTCACCGGCCTTCTCAGGAAATTGTCTTCCTCCACCATGTCCTCCTCCTCAGCATCCACACCCTCCCTCACCACCTCCCTCTACCTGGTTCAGAGAGGCTGTTTTCCCCTTTTAAAAACACCTCTCACCTAGAGAATAACATAAATACCTGTTGAGTCTATACTGATATAAACAAATAAGTGGATAAATAAATAAATGGAAGAGAAGGGACAAAACATCCTCACAGAATTCCAAGAAATAAACATAGAAGGAATGAAAGAAATAGAAAACCATTAACAGAACATGATGGTAATAATGGCTGCCGGTGAGATCCACTGGTAAATGTTGAAAGTTTTTAAAGGAGAAACAAGTTTCTTGCATAGCCTCAAAGCATCTCTCCAAAAGCATTTATTAATCACTGTGGTGGTTTTAGCACCCCTAAACAACCTTTTTTTCATGCTCCTCCCTCTACTAGGTAGAGCTTAATCCCCCCCACCTTGAATGTGGGCTGGATTTAGTGACTCACTTCTAATGGATGGAGTAGGTCCCAGGGACAGCTTTCTAGACTATCAGGCTGACCTATGGCAGTTCTATTCTTAGAGGTCATGGAGATATTTTGACACAATATCCAAATGCACTACACACCTGGCTGTGGCTGGCAGGTGGCTTTGATGCAGAGATAGTGTAGCGTTTACCCTGAGTGACATTAACTTGTAGAGCAAATCTGGTTGGGATGCAGGCAAAGCAAACCTTATAACATGCCTAAAGCGACAGGTTGGTGTAGCGAAAGAACAATACCTGGTTCCCAAATTCGAAATTGTGTAACTGCCATTCAATCACCGACCACGGCCACTTCAAAAGCCTTGGTGACAACATCCATTAAATTAATACCCCAGCCACTCTGGGTCAGAGTAAATATGAAACAGGTACACCTGAAACCTTTCTCACTCGTCCACAGCTCCCTCTCCCCATCTTGTATCTGGAAAGAAATCTGAGGTCAGGAAAAAAAATCTGGATGCCTCAAAGCCCTTTTCAGCTAAAATGGGAACAAAAGCAGGCTCAAGAAGGAATCAAGTGGACCTCAGCACAAGAATGCCAACTTGTTATTTTGCAAACAGTAGGATCAAAGCCCTGCATATAGGAGGAAAATAGTTTGGGGCAGAAAATTAATATTCACTGCTGAGACCTATTTGCCATGGGTTGACTCTGGAAGCAAATGGTTGAAAGATGGATCAGGATGAAAGCCTTCATGATCTCCCATCCTACCTCCCACCAACACCAGGGACCACCACTCCTCCCAGAGCCAGCGAACCCCCAGTGGGGTCCAGCTCAGCCACAGGTGCCAGAAGGCAGGGGCATCTGATTCTCCCCTCCTGTGTCCAGGAGTAAGTTTTTCAAGGGAGGGGGGCCGAGGACACTGAATTTGGAAGGGCAAAGGACTGCTGTGAAGAGGGACACTTGGAGGAGTGGTGAATTGTGTTAAAGGGAATGAGTAGGAAAAGGTGAATGCCTAGCCCTATTCTCTGCTGGGTAAGGCCAGAGTGCCCTGCCTGTATCCCTTTATACCACGTAAGGTTTGCTATAAGTGTTGACTGCTAAAGGGTCCCATCTGGCCCCCTAGTCTGTAAAATTGCCTTTGGCCTATGGGAGCATCTCCACCTAGAAGGTTATACCTGCCCTGAGGGAGGCCCATAACCGATCAATGGCTGACATGGGAGAGGGAAACAAAAGGCTGGCCCCTGGGCAAGGGGAGACAGAGCTCCCCAGAAACCCAGCTAAAACTCCTCTTTCCCCCACTGCCCTGCCACTCTCCTCACCTCCACCTCCTAGGCCCATATATCATCTCCATGAGAATCCCTCAACTTCTAAACAATCTGACCCAAGACATTGGGAATTAAACTTCCTTGAAGTTTTAGAGGTTTCTGGTAGATCCAGGGAAGAGGATTTCCAGTTCAAGGACTCCAGTGCTCCCTTGAGGACAACTAGGCAGAGAAGGTTAAGACCCAAGCCCACCGATGCCCCAAGCACCAGAGAGAAAGCTCATGTCCTGGTTCTCCCTTACTCAGATTGGAGAAAGGACATCAGAAGGAGGTGCCCCCCCCCATACCTGGGTGACAGAGCCATGTCCTAAAAAGATCCTACTACAAAAGGCTGATTTTGCTAGTTCCTGGACACTGTGTACTCAAGTTGGGAAAAACTCAACACTGGCAAATCCAATCTCACAGATCACTTATAAGGCAAAAAAAGAGTTACGTCAGCTATCAAGTCTTTTTCAACAAGGTATTTAAAATGGGATTTCACGCTGGTGCTAGAATTGAGGCACAGATGATCTTCCTTGGTGTTTTTCAAGGCCTTTTCCTCTATACCGGATCAGTAGGAAACTCTCTCCTTTACACTCAAATGCCTTCCCTCCTTCCCCTTTCTCACTGCCCTGTGCTCCTCTTTGGGCTTCCTAGGATCACCTCCCCCATTTCTCATCTTAGGGTTGATCTCTGGGGACCACTCTAAGACAGGTATACATCCAATAATGTAAAACCTTAAAATCATAGTTCCAGAGGGCATACTCCCAGTGAATAGCCCAAGAACGCAAAGCATGTGTCTATGACCTAACTAGTTATAATTTGCTAAAGTACTTGATTCTTGGGCAAAGTAGGTTAAAAGCCAGAGAGTTGTAAAAGAGTGGTCTGAAACAGCCTAAGAACTTTATACAACTCATAACAATGTCCTTCTTTGGTGCAATTTTACGTTAGCTTTTAAAATTAGCTTTCATAGATCTTTGCCTGGCCCATTATATTTCAGATGTTGAATTTAGGACAGTGTTCAAAGATTTTTATGGGGCCAGTTCACGGTTTCAGTTCCAATTTACCATTTTTCCTTTACTGACTTCCTTTTGGAGTTCACCTGCATATGGGTCCTTAAGGACTAAAAAAACCAATGAATTAATCAAAGGGAAAATGTTCTGTTTCTCCCGTTTAGAAATTCATTGAAATATAGATGAAGTCCATCCTGAACAGCAGGACGTTCTGAGCAAGCCATCAGCCTAAATGCCTTTATGAATAGCTATTATGTTATAAGCTCAAAAGTTCTTACATCTCAGCCAGATGAATAATCAGGCCACTAGTGAACACAGGGAAGAAAATGAATATAATGCAGGTCTATATATTTTTTTCCTCTGCTTGTCTGGACACATAAAATATCTTTTTACTTTTACCACCAAATACACATTCAGGTAGCTTCTGGTATCAGTGATGCTTCTCGACTCTAAGTTAAGGACTTCTGGAGGCTGAATTTGCTTCCTCCAGCCTCCAAAGCACTATGTGAAGTACCAAATCATTACACCATGAAGGCAACATCCTGCTTAACTTGTAAGAACTATTAGTATGGGCTCAGGGAAAGCTGATGCTGCCACAAATGCATACTGTGGAAATACATGCCACATATTCAATTAAGAAAGTGATTCATCAGTATTGTAACTAAGTATTGAAAAAAATCAAAACTGGGCTTCCCTGGTGGCGCAGTGGTTGGGAATCCGCGTGCCATTGCGGGGGACACGGGCTCGATCCCTGGTCCGGGAGGATCCCACATGCCACAGAGCAGCTGAGCCCGTGAGCCACAACTACTGAGCCTGCTCTCTGGAGCCCACAAGCCACAACTACTGAAGCCCACACGCCTAGAGCCCGTGCTCTGCAACAAGAGAAGCCACTGCGATGAGAAGCCCGAGCACCACAACGAAGAGTAGCCCCTGCTCGCCGCTACAATGAAGCAAGAAAGCCCGCCTGCAGCAATGAAGACCCAACGCAGCCATAAATAAATAAATAAATAGATAGATAGATAGATAAATAAACAAAAAAGTAACCCAAATCAAGCTTTCAATTCCCCCTGCCTGCCAATCAGAGGTACAAAAAGAAAAATACTATCAGTGTTCATCTCTCTTTAGCTATTATAAACTGTTACTTGCTATGCAAAGGCATTTACAAGTCCAAATTACTACAGGATGCTTATGGTTTTAAAAAATACAAATGCTACATACGATTAGTATATTACTATATATACGTGTGTGTATATAAATATAATCTATGTATTTGTCTATAATTATTTAGTGATCCAACTAGTCTTTTTCCTTGAAATATGCCATTTAGAAAATACCATTACATCATGTAAATAATTTCCCTGGCTCCACCCCAACTGCATAAAAGCAGCCTTTTTTCCAGTACAACGTGTATTTGGAAAGTGCCTGCTTTGTGGTGTTCTTGTCCAGGTCACCATACTTAAGCACACGATAGAAAAAAAGGAAAAATCAAAATTGTAGCTAAGCTCCCTCCTCCCAACTCAGAATCGGCAGAACTCTCCTCGTCAAAGGACCAAACACATGAACTTCAATGATGTGAGCCGCTGACAACACAGTCATCTTTAAATTCAAGCAGTACATTGTGAAAGCAAATGGAACTGCTACCCAGGTGAGAAGTGGAAGAGAAGTTCCCCAGGGAACAGTGATGGGCAGGAAGTCCAAGGACCAGGTTGAGTGCTGGCTGTGTGACTGACTCTGCGATGATGAGCAAGTTATAACATACTTTGAGGCTTCAGATTCCTCATCTACAGTTAAAACACCGGATTAAATGGTCTAAGGTTCATGCCAGGTCAAAATTCTCAGATTTTTAAGACCATCTCAACACCTGGTCATTGCTGAGACTCCACGACACTGATCCTGACTCCCAAGACTGCACTGTGGTCGCTGAAAAGATTTTGCTTGTCACTCTCCAACACAATGGGATGGGTTTGGAGCAAAACAGGAAAGACATGTCCTATATGATATGCATGTGGTCCCCTTAAGTGAAAGAAAATTACCTATTTCATTAGTTCCCAAAGGATATGGAGTATCTTTATTCTAAGACAGACCAGACTGACTCAGGCACTGCCCTGACAGCTATATATTATCCTGTGCTGTTGTATTGGGACCTATTATCTATTTGACTCATGTAGGAAGATTCTAGAAGCTTTTTCAAAATGGGAATACAGAATATGTTCTACTTCTAACTTGAATAATTTGAGAAACCAGTGGCATTTGCTCTTCTCATATACACAGTTTAAAGCAAGAGAATCAAAGAGTTCTGAGCCCTAGAACAGAAATAAAGGCTAACCCCTGCAGCACAGTGCGGAGGCTGCGAGAATACTCTGGCATCTTATTCACCTGTAATGAACAATGGCTATCCAGAGGCTGACAGAGAAAGTATGGAAAATCAATGAGCATTCACTTTGACAGACAATTCTGGGGGCAGAATACCTGTCACCAGGTAATAAATCACTTCATTTAAGTTTATCTTTTTAGCAGTGCACAGTGGATTATACCCATACATCACTTCAGCCCTTCTTTTCTGCCCTGTTGACAAAGGACAAATTGAGAAGGATGGTGGGAAAGCTGGGAGAAAGAAGGGAGGAAAACAGAAGAGCTCTGTTCCTAGGCCTGTATAGTAAAAGAAATAATAATGATGATGATTCCGTTTCATTGTTTTCTAAGCATCAGTTCCATCTGTAAAATCTTACGGCACTTCCTGGATTTACCAATGAAGTGACCATGGGTTGGAAAATAAAGGTAGCTTTTTTTCCAGATCCCTTAGGACATACTATATATCTACAGTCTCAATAGGATCTCAAGCACTTGGCTTTTCTAACAATGGGTGAGTTTATGGGTTTCACTAATGATACTGCTTAGAAACTGGGACCCTGAGAAGCCTTGCAGCACAGAACTGAATATGGTAAATGGGACTTCAGGTGCAGCAATAGGGTGGCAGATTAAGACAATGTGGAAAAAACCCTCCCAGTACAAATACTTAAGAATGCTGGGTAAAATATGACCTGAAAAAGAAAGGGAAAAACTGAGTGAAAGCACGTGGATTCTGAGACTGCTTTTGTAACTTACAGACTTGCATTTTAAAACCCAAGTGGACAAAGGAGGTGGAACCATGGGCTGCCATGAGGCACAGAGTTGGAAATAAAACACTTGAGGAGAGGCAGGATCCTCAAAGAGAGGCTTCCTCAGTGAAGACTGGGGGTGGGGGGGAACTCATACCCTAGAAAAGGGGTCCAAGAGGACAATTTTGTGTGCCCCTGGGCTCTGAGTGAAAAAAAGAAACCTCTCCTCTGAAATATGGATATCCAGATCTGAGCCTTGAATAGAGTAATCCAGGAAGTTCCAACCTAAGAAATTAGCAGAAACACTGGCCCCAAGCCAGTGATACTCCTGAGATCTCTAGAAGAAGCAGTGCAAATTGTTCTGGAGGGGGCCTGTTATCAGGTCACAGAAAAAGTAATCCCCACTCAAGATCAGCTTATAAGAAAATTTAAAATTACAATATATCATGAGAAGAAAACAGCAAACACAACAAACAAGATTGTTAGAATTCCAGGAACTTGGGTAATTCCCTGGTGGTCCAGTGATTAAGAATCCACCTGCCAATGCAGGGGACACAGGTTCAATCCTTGGTCCGGGAAGATCCCACATGCCACGGAGCAACTAAGCCTGTGTACCACAACTACTGAGCCCGTGCTCTAGAGCCCATGAGCCACAACTACTGAGCCCACATGCTGCAACTACTGAATCCTGTGTGCCTAGAGCCCATGCTCCACAAGAGAAGCCACTGCAATGAGAAGCCCATGCACCTCAACGAAGAGTAGCCCCCACTCGCCACAACTAGAGAAAGCCCCCATGCAGCAATGAAGACCCAGAGCAGAAAAAAAATAAATTAATTTAAAAAAAAAAGAATTCCAGGAACTTGGGATAATAAAATTAAAATTTGAAAAAGAGAATAAAAAATAAATATGCTTAAAACTATGAAAGACATAAAAGTAGGAAATAAAACCCTGAGGAAAAAAATACCAAAAACAGCCAGGTATGAAAATAAGCCAAATAGAACTTCTAGAAATAAGTATTATAATCACTGAAATTAAAAAGTCAACGGATATGTTAAATAGATTAGACACAAGTAAAGAGAGAATTAAGTAAAATGGAAGACAGATTTGAAGAAATTACCAAGGGGCATCACAGAGATAAAAGGGGCATGAAAGAATAGCTCCTGGAATAGGGAGTACAATGAGACTATTCCGACGCATTTAATGCAAGATCCAGATGATGCAAATAGAGAGACTGTGTTAGTCTGGGTCCTCCAATAAGCAGATGCCAAGAAAGGATGTTGGGAAGAGAAGGAGTGGGCAAGGAGAAACCTCAGACCAGAAAGTCATGGCTCAAGGACTCCCCATTAGAAGAGTCCTATATCCTACAGGATGGGCTAGCACTAGTAGCCACATCTTACTAAGCCAGCAACCAGGAACAGCCCAGGGGAAGCGTGGCTTTTGAGTGAATCCTGAGACATGGTATCTGGGGTCAGTCAACTAGGCTTCCCACAGCAGGAGATCTGAGAGGCACATTTTCATGGCTACTGACATGAAGGGGAGCAATATTTTTAAAGATAATAGTTAAGGATTTTCCAGAATTGTAAAAGCCATAAATCTCCCATGTAGAGAATAACAGCAAGTTCTGAGCAGAATAAACCAAAACAAATCTACACATGCTATAGTTAAATGGCAGAATATCAAAGGCTATAAAATACCAAAAACAAGGAGAAATTTAAGTTAAATGAAAAGCAAACAAACTGGTAGGGGGGATGACTGGAGTTAATTTTAGACTGCTTTCTAAGAACACACATTTAAGAATAATAAAGCCAGTAGAGGAAAAAAGGGAGGAACTGATAAAACTCAATTCAGTAAGAGACAGGAAATAAGAAAAAGAAAGCAAAGGAAAAGTATGGAAAACAGAAAACATGAAATAAGAGAAATAATTTAAAATATCAACTGTTACTATAAATGCAAACAGATTAAAATAGCTGGTTAAAAAACTCAGACTGGATTTTTTTTTTTAATTTAGCCATATGCTATTTACAAGAGGTTCTTGTAAATAAGAACCTCTTACTTGCTTTACCAGTAAGTAAAACCACTTACCTGTTCTTACTACTTACACAATTTCTTAACCTTTTGCAGATTGATTGCTCTCATCAATGATATGAGATTCCCATTATCATCTGTAGAATGGGATGATAATGACAGACTTTTTTTTTTTTTTTTTTTTTTGCGGTACGTGGGCCTCTCACTGTCGTGGCCTCCCCCATTGCGGAGCACAGGCTCTGGACGCGCAGGCCCAGCGACCAGGGCTCATGGGCCTAGCCGCTCCGCGGCATGCGGGATCCTCCCAGACTGGGGCACGAACCCGTGTCCCCTGCATCGGCAGGCAGACTCTCAACCACTGCGCCACCAGGGAAGCCCTGACAGACTTAGTTTTTAATCTGTAACATGTTTTTCTTAAAATAACACAAGCAAGTACAGCAAAATGTTAACACTTGCATAATCTTTCTGGTGCGTACGTGGGTGCGAGTTTCATTACTGTCTGTACATTTTAATCTATTTGAATTGTTTCAAAAATAAAAATGCTTTCACTGTTTAAATCCATAAGCCCAATAACCAAGTAAAAATATAAGACCACAGTAAATGACAATGTTCTTATACACCACTTGGGAGGGTATAGAACTATACACCTTCCCTAGGGAACAATTTTGCAAGATACACCAAAACTTAAAAGATATAGATTACTCTTGGGATTTCCCTGGCAGTCCAGTGGTTAAGACTTCGTCTTCCTATGCAGGGGGTGCAGGTTCAATCCCTGATCAAGGAGCTAAGATCCCACATGCCTCTGGGCCAAAAATCCGAAACATAAAACAGAAGCAATATTGTAACAAATTCAATAAAGACTTCAAAAATGGTCCACATCAAAAAATCTTTTTAAAAAACTGTAGATACTCTTTAACCCAGGGACTGAATTCTTGTAATTTATCCCAAGGAACTAATCAGAAATGTGTACAAACATTTGTGTATTAGTTTACACCTGAGTTATGTCAAATGGTGAAAAGTTCAAAACAACTTCAATGTTGTTGGGAACTGTTTTAGTAAACTGTAATGCATCTGTATAACAGAACAGTATGCAGTCATTAAAATTCAGGTTAAGGTTATAGAAGGTTATTAGTGACAAGTATATATTAGTAAGTGAAAAAAGATACAAAGCAGTATGCATAGTATGAGTTTGTTTTAATTTAAAAAAATATGTGTATATATATATACAAAGACAAGGGACCACCAGTGAAGTACTTCTGGATGGTAAAGATTCTGAATGACTTTTTTTTATTGTGCTTTTCTCTGTTTTCCAAGTTTTCTGCAGTGAGCATATGGTGCTCTGCAATTAGGGGGGAAAAGCAATCATTACTTCTAAAGTAAGTGGCAATAATTCCAGTTTATACTCTAATGCAGGGGTCCACAAATTATATCCCGCAGGCCAAATCCAGCCTGCCACCCTGCCTGTGAGTTAGGAATGGTTTTACATTTTTAAATCATTCAAAAAAAAAATCAAAAGAAGAATAGTATTTATAAACTGCCATTCTAATCTAATCTTTGTATTTAATCTTTACAACAACCTGTGAAGTAGGTACTATGACCCATTTTACAGATGAAGGAACAGAAGCTCCTAGATTGGTCAGGTAAGTAGTCAAAGATCTCCTAGTTACTGAATCTTTGCTGAAATTCACACCCAAGGAGTCTTACCCCAGACCTTATCCTCTTAAGCTGCTTCCTCCATGTGAAAAGTTCTCCACCACTATAAGGGCAAATGCAGCCAGCACAGTCTGGTGAGTTCTCAGGATGGAAGACCACAATGTTTCGGTGAAGCCTCATTGGAGAATGAGGCCCTGTTTCTACCATGATGATAGGAAACACTAACTCTGAACTCCAATTAACCAAAGTATTATCCTCCTCAAAAGAATTCCATTCTTGGGCTTCCCTGATGGCACAGTGGTTAAGAATCCACCTGCCAATACAAGGGACATGGGTTCAATCCCTAGCCCAGGAAGATGTCACATGCCACGGAGCAACTAAGCCCGTGCACCACAACTACTGAGCCTGCGCTCTAGAGCCCGCGTG